>NW_026880915.1:0-327701 GCF_032173495.1 Musca vetustissima | reverse complement strand
ATATGGCCCTTGAAAAAATATTCTTTAATAAATCCACGCCTTATATGGTCCTTTAAAAAATATTCTTTTATTATTTAATAAATGCACGCCTCAGTTGGCCCTTGAAAAATATTCTTTAATAAATGCACGCCTCAGTTGGCCCTTGAAAAATATTCTTTAATAAATGCACGCCTCAGTTGGCCCTTGAAAAATATTCTTTAATAAATGCACGCCTCAGTTGGCCCTTGAAAAATATTCTTTAATAAATCCACGCCTCAGTTGGCCCTTGAAAAATATTCTTTAATAAATCCACGCCTCAGTTGGCCCTTGAAAAATATTCTTTAATAAATCCACGCCTCAGTTGGCCCTTGAAAAATATTCTTTAATAAATCCACGCCTCAGTTGGCCCTTGAAAAATATTCTTTAATAAATCCACGCCTCAGTTGGCCCTTGAAAAATATTCTTTAATAAATCCACGCCTCAGTTGGCCCTTGAAAAATATTCTTTAATAAATCCACGCCTCAGTTGGCCCTTGAAAAATATTCTTTAATAAATCCACGCCTCAGTTGGCCCTTGAAAAATATTCTTTAATAAATCCACGCCTCAGTTGGCCCTTGAAAAATATTCTTTAATAAATCCACGCCTCAGTTGGCCCTTGAAAAATATTCTTTAATAAATCCACGCCTCAGTTGGCCCTTGAAAAATATTCTTTAATAAATCCACGCCTCAGTTGGCCCTTGAAAAATATTCTTTAATAAATCCACGCCTCAGTTGGCCCTTGAAAAATATTCTTTAATAAATCCACGCCTCAGTTGGCCCTTGAAAAATATTCTTTAATAAATCCACGCCTCAGTTGGCCCTTGAAAAATATTCTTTAATAAATCCACGCCTCAGTTGGCCCTTGAAAAATATTCTTTAATAAATCCACGCCTCAGTTGGCCCTTGAAAAATATTCTTTAATAAATCCACGCCTCAGTTGGCCCTTGAAAAATATTCTTTAATAAATCCACGCCTCAGTTGGCCCTTGAAAAATATTCTTTAATAAATCCACGCCTCAGTTGGCCCTTGAAAAATATTCTTTAATAAATCCACGCCTCAGTTGGCCCTTGAAAAATATTCTTTAATAAATCCACGCCTCAGTTGGCCCTTGAAAAATATTCTTTAATAAATCCACGCCTCAGTTGGCCCTTGAAAAATATTCTTTAATAAATCCACGCCTCAGTTGGCCCTTGAAAAATATTCTTTAATAAATCCACGCCTCAGTTGGCCCTTGAAAAATATTCTTTAATAAATCCACGCCTCAGTTGGCCCTTGAAAAATATTCTTTAATAAATCCACGCCTCAGTTGGCCCTTGAAAAATATTCTTTAATAAATCCACTTTGGCCCTTGAAAAATATTCTTTAATAAATCCACGCCTCAGTTGGCCCTTGAAAAATATTCTTTAATAAATCCACGCCTCAGTTGGCCCTTGAAAAATATTCTTTAATAAATCCACGCCTCAGTTGGCCCTTGAAAAATATTCTTTAATAAATCCACGCCTCAGTTGGCCCTTGAAAAATATTCTTTAATAAATCCACGCCTCAGTTGGCCCTTGAAAAATATTCTTTAATAAATCCACGCCTCAGTTGGCCCTTGAAAAATATTCTTTAATAAATCCACGCCTCAGTTGGCCCTTGAAAAATATTCTTTAATAAATCCACGCCTCAGTTGGCCCTTGAAAAATATTCTTTAATAAATCCACGCCTCAGTTGGCCCTTGAAAAATATTCTTTAATAAATCCACGCCTCAGTTGGCCCTTGAAAAATATTCTTTAATAAATCCACGCCTCAGTTGGCCCTTGAAAAATATTCTTTAATAAATCCACGCCTCAGTTGGCCCTTGAAAAATATTCTTTAATAAATCCACGCCTCAGTTGGCCCTTGAAAAATATTCTTTAATAAATCCACGCCTCAGTTGGCCCTTGAAAAATATTCTTTAATAAATCCACGCCTCAGTTGGCCCTTGAAAAATATTCTTTAATAAATCCACGCCTCAGTTGGCCCTTGAAAAATATTCTTTAATAAATCCACGCCTCAGTTGGCCCTTGAAAAATATTCTTTAATAAATCCACGCCTTAGTTGGCCCTTGAAAAATATTCTTTAATAAATCCACGCCTCAGTTGGCCATTGAAAAATATTCTTTAATAAATCCACGCCTCAGTTGGCCCTTGAAAAATATTCTTTAATAAATCCACGCCTCAGTTGGCCCTTGAAAAATATTCTTTAATAAATCCACGCCTCAGTTGGCCCTTGAAAAAATATTCTTTAACAAATCCACCCCTTATGTGGCCCTTGAAAAAATATTCTTTAAAAAATCCACGCCTTAGTTGGCCCTTGAAAAATATTCGCCTTAGTTGGCCCTTGAAAAAATATTCTTTAATAAATCCACGCCTCAGTTGGCCCTTGAAAAAATATTCTTTAATAAATCCACGCCTCAGTTGGCCCTTGAAAAAATATTTTTTACAAATCCTTGAAAAAATATTCTTTACAAAATCCACGTCTTATACGGTCCTTGAAAAAATATTCTTTACAAAATCCACGCCTTTTAGGGTCCTTAAAAAAATATTCTTTACAAAAAATCGACGCGTCTGTGGGTCCTTAATAAATAGTTTTTAAAAAATCGACGCCTACAATAGTCCTTCAAAAAATATTCGTTTTAAAATCAACGCTTATGTCCTTTGAATGAATTGTGATGATTAGCAACCTCTGACATTTTGGAAACCATATAACTGTTATTCCTTTAACACGTTGTTACAATAAACACCCTTTAAAAAAACTGATACATGTGTTAGTGTGCGGAACAACGTTGCCTGTTTAAAAATTCCCTTTGAGCAACTACAATTGTATGCAATTGCCTCTCTACCACCAATTGGCCAGTTAAAGACACTGTGTGTGTGTGGAAAGGAATATTCATAAATAATTTGTAGGATTCTAGTGGCCACAACAAAAGGTGTATCTTATTAAACCAAATTTAAAGACCATATAAGGCGTGGATTTTTTAAAGAATATTTTTTCAACGACCATATAAGGCGTGGATTTATTAAAGAATATTTTTTCAACGACCATATAAGGCGTGGATTTATTAAAGAATATTTTTTCAACGACCATATAAGGCGTGGATTTATTAAAGAATATTTTTTCAACGAATATTTTTTCAACGACCATATAAGGCGTGGATTTATTAAAGAATATTTTTTCAACGACCATATAAGGCGTGGATTTATTAAAGAATATTTTTTCAACGACCATATAAGGCGTGGATTTATTAAAGAATATTTTTTCAACGACCATATAAGGCGTGGATTTATTAAAGAATATTTTTTCAACGACCATATAAGGCGTGGATTTATTAAAGAATATTTTTTCAACGACCATATAAGGCGTGGATTTTTTAAAGAATATTTTTCAACGACCATATAAGGCGTGGATTTTTTAAAGAATATTTTTTCAACGACCATATAAGGCGTGGATTTATTATATATTTTCTTGTGTGTAAAGGCGTGTCTGTATTAGGGAATTTTTTCCGTGGGAGTATAAGGCGTGGATTTATTAAAGAATATTTTTTCAACGACCATATAAGGCGACATGGCTAACAAAAACATCTCTCTAAAGCCAACATTTGATGCCTGCGGTTCTAACAACAACGACTTGGCAGCAGGCCGAAATGTCCACTACTACCACCACCATCCGAATTAAATGAAAACAATCAAATCAAACAATAGTTTATTGATTGATTTCATTCTTCATTCATTCGTTTATTTGCTTTTGTTGTATTTTATTTTATTTCGTTTTATTTCTACTCAGTCGCTACTCAATTAAAGAAAAAGAAAAGAAAATTAAATGAAAACACTACAACAACGACAATAGCAATAGCAACAACATCAACAACAATAATAATAACAATAACATGAATTCAATGAATGGCTAGAAGAACTATTTATTTGTTTGTTCGTTTCCGATAAAAATGAAAAAAATAATGCCAACGGTTGTTGGTGGAAATCAAACAGGGTGCTACATAATTATGTGAGATTTTTTAATCATCACTAAACTACAGAGTCGTTGCTGGATGAAGTGGGTAATTTTTCTTACAACAAGAAATTAATCCCGAAACAGCACTTCATTTTTATGAGTTAAAAAAACGTACTATTTAGGAAATTAATGACATGGTATAAAACAGGGAAGATCATATTTTTGTATACCAAATATATGGGAAATGTACAAGATCCATTTGGAGAACGAATTGTGCTGAAGATAGGAGTAGCCATCGATTCTAGGTCACGATTTGGTCCAGAAATCTAAGTTGTCTGGATCTGTTACAAAAACATGAATATATATCGACTTATATCGATATAATCATTAAGGCTCTGAAATCGGTTGATATGACAAAATTAATAGATTCTTAATATTAGGTTGGGGAAAGAAATCTATTATTTTTATATGAACTATAGGACTTTATTTAATATGCTTCGGAATGTCTGAATATGCACCGTTTTGCTTTGTGATGTGTTGCCATTTAAAAGGTAACTTCATAATGTCTCTCTCATAAAAGTCCTGCTCTCTATTTGCAAAAAAACTCTAATATTCGATTTTCACAATCCTCCCTAGATAGCAATCTTTTATCATTAAAGAAATTTTGCAATGCAAGAAAAAATGATAATCGCTTGGTGCCAAGTCCGGACTGTATGGCGGATGCATTAAAACTTCCCACCCAAGCTCCCGAAGTTTTTGACGAGTCACTGTAGATGCGTTTATCTAGCATTATCCTGGTGGAACACGACACCTCTCTTGTTGGCCAATTCTGGCCGTTTCTGGTTGTTGACAGTAGTGACCAGAATTTGTAGTTTACCCATATGGAAGGAACTCATAATAAATAATCCGCTTCCAGGCCCACCAAATGCATAGCAGAACCTTCCTGGCTGTTAGTCCTGGTTTGGCCACCGTTTGAGGTGCTTCACCGGTACAAGGTTTATCGTATGTGATCCTTTTCTCATTTCCAGGAATCATCCGTTTAAGAAATGTGTCTATGTCATCCGTTTGGCCAAGACTTCGCAGATGGAAATTCGATCAATTCTATTTTTTTTAATTGGTGTGACACCCAAACATCGAGCTTTTTTGATTAAACCTGTTTTTTGGTCGAATTTTAGCTCCTGGGCGTCCACCGTTTTTGGGACCAGGGATAAAATGAAAAAAAAAATAAATTTCATAGAGTCAATTCTTTGATAATATTCGCAAATACGCAGCAGGTTAAGTTTTGGGTTATGTCATGTTGCTAAGGGACAAATGAGGAATATTTTTATAGAACTTTTCGTCCTTCTAACCCAATTCTACGTGTGTCCTTTTTGTCCATATTCCATAAAAGCTAGAAAGCTTCTAGCTCATATTGGGGTACTCAGTTTTATTGTAAAGGAATAATTGGATATTGCCGCTGGGAATGTGATCAAAATCTGAAATAATTCGTAATATTGGAGAATTTTTAAAGAAGATTTTGTAAGTCTACAACTTTTCTGTTCAACAATATCTCCATAACTAATGAATGATTCGCAGAAAATTTTTAATTTAGACTATAAAGTATGGACGTATGATTTTTATGTAATAGAATAATTCCTAAAATAAATAAAACCAGTAAGGAAAGTAGTAAAGTCGGACGGGGCAGACTATATGATACCCTTCACCACTATGGGTGTATTAAAAAGATGCATCCTAACAGAAGGGACATTAAAATGAAATTGGATGAACTAAAATATGTGACCTTTATCTAAATATGAATCGACTTAGATCATACACTAATTTAGACTAATTTATGCACGTTTTGTTCCTAATGGACATATTTTGGGTCCTACTTAAAATCGGACGAAACTATATGGTAGCTATATCTAAATTTGGACGGATTTCAGCAAAACTCGACACACGCTTGGCTAAACTATTTTAAGTACGTTGTGCAAAATCGGCCAAACTTTGAGTCTTTGGTGCTCCATTATTTTAAAATCTGTAAAAATATATATGGGAATTATATCTAAATCAAAACTGGTTTCACCAAAACTTGACACATGTTATGTTTTTCAGAACGCTATGAAACTTTTCGTGCAAATCGAATGATATATAGGGACTTTGGTACACAATTTACATTAAATCGTCCAAACATATATATCTAAATCTAAACCGATTTTCACGAAATTTAACACACATCATTCTAGAATCAAGTCAGTACGCTATGCCAAATTTTGTGGAAATCGAATTGGTACACCATGTCCATTAAATCGGTCGAAAGTATATATGTGAGCTATATCGAAATTTGTACCGATTCGCAAGAAGTTTTACACACATCATTCTAGACTCAAGTCAGTACGCTATGCCAAATTTCGTGCAAATCGAAATATATATGGGCAATGTTGCCAATTTTTAAAAGTAGCTGAAGCGGAGGTTCACCCCTTTATAACTCGGGAATTACTTAAGTATATGAAAAAAAGTGAATAGTTTTACTTCTAGTTCTAATACGCAAACAAGAATTTCTAAAAATCGATTATAACATTATTGTAGTCGTGAATCTGCGTAATTTGATATGTATTTTGTGTATGTAGTATGCACAGCTTCAGAGTAATACTCATCCGATGGTGAAAGTTTTGTGCGATCAATTTCTGAAAAACCTATTTTTCGGGCCAAATTTTTAGATCTGCCAACTGAATGATATGGGTACCCGCGATCAATAAGGTTTTTTACGTTTCGGATGATATAAAACCTTCTTCGTGAAAATCCATATACTAGAACGGCGGGAACTGGCCTTCCAAAAACACGAAATTTGGCAAAAAATGTTTTTGAAAATATTGCGTTTTCTATGGATCATTTCTTCCTCTGCCGAAAGAGAGATGTACCCAATTTATCTCAAAAATAGTGTGAGCTGGCACATCCACGGTTCTTAATAGACTACATTGAAATCGGTATAGATCGATGTATTTTTTTAGGGTGCACACCGAAATCGGATGCGCGTTAATGGCATATGGAGTTTTCGGAAATTATTCGCGTTTTACGATTTTTTTTGGGTACTTCAATGCAACATGTAGTACATCTTAGCCGTCAAATGAAATTTCGCAAAATATATATGGATTGGAAGATAAACTTCAGTACTTCCTGGAAACAGCATGCGCATCAAATGATTTTGAGAATTACGCGATTTAGACGCAATTTAAAATGTATATTTCATAATATTATTTTATTTTAAGATTTATTTCTATTTATAGAACGCCAAGAATTATCGGTAGGGTCTTGATATAATCCGCAAGGCGTTTACTTATACACAAAAAGTGGTTATTTTTTATATGACAATTTTTCGGCGAAATTCGGGTAAAATAGCAGAATAACCCCAACATTTTTTTCCGAAACTTCTTGAATAACATTCAAAAAATAATTATGGTGACATTATTTTTTCGAACCAAAAATAAATATTTTCCCTCAATATCTTGTTTTGTTGTCGCTGTGATTTACAAACCGCTCCACTGTGTGTGATTTTGAGATCATTAGATTTAGATTATGTATATATTTTTAAATTAATTTTTAGGTGTGTGTGTATGTCATTAATATAATGAAAATATTGATGTAATCTGCTATATTTTTTTTAATTTTCTCATATTTCGCGAAGATGTGCAACTTTATCGCGATTATTATAATACATTCATATTCTTATTTTACGGAGGAAGATATATATCAACGTTTTTGGTCAATATAATAAACGGAGTAATTTTAAGATTTTTATACCCTTCACCACACTGTGGTACAGGGTATTATGTCTTTGTGCATATGTTTGTAACAGGCAAAAGGAAACGAGATAGACACATGGTTCCTTTTGAAAAAAGAATATGCATATAAATAATCAAAAATTCTAAGTCGATTTATGCATGTAAGCGTCCGAAGAAACATATGTGTTCTATGTTTTGTTGTTGTTGCACCGATTTTTTGCCGTCTGTCTGTCTGTGTTATGTGCTTTGTCCATGTATTTTTGTGAGCAAAGTACATTTCAAATTGAGTCGCATTTGGAGGTGAATCCTGCATTTATTATTTTTTTGAATAATATATTTGGCATATTTTATTTTCATATAGGTTTTGTACATTTGTTTGGCCCAAGGACGATGTAAAGGTAAATATATAAATTCTATAAATAGAAATTCATATATATATATTGTGTCTATTGGGAAATAATCATATATATATTGATTTAGATATAGCTCCCATATATATATTTAACCGATTTAATGTAAACGGTCCCTATATATCTTTCGATATGCACGAAATTTGGTACAGCCTTATTATTTTGGTCTAGAATGATGTCTGCCAAGTTTCGTGAAAATCGGTCAAGACTTAGATATAGCTCCCATATATAGTTTCGTCGGATTTCATATAAATGGTGCCCCAAAGTCCCTATATATCTTTCGATTTGCACGAAATTGGGCGTAACGTATTGAATTAAGCCTAGAGTGATGTCTGCCAAGTTTCGAGAATATCGGTCCAGATTTAGATATAGCTCCCATATATAGTTTCGCCCGATTTCATGTAAATGGTGCACCAAAGTCCCTATATATCCTTCGATTTGCACGAAATTTGGCATACGTACTGAATTGAGCCTAGAGTGATGTCTGCCAAGTTTCGAGAAAATCGGTCCTAATTTAGATATAGCTCCCATATATAGTTTCGTTCGATTTTATGTAAATGGTCCACCAAAATCCCTATATATCTTTCGATTTGGTGCCCCAAAGTCCCTATATATCCTTCGATTTGCACGAAATTTGGCATAACGTACTGAATTGAGCCTAGAGTGATGTCTGCCAAGTTTCGAGAAGATTTAGATATAACTCTCATATATAGTTTCGCCCGATTTCATGTAAATGGTGCACCAAAGTCCCTATATATCCTTCGATTTGCACGAAATTTGGCATAGCGTACTGAATTGAGCCTAGAGTGATGTCTGCCAAGTTTGGAGAAAATCGGTCCTAATTTAGATATAGCTCCCATATATAGTTTCGTTCGATTTTATGTAAATGGTGCACCAAAATCCCTATATATCTTTCGATTTGCACAAAATTCGGCATAACGTACTGACTTGACCCTAGAATGATGTCTGCCAAGTTTCGAGAAAATCGGTCCAGATTTAGATATAGCTCCCATATATAGATTCGTCCGATTTTATGTAAATGGTGCACCAAAGTCCCTATATATCCTTCGATTTGCACTAAATTTGGCACAACGTACTGAATTGAGCCTAGAGTGATGTCTGCCTTGTTTCGTGAAAATCGGCCTAGATTTAGATATAGCTCCCTTTTATTATAGATTGATTTTAAGTAATTGACGCACCAAGGAACCAATAGGAACAAAACGTTCTGAAATTAGTATAACCTAACCTGTGACAAGTTTGTTTGAAATCGCTTAATATTTGGATAAAGCTTCCATATATATATTCGCCCGATTTCAAGTAAATTGGGCATCAAACTGCTCATGTTAGTCAGTTTGACATCAAATTTTGCACAACTTACAAAATTGAGCATAGAATTACGTAGTTGCGTTTTCTAGAAGTACAGATATAGCCCAACGGATGACCTATTTATATTTGTTTGAAGCCGATTTACATACTTTTTTCCCATTGTAACAAACGAATGACATGTTTATGGATAGATCTAGGTAGATTCACATTTAGATAAATATCACATATTTTATTTCATCCAATTTTATGTTAATAGTCCTGTTTGATATACCCATAGTGGTGAAGGGTATCATATAGTCGGCCCCGTCTGACTTTACTACTTTCCTTACTGGTTTTCTTATGCCCAAAATTAAAACCTCTATAACTTCTGCGCGCATCTACCAAAAATTTGATCGCGAACGGTTTCGCAGTCAGAACATTTTTCTCTATATCATCACAAAAATCATTGATGTGCCACTAAAACAAAAAAGCTGATTTTTTGAAAATGGAATATTAAAAAATTGGCAATATTGCCCATATAGGGACTTTGGTGCACCATTTACATTAAATTGGCCGAAAATATATATGGTATGAATGTAGGTAGATTTATATCTAAATCTGAACCAATTTTCCCAATTTCAATAGGATTCGTCCTTGGGCCAAATAGATGAGGTCTGCCAAATTTCATCTCATTCTGACTTTAACATCAACAGACGAACGGACATGCATAAATGCACTTAGAAAGTGAATCTGTGCGTATTCTCAAAAGGAACCATTTATCTCGTTTCCTTTTGCTTGTTACAAACATATGAACAACGACATAATATCCTGCACCACAGTGTGGTGAAGGGTATAAAAATATTTTTTCAAGAGCCAATAGGTATTCTTTCAGTTATCAATAGAGGCGTATACTTCTTAGAGAATATTAAAAAAAGATAAAAAGAGACTGCGGCCTCCACTTTTCAGTCAGAAGATGCGTAGATTTTTTTGAGAATATTTTTTTCAAAATTTGGAAGAGGCGCAGATTTTTCTAAGAATATACTTTCAAAACCCAGAAGAGGTGTAATTTTTTTAGGTATGTTTTATTTCAGAGTTTTTTAGAGGCTTTTTTAATAAATTTTTTTTCAGAGGGCCAGAGAGGCGCAGGTTTTTTAACGATACCTTGTGGATTTTGAAGAACTGTAGGATTCGTTTGGAATATGTATTATAAAACGATCCCAATGTTCTAACCGCGCTAATAACATTTAAAGAAGGTTCAGATTTACAGATAATTCAACGGACTTGAATAGCGGTTTAAATTAGCCCATGAATCGCACTTGCATATCATTTTAATGCTTCAAAAATTGATGACAGTGATTTCAACATTAATTATAGGACCACTAGCAAAAAATCATCTCTTCATAACTGAAGAATCTTCTGGTCATAACTCAAGAATCTTCTGGGAATGCAGAATCTATAGCGAACAATAGTTATTGTGTAAAGTTAATAAATGTACACCCTGTAGTAATTATATTCGTACATACTAATTTACGCCTTTTTAATTAAGTTTTCTTCCGTCGATGTTTTTTTCTTCTTTCATCCACAATTTTTTTTACCATTCTTCATTGGTATTTACAGCAATCTTCTTCTTGTTGCTTTTGGCCATGGCATAGGAATTTGCCATGAATGTAGAAAATAAACGAAATTGACTTGACTTCGACGTTTGCCACAAATTCGCCTATTATCTTGATTGCCAATGGAGCTCTGATTCCAATTGTCTATACGAATGAAGAGCTCAACACAGATAATTCACTGGGAAAGGGTAAATAAAAGGCTTTTGAAATTAACTGCAAAGCCAAATGCAGTGCTTCTGAGGAAAACAATTTCTTTAACTGTAATAGGAATGGGAAAATAAACGTTGGTGTACAATGATGTTAAGAAGATGAAAAGAAGGAAGTTGGGAATAACATAAAAATGTTTTTGATAATTTATTAAAAAAAAAAAACAATATTATTATTAAATCACATTACGCAAATAAGAAGCCTAGTAGACCTCTTTTATACTGGAATTGTAAATAAGATATGTAAATCATGCGTAAATAAAAATACTAAGCTAGTATCGGATTACTGTAGAGCTGCAGCTAATGTTTGTATTGTCGTTGACTCGAATGAACACAGAAAATGCAACATTACACCAATTCCAATTACTTTGAAATTCCATCAGTCGGATTTTTCTTCCGCGTTTTGTTTTGTTTACGCTTCACATGCCAATTTTTGATTTATTTTTTGCTTTTCCTACTTAACACAACCTGATTTTGAAGTTTGGGATAAAACGTAAACCAGAATGAACCAAAAACATGTACAATAAAATTAGCAATTATTTTGGTACAGGAAGAATTGCAAAACCCACAAAACCTAAATATATTTTAAACCCTTGCATTGATGAAAACGGATTTGGGTGGATTTGGATTAAATATAACCACATTGTTATTTATAGAAATTGTTCTATATTTTAATTTGAAAACAGGAAATGTTAAAATGCCAAATAAGTGGGGTTTTCGCAGAATAAATTGCAAATAAGTCAAAAGTATTTTCATTGTTTAGTTATCTAATATGTTAGAATAGTATACAAAATACAACAAAAAAAAACAATTTTTTATATAGGAACATTTTTCTCTTTTTTTAAATATCTTTTTTTCTTTTATAGAAACAAAACTAGAAAGGAAAGTAGTAAAGTTGAAAGAAATTTACATAATATCGGAAGAAAATATATGTGGCAGATATATCTAAAACTGAATCGATTTTCTCGAAACTTTACAAACAACATTTTAGACTAGATTAAGAACGGTTGGGAAAATTGCATGCAAATCGGAATATAAACAGGGACGAAAATATATGGGAGCTACATCTAAATCGGAACCGATTTTCACGAAACTTAGAGCACATCAATTCAGTACGCTATGTTAAATTTCGTGCAAATCGAAAGATATATAGGGGCTTTGGTGCACCATTTACATTAAATCAAAAGAAACTATATATATGGGGCATTGGTGCACCATTTATTTAAAATCGGACGAAAATATATATATATATATATATTTTTTTTTACTTAATTTTTATTTGCAATCTATTTACAATAAACATTCAGCAAATTTAATAAATTCTTAGATTTAGACAGAGTAGTTAAATCCCAGTGGGTTTAACAATATTATATAATTAAAATTTTTAATTAATTTTAAATATTATGTTAGAAATGGGAGATCTAAAACATGCCTTCTTTTCAGTCTTCTGAGTTCGTCTGAGTCATCCAATAAGCTGATTGCAAGGATATTTGAGTGATGGCTTAATCTGTCTAAATATAGAGATTCTTTTCCGGTCTTAATCGATATATTTAGGTTCAAATTTTGTCCAATAAAATGTTGGAACATAGGAATGTCTGTTTTCGATGTGATTAACTTTTTTATTTTATGCTTACAAATATTGTTGGTCGTGAAGTTAGCAATAAGTGGACTGTGATCTGAGTGTAAGTCATAACGAAAATATATATGGAAGCTATATCTAAATCTGAACTGATTTTCATGAAACTTAACATACATCATTCTACACCTTATTCGGTACGCCATACCAAATTTCAAAGGTTATATGGGGACTTTTGTGCACCAATTGGTCCCATTTTCAGACTTTATCTTAGCTTGGAAAAGATAATAGGTTGTGCAAAGTTTAGTTCAAATCGGATAGTCCGATGGCATAATATGATAAAATAGTTCTTTTTTTAACAAATTATGATTATCGTGTGCTGACAGATTGTCGGACATTCGATTCCAAATTGTCAGAAGCGGATTGGATCCAAAGAAACATCTAAAACCAATATATCGACGAGACATATTTTTGGCGTAGCAAAATAAATATACAATCATAAGGCTGAGGGTTTAAAAATTGCCGTCCACCGCCTGTTGTTTAAGCACCCATTCTACGTATATACGACGTCAGTGTCAGACTTTCAACTAAATATAACAAAATTAGTTTAACAAACTGGTTTGACAGATGTCAACTTCCAGTCGCATAGTTTTGAAACTACGAAAATGTTAACCCTTTATATATATATATATATATATATATTATAAAGATAAATATTAAATACGAAGTGATTATTTTTTTAGAAAAAAAATCATTCAAAGAGGAAAACAAAGCAATATCTCAATTTTTTATGTCCTTCACCAAACTGCATCTGACACGATGCTGACATTTTGGAGCTCGTTTTTGAGTGCTTTTTTGAATTTGTCTTCTAATTTCAATGCGTAATCCCGAATTTCCAAAAGTTAATACTATGATTATTGTATTCGCGAATCTGAGTAAATTGATATATATATATATATATATATATATTCTGTGTATGCAGTATGTACGGCTTCAAAGTAATAATCATCCGAAGATGGAAATTTTGTGAGATCAAATTTCTAAAAAACCTGTATTTTCAGCGACATTTGTATATCTGTCATTTGATTCATATGGGTGCCCGCGATCAGAAAGCTTTTTTACGTTCCGGAAAAAATAAAATCTTCTTCGATTTTATTTGTTGTAAACTTAATAATTTTTGTTAGGGAGATAACCCGTTTTAAATGAAAGAAATAAATAGAGGATTTGGTGAACAAATTCGATATCAAAACAACCGTACAGCGCGCAGTGCCATTGTCTCTAAGTCTGCCCGTGTAACATTTGTAAGAATTGAATAAAGTCGGTTCATATATAACACTGTCCAAAATAGATGATGTCCGATCGACAGAGGCATTATACACATACAAATAAAATCATGAGGTAGGATTTGTTTAAATCGCTGTAAATATATTTTTCTGCAGGTTACAACATACATATTATGAGATCCTCGGGTATACATCTAATGTGACGTAGATTATGAAATATCGGTCGTTGAGTTGGTATAGACCCCATATAATGACTCACCCAGTTTTTAATATTTTTGGAATTTAGTGAACGTATTTTTAATTATTTTTTCGGATTTTAGAAATTTTTTTCTACTGAGTTGGCTTTTGAGTTTTATGAATTTTATGGTTACCAGCCAAAAATTAATCATGTCATAACTCAAAAACTTAATCTATGACGAGTTTGCCATTCTCTGTTCTTCCCACGAAAGAAAATGTCAACCCTCAAGACCATAAATTCCATTTCGTCGCTCAGTGGTATTGAAGAAAAAATCTTCTTCTTTCCCGCATTCCCTAGTCACTAATGAAAAATTTTCATCCAACAAAAAATCCCTCAGTATTTGAGGGCTGTAAACTGATTTTTTCTCTATAAACCAGTAAGGAAAGTAGTATAGTCGGACGGACCACGTTGGGTATATTCAACAAATGAATTCTAACCGATTTCAATAAAACTTTCCACTTGCTAGGTTATATTAACTTCAGTACGTTGTGCAAAATTTTGTGTCAATCTGCCTAACTTTGAGTCTTTGCACCATTTACTTAAAATCGGACAAAACTATAAATGGAAGCTATATCTAAATCGGATAAGTCTGAATCAAAACTTAGCACGCATCATTCTTGACTTAATTCACAAATTTTGTGCATTGAATCGGACGACAATATATATGGGAGTTATATCTAAATCTGAACCCATTTTCAGGAAATTTTACACACATCATTCTAGAGTTAATTCAGTACGATATGCCAAATTTTGAGCAAATGGAACGATATATATGGACTTTGGTACACCATTTACATTAAATCGGACAAAAATGTATATGGGAGCTATATCTATATCTGAACCGATTTTCATAAAACTTAGCACAAATCATTATAGGCTCAATTCAGTACGCTGTAAAAAATTTCGTGCAAATCGAAAGATATATAGGGACTTTGATGTACCATTTACATTTAATCGGACGAAAATAAATATGGGAGCTATATCTAAATCTGAACTGATTTTCGGGAAACTTAACACACATCATTCTAGACTTAAATTATTGAGCTGTGCCAAATTTCGTGCAAATCGAATGATATATAGATACTTTTGTGCACCATTTACCTTAAATCGGGCGAAAATATATATGGGAGCTATATGTAAATCTGAACCGATTTTTCCGAATTTCAATAGGGTTCGCCCTTGGACCAAATAAGTGACCTATGCCAAATGTCATCCAATTCGGATAATAAATGCGACCTGTACTTTGTTTACAATTTAACATGGACAGACGGATATGTATAAATCGACTTAGAAAGTGATTCTATGCATTTTCTCAAAAGAAACCATGTGTCTATCTCGTTTCCTTTTGCTTTTTACAAACATATGCTCAAAGACATAATACCCCGTACCACAGTGTGGTGAAGGGTATAAAAATATATGTATATCCACCAAAGTAGTCGTATTTTCTTCTATAGAAAAAATCTCTGCATCAACTTTTTTCTATGAAAAAGACTGATTTTCAGTCAATGAGGATTGATTTTTTGGATAGAAAAAAGTCGCAGGTCTTGAAGGTGTCTCAGTAACTGAATACATGCTTTTCACTTCTAGACAAAAAACGTCTGTCACGCAACAAAGCTTTATACTTCTAGAGAATAAAGATGCACAGTCTCGAAGTACTGATTTTGATTAACAGAAAAATTGTTTTTTCTATCGAAACAACTTTCTCTACCACATGGACGGATTCCTTCAAAAACTGCTGCAGTTCTATCCAAAAACACAAGCAACTGCAGCAGCTACAACATCAATTAACAAAATGACAACTGAATGCTGTTTCATTTCACAATCAAAATATTTCACTTTTCATTTCTATCCTTTCTTTTTGCATTCCTCTTACTTGGCTTCTCCATTTTTTGTGGAAGATGAAGGGCTAATTTGGAACGGCGTCAAATATGTTGGAGCAGAATAACAACAAGAAACTGATGCCAAGTTGACGACATGATGCCGACTTCCGTGACAAACAATAAAAACGCAAAACAGAAAAACTGGTAACACAGCTAAGGAAACAAAGGGAGAGACCAAGCCAACCCGGAAAACTTCGATATACAGTTGCGATTTTGGGGAAACTAATGTTACTGCCGTTGTTGTTTTGTTGGCAGTGTCATTGTCGCTTACAGTAATTTTGCAATCGCGCTTATGTTTCTCGGCATTCATCAGAACATGGAAGTTCGATGCGAACCGGAGTAGCATTTCGTGCGACAACTGTTGGCTGTTGTGTGTGTGTCGTGTGCTAAACGCGTTGTCTGTTGTAATGCTTTTTAGATTTTTGGCGCCAATAAGCCATTTCGTTAATTTGCTGCATTTATCAACTACCAAATAACCAATCCGACACTTATGCTTAGGACGGAATAAAGAAAAAGTGGAAAAACTCAGCAACATGACAAGCACATATGGAGGGTATTGTGTACAATGGTATTGGTATGGTAATATGTTTTGGTTATGCTTTTTTTGTTAACACTTTCCGACATTAAACCTGAACCGATTTTCAGAAAATTTAGCACACGTAGGCTTAATTCAGAATGCTATGCCAAATTTCGTGCACATCGAAGGATATATAGGGACTTTGGTGCACCATTTACATAAAATCGGACGAAAATATATATGGGAGCTATATCTGAATCTGAACCAGTTTTTCCCAATTTCAATAAGGCTCGTCCTTGGGCCAAATAAGTAAACTGTGCCAAATTTCATCCAAATCGGATCACAAATGCGACCTGTATTTTGTTAACAAACATACATGGACGGACATGCATAAATCGACTTAGAAAGTGATTCTATGCATATTCTCAAAAGGAACCATGTGTCTATCTCGTTTCCTTTTGCCTGTTATAAACATATGCACAAAGACATAATACCCTGTATCACAGTGTGGTGAAGGGTATAATTAAATATTAGACGAAAGGAATGTGAGATTTTAACTAAAGTTTGCACAACCTAATATCTTTATCAAGCCTATATCAACTCCGAATATGGGACAAATGGTCAACATTTTCGGTATTTGCAAATTCAATATCAGGCGAATGGGAGTCCGATTTGAACCAAACTTTGCACAACCTAAGGGACTCGAAGATGGGACTCATTGATCAAATCCTTCTGGGGGAGGGGGAGGTACCACCACGAATGGTCAACATTTTCAATATTTATAAATCCCATATCAGGCGAATAAAATGTCCGATTTGAGACGATTTAGTCATCTCTTGTAATCATTCTACCTTCAGAGGATATCGAGATAAAAAAATCGAGCCTATCGAGACGATATACAACACTAAAATATTAGGTTTGATATTTAGCTATTTCGGTCCAAATTAAGCATAGCCCTTCATATAATTATAACCCCAAATATTCAAGTTATACAAATCGGTTCACGTTTTGGGGTTTTAAGATTTTAGAAAAGAAAGCCCATTAAAAATTGCTGAAATTTGTATTTGGTGTACATTATTCTTTGCATCATTCGATTGGTAGAATTGTAGGTATATGTATGTCTGTCCGTCCGTCTGTCCACTTTAAATTGTAAACAAGGTTCAGGTCGCATTTATTTGCCTCAAGGACGAAGCCTATTGAAATTCGTGAAAATCGGTAGATATATATTTTCGTCCGATTTTAGGTGCACCAAAGAGTCAAATTTAGACCGATTTGCACGAAATTTTGCACAACGTACTGAAGTTAGTATAGCCTAACGTTTATTTTGTTATTTGCCAAAAGGACGAACCCTATTGACATTGGTGAAAATCGGTTCAGATGTAGATATATATTTTCGTCCGATTTTCAGTGAATAGTGGGACAAAGGATCAAATTTAGGTCGATTGGCACAAAATTTTGCGCAACGTACTCAACTTAGTATAGTCTAACGTGTGCCAAGTTTTGTTGAAATCGGTTCTGATTTATATATAGCTCCTATATACATTTTCGTCCGACTTTAGGTAAGTGGTGCACCAAAGAGTCAAATTTAGACCGATTGGCACGAAATTTTGGACAACATACTGAAGTTAGTATAGCCTAACGTGTGGCAGGTTTTATTGAAATCGGTTCAGATGTAGATGTAGCTCCCATATATATTTTCGCCCGATTTTAGGTAAATGGTGCAACGAAGACGCTAAGTTGGGCCAATTTGCACAAAATCTTGTTCGTTGTACTGAAGTTAGTATAAACAGGTTTTGGTGAAAATGGTTCCGAATTAGATATATATCCCATATATATTTTCGTGCGATTTTAGGTGTATGGTATAAAGTTCGTTCGATTGACACGACATTTTGAACAACGTATCTAAATGGGTCTGGTAAGTGTAAATGAAATCAGTTCAGAACCAGTAAGGAAAGTAGTAAAGTCGGACGGGCCGACTATATGATACCCTTCACCACTTTGGGTATATCTAACGTTTGAATCCTAACAGAAGTCAAATTTTTGAAGGACCAGGGAAAAAATTATGTAAATTAATTTAAATCTTAACCGATTTCAACCAAATTTGCCACACAATATGTTATAGTAACTTCAGTACGTATTATTCTAACTCCTGTACGTTGTGCAAAATTTGTGTCAATTTTGTGTAAAATCGGACGACACCATTTACATTAAATGGGACGAATATATATGTATATGTGGGAGCTATATCTAAATCTCGACTGATTTTCACAAAACTTAGCACACATTATTATAAACTCAATTAGTATACTATGCCAAATTAGTATACTATGCCAAATTTCGTGCAAATCGAAAGATATTTAGGGACTTTAGCACCATTTACCTTAAATCGGACGAAACTATATATGGTAGCTATATCTAAATCTGAACCGATACTCTCGAAACTTGGCACACATCATTCTGCACCTAATTCAGTACTCTATGCCAAATTTCATGCAAATCGACTGATATATAAGGACTTTGGCGCACCATTTACATGAAATCGGACGAAACTATATATGGGAGCTATATATAAATATGAACCGATTTTCTCGAAACTTGGCATACATCATTCTGCACCTAATTCAGTACTCTGTGCCAAATTTCATGCAAATCGTATGATATGTACGGACTTTGTGTGCACCATTTACCTTAAATCGGACGAAACTATATATGGTAGCTATATATAAATCTGACCCGATTTTCTCGAAACTTGGCACACATCATTCTGCGCCTAATTCAGTACTCTGTGCCAAATTTCATGCAAATCGAAAGATAAAGAGGGACTTTGGTGCCCCATTTACCTTAAATCGGACGAAAATATATATGGGAGCTATATCTAAATCTGAACCGATTTTTCCCAATTTCAATTGGGTTCGTCCTTGGGCCAAACAAGAGACTTGTACCAAATTTCATCCAAATCGGATCATAAATGCGACCTGTACTTTGTTCACAATTTGACATCTACAGACGGACAGACGGACGGACATGCATAAATATAAGATAAAGCTCCCATATTTATATTCGTAATGTAAATGGTGCATCAAGTACTCCGATTGCGACGAAAATTTGCACAAAATATATATTTTCGACTTATTGAATGTGAATTTTGCACCAAATAATGATCTGTTGTTCAATTGGAATCAAATCGGATCGTTTAGTTCGTTCATAATACCCTCGGCCATGATATGGACATTCAGAGTAACTAAAATCGATGCCATGGGATATGCCATGGTAAATGGCTGTTCGGAGAAACGAAATCTCAAACTGAAGATGGAAAATTTGTCTAGAAGCTTGAACATACTTGAACCAAAAATACCAAAAATTAAGGTAATTTCATTTGGGTAATATCACCAAACGTGGATCAATATTGATCACTAATGCTAGGACGATTTTCAACCCAACATTTAAAATTACATTCACCCCGAAACAAATCCAAAATCGTGGCAAATAAGCTATTTTATTCACAAAGTTTTCAACATAGATTAATAATTGCTGCAATACAAAAACCCTGCTTAATTATACCCTTCACCACACTTTGGTGCAGGATATTATGTCTTTGTGCATATGTTTGTAACAGGCAAAAATAATCGAGATAGACCAATGGTTCCTTTTGAGAATATGCATAAAATCACTTTCTGAGTCGATTTATGCATGTCCGTCTGTCCGTCCGTCCATGTATTTTTGTTAACAATGTACAGGTCGCATTTATGATCCAATTTGGATGAAATTTGGCACAGGTCACTTAATTGGCCCAAGAACGAACCCTATTGAAATTGGGAAAAATCGGTTCAAATTTAGATATAGCTCCCATATATATTTTCGTCCGATTTAAGTTAAATGGTGTACCAAAGGTCCCTATATATCTTTTGATTTGCACGAAACTTGACACAGCGTAATATATAGGGTCTAGAATGATGTGTGTTAAGTTTCCTGAAATTCGGTTCAGATTTAGATATAGCTCCCATATATAACTTCATCCTATTTAAGGTATATGGTGTACCAAATACCCTATATATCTTTCGATTTGCACGAAATTTGGCACAGCGTAATGAATTAGGTCTAAAATGATGTGTGTTAAATTTCCTGAAAATCGGTCCAGATTTAGATATAGTTCCCATTTATATTTTCGTCCGATTTAATGTAAATGGTGTACCAAAGTCCCTATATATCTTTCGATTTGCACGAAATTTGGCACAGCGTATTTAATTAGATCTAGAATGATGTGTGTTCAGTTTCGTGAAAATCGGTTCAGATTTAGATATAACTCCCATATAAAATTTAATGTTAATGTTGCTCCAAAGTCCCTATATATATCATTCGATTTGCACGAAATTTGGTATAGTGTAATGAATTAGGCATAGAATTATGTGTGTTAAGTTTCGTGAAAATCGGTTCAGATTTGGATAGAGCTCCTATATATATTTTCTCCCGATTTTAAGTACATAATGCATATAACTTAACCAGTGACAAGTTTCAATGAAATCGGTTTAGATTCCGATATAGCATATATATATATATATTTCCCCCTTTACATTGCTTTATATAATTTTGTCTCATTATAAGAAGCAACCCTATATCTGACCAAATGAAAAATTTAGTGTAGGTTGCAGAATGACATGTTTATGGATCCAATTTCTTGTTAATGGTCCTTCAAAAATTCTACGTCTGTTAGGATTCATCTGTTGAATATACCCAAAGTGGTGAAGGGTATCATATAGTCGGCCCGTCCGACTTTACTACTTTCCTTACTGGTTTTTTTATATTAAAGTTTCTGGTAGAGGTTTCCAAGCTGAATGTCCATAATTCATTATTTTTTGTTTCCGATTGGTATATAAACAAGTTAACAAAATTTTTACTCAAATTTTCCCAAAAATCATATAAGTTCAACCAACTTATGCATCCTTAGGTTATGTATATAATTTAAATCCAATATATAATATATTGCTAGATAACAAAATATTTTCGAAACACTGCAATTTTACATTTAATTAACATTGTTTTTTTTTTTATTCTCCGACTATCACTGCATGCGCGGATTGTATTCTCCAGCTGATGTTTTGTAAATAGCTGCAGCAGTTAGAGAACGTTTTGCTAAAGTTCATATATAAATGTTATCAGAAATTTATTGCAATTGTTCTTTTGTATTTTTTTCGCTGCGTTTTTCTTGTCCGGTTTTCCCCTGTTGTTAGATTTTGTTGTTGCCCGATTTGGCATTGTTACATTGTTTTATGTTATTTTTACTGTCGTCCGTCCCCTGGTCGTTTTAAGTGAATTGAATTATAAATTGTTTTCTAAACATTTTAGTTTTAGCTCATTTTGTGTTACCGTTTTTTTTTTATTTCTTTCCAGCACCCCAAGTGTGTTCACGGCAATTCTTTAACGAATTGGCTTAAATTCGTTGTGGCGCTACTCAAGGTAAGCTAATAGTTTTTATTTTACAGTTGTGATGGAAATATTAAGCTTATAAGTTTTTAAAAAGTAAATAAAAGGTAAATATTGGACGGGTATCATTACAGCATGGACTGGGACTTTCAACATTCAAAAAATGTTTTGAGACTTTTATTTTATTTTCCATACCTTCGAAACAATTTTTCCAACCCGATTGAGACTAATTTTCGAGCTCTTCAGGAGTATTTTCCCCCTTCATATCTAATTTAGTTTTGGCAATCATATTCTGATGTGTAATCAATGGGATGGGTGACGTTGTTCTGATTGGCTTTAACATGGCGAAGCCCAGGTCACGTAGGGTAGCTATTTTTATCACCCGTTGAAATAGTGAGCTGTTATGTGCCACAAGTTCACCCATAAGAACTAAAAAAATGGGTTGAGGCGTCGGGTTAATCGCCCACACACGGAAAACCCCTCCTACTATGAAAAAGCAAAAAAAGAAAACCAAACACCCCAAATGGTGATAGGAAATTTTAAAACAAAAATCGGAAGGGAAAATATTTTTGGCCTCAACGTCGGAAAATTCAGCCTCCATGAAAAAATATCAGACAACGGCATGAGGTTGATTGACTTCGAGGCAGCAAAAAGCATGACGGAAGGCATTTATCTAGTGTATTAGACGATCGATCCGAGGAGCGAATATCTCTTCCACAAGTTCGCCCATAAGAACTATAAAAAATGGGTTGAGGCGTCGGGTTAATTGCCCACCCCAAATGTTGACGACCTCCGCAAATGGGCGTAAGTAAATCAGACGATTACGCACTGTCATGAAACGAGTCTTGCATTTGAAATAAAAAACTTCATCTTCAGATTCACTCCAGTAGATGAGCGAATTGCTATAATCCGTATAAAAGCGAAGTTCTTCTACATCAGTCTTATTGGCGGCCACGCTTCGACGGAAGACACAGATGAGCAGACCAATGACATATTTTACGAGCGCCTAGAAACAACATATGACCGCTGCCCTGGCCATGACTTTAAAATTCTGATAGGAGATTTTAATGCAAAAATCGGAAGGGAAAATATTTTTGGCCTCATCTTCGGAAAATCCAGCCTCCATTAAGAAACATCAAACAACGGCATGAGGTTGATTGACTTCGCGGCAGCAAAAAGCATGACGGAAGGCATTTATCCAGTGTATTAGACGATCGATCGATCCGAGGAGCGAATATCTAATCTCCCTACAATCTGCAGCAAAAGCAACACTTGGGTACCAAAAACCACACTCAAAAACCCAATAGTACGATCAGTAGTGCCGTAATGCTACAGATGTGAAAAAAAATAATGCGATGGAGAATTATCGGGAGAGAAGGAGGGAGTAGAAAGGTATTTTCAAAAAAAAAGAAGAAAGAAGTCCCGAAATTTTACTAACGAGTAAAACACCAAACCGAAGGCTTTGTTGGTTCATCTTCCTGTAGAGATGAAGTAGAAAACCTGGTGACAGAAACAGACAACGGGTTGAGGATCTGGAAAGAGCATTTTGAAAAGCTTCTGGTATCAAATAGTGGGGGTGAAAATACCCCAGAACCAATTAGAAATGTACAGAACAGCAATCAATCGGCTGAAGCAGCAGGTGCCGATGGGTTACCAGCCGAACTATTTAAGACTGGTGGTCAGGAGCATGTACCAGCTGATTAGTACAATTTGGGTAGAGGAATGCATGCTCCATGATTGGAACCTCAGCATCCTGTGTCCCGTGCACAAAAAAGGAGACAAGATATGTGGAGACAAGAGCTGTGTGAACGTCTGAAGCCAGTGGCCAGACCTGGCAAATCTAACATAGACCAGATTTTCACTCGGCTTTAAATCCTATAAAAGACCCCCAAATCATATGCAAATGCAAATGTGAACAGAAATGATACGCTGTACACCAAGCAGCATATATTACTCGCCTAGGCCGACGACATCTAACAGTGCGAGCAGTAACAGCCGCCTTTGAACGAATTGACAAGGAGTCTGCCAAAGTGGAACTGGCAGTAAATAGCGAGAAGATCAAGCTGATGGTATCAACGCGCAAGACGTCCAGTAGACTTGGACCAACTGTGGAACTTGAAAATTACAGCTTCGAGGTAGTGAACGATTTTATATACCTCGGAACGGCCATAAACAAAACCAATAACATCAGCTTTGAAATCCGGAGGAGAATAGTGTTGACCCACAGATGCTACTATGATCTAAGTAAACTACTTAAAAGCAAGGTCACCTCTCGCGAGACCAAAATCACACTGTACAAGACGCTGTTATTACCCCTGCTATTGTATGTATCTGAAGCATGGGTACATGCGCAAGCAGATGATGCAGCTCTTTGAGTGTTTGAAGGAAAAATTCTTCGTAAGATCTATGGCTGATCTGCGTCGAGGGTGAATATCGCCGTCGAATGAACCATGAACTATACAATCTATTCTCTGACATCGACATTGTCAGACGAATCGATCTACAGCTAATACGTTGGGCAGGCCATATTAAGAGAATAGATGAAGATGCCCCAGCCCAAAAGGCATATGAAAGCGAGCCAAGTGATGGTTTACGCAGAAGGGGAAGGCAACAAATTCGATGGAAAGATCAAGTGGAAGACAACTTCTCAGACCAGTAAGGAAAATAGTAAAGTCGGACGGGGCCGACTATATGATACCCTTCACCACTTTGGGTATATTCAATAGATGAATTCTAACAGATGTCTCATTTTTAAAGGACGAGTAAAATGAAACTGGATCAATAAACATGTAATTCTGCAACCTATACTAATTTTTTTATTTGTACAGATATAGAGTTGCTTCTTAAAATGGGATAAAATTATGTAAATTTAAAGTAAATATCAATCGGACACCCGTTGATTATTTGTATAAATATCTAATAAACATGAGGAGTTGGACGGACGAAAATATATATAAAAGCTATATCGGAATCTAAACCGATTTCATCGAAACTTGTCACACGTTAGGTTATACTAATTTCAGTATGTTTTGTGCATATCAGCCACATTTCGAGTTCTTGGTGCATCATTTACTTAATATCGGTAGAAAATATATATGGCAGCTCTATCCAAATTTGTACCGATTTACACAAAACTTTCCCCATCCTACTTAACACACATCATTCTAGACTTTATTAAGTACGCTATGCCAAATTTCGTGCAAATCGAAAAATATATATAGACTTTGGACACCATTTACCTTGAATCGGACTGAACCGATTTTCACGAAACTTGACACACATCATTCTAGACCTAATTCATTACGCTGTACCAAATTTCGTGCCAATCGAGAGATATATAGGGACTTTGGTACACCATTTACCTTAAATCGGACGAAAATATATATGGGAGCTATATCCAAATCTGAACCGATTTTCAGGAAACTTGACACACATCATTCTAGACCTAATTCATTACGCTGTGCCAAATTTTGTGAAAAAATATATAGGGACTTTGGTGCACCAATTACATTAAATCGGACGAAAATATATATGGGAGCTATATCCAAATCTGAACTGATTTTCAGGAAACTTGATACACATCATTCTAGACCTAATTCATTACCCTGTACCAAATTTCGTACAAATCGAAAGATATATAGGGACCGTTTACATTAAATCGGACGATAATATATATGGAAGCTATATCTAAATCTGAACCGATTTTTCCCAATTTCAATAGGGTTCGTCCTTGGGCCAAATAAGTGAGCTATGCCAAATTTCATACAATTCGGATTGCGACCTGTACTTTGTTTACAATTTAACATGGACAGACAGACGGACGGACGGACATGCATAAATCGACTTAGAAAGTGATTCTATGCATATTCTCAAAAGGAACCTTGTGTCTATCTCGTTTCCTTTTGCCTGTTACAAACATATGCACAAAGACATAATACCCTGTACCACTGAGTGGTGAAGGGTATAAAAATGGGTATAAAATGGTATTTTTTAAGCTCGGCGTATGGAACAACCGTTCTGTCATAAGTCAGCTAAGTAAGTAAACTTACATAGGCACTACAATATTTTTTCACTATAATTCACAACTCATACTATAGCTTACTACAAGTACGACTAATACCAAAACACTTTTGTCACCCCTCTTCTTGAATTTTGTTTTAATAACAAAAATTTCAACTATAACTAAAATGTGATTTATACAACACTTAAATGTGTTTTACGCTAACAAAACTTTCTCGCACATTAGTTTTCCCCTGTACTATAATGTGTGCACGTGTATGTGCGTGAGTATGGAAACGCTGTGGCTCGGCACCGCATTTGATTGTGATGGTATGTGTCACCGTTTGTCTTCGCCAACAGACATGTTTGCAAATGTGTGGATATTTCAACAATCAGGTCCATTTTTAATGCAATTTTTGTTGAAGTTTTACAAACACATACACACACTCACCCATCTTGCTCACATTTGTTTTTGCATCTTCTTCGACATGGTGGTGATACTGGCCTAAACTTAAACTTTACACTAGTCCACAAATGGCAAAAAGAAAAGGAAACAACAACAACTCACAACTCTCGAAAGAACACATTTCATTTGGGGTGAATGTGTGTGTGTGTGAGTGTGTGTGTTTGTGTGCGAAAGTGCAAATGTGTGTTTGTTCTGTTTTCGGTACGTAATTTACGAGAATTCAAAAAGAAAAAGTTTTATTTTTTTGGGGTTGGTTTTTTCTGTTGCAATTTTTCTTCTTCTTCTTCTTCTGTTACGACTGCTTCTTGCAAACAATTTATTATTTGGCACAGCTTTTCTGCGCTAAATTATGTCACATTTTCCGTAAGTTGGAGTTAAGTTCTATTTAATAGTGTCATTGTTTTAATTAATGAGATCTGTTTTTTTGATAGTTTTTGTCTTGTTTTTCCGTGTGTGTGTGTGTGTGTGTGTGCGACTGTTCGTTATTGGTGTAGTCGTCACCGAGGTTGCTTTCGACGCCATTGCAGCCCATATTATTTTTTGTCATTTCTTTCGGCCATTTACTTGTTTGTCTGTGTGTTTTTTTCGTCACACTTTTTCGCAATTTCAATTAGAGATGTTCTCAGTTGAAAAATTAGTTTACGATAGAATTATGTATTTATGCTTTCATCTAAATTGCAGAGATTTAAAGGTTTTAATTAAATTTCGAACATATTTGTCGCATAACACTTTGGAAATGAAAAAAAAAAATGTTTTCGTTAAATATTTTCAAATTTGTTTTAGACAAATTAAATCGAGGTGGTATTTTTTGTGAGAAAGAAATTGTGAACAGAAATTAAGGTTTATGGGTCGATTATGGAAAGCAACCAAACTCCAGTTGCGAGTTCAACTGGCAAGGCAATTGAAATAAAACTTAACATTATGAATAGCAACTTTTCTCAGTTGCTGTCGATAATACTGTTTTGACATTTCTACAACTAGAAATATTGTAAACAAGCAAAAAAATGAATAAAATATATCAGAAAAGCTAATTATATGTGATGATAAGCTCAGAGGAACTATTTTTTGATGATGAAAATTATGTTCAAGGTGTGTCATTTATTAGAAGGCATTTAAGATATAAGTCTATCAGGACTACCATCAGTTCTGTGAGTAGATGCTGACGTTTAGAGAAATGTTCAATCAACTGCTCATATTAGCTGGAAGGCGTATTTTCGACTACCAAAAGATGCCGTTGTGTACATAGATGAAGTCTTAAACCCTGATTTCCGAAAAGCCTGCCGGCCAAAAGCAATTCCTCCTCTCTTAAAAATGTGTGCAGCTCTGATGTTTTTTGTGGAGGGAAGTTTTCAAAAGTCCCATAGCAATGACTTCAACCTTGGCATGGCTCAACCGACAATGTCGGTGGTTTTGACCGAAGTTGTCCGGCCAATAGAGGAAAAACTTTGTAAAATTTGGATTGTTTCCAAATTAACAGAGGAGAAAAAAGGGAAGAATAAATTTTTTTATTTGGTTTAACCAGAAGTCCGCACGCCGCGTGCTTCATTTGGGTGAGCTTCCATCCGGGCAATAATGACCTCAAATTGTTCTTTTGTAGTAATATTAACCATAATGGGAAGCCTACAAAGTTCAGTTATTATAAACAGCAACCAGAAATAAATGGTTGCCGAAAAATTCGATTTGAAGCAACTGAAGTTGACAACAGTTGCCATCCATAATGCAAATTTGGCAACTGGCAACGCAA
Source organism: Musca vetustissima (assembly GCF_032173495.1). Classification (NCBI taxonomy): domain Eukaryota; kingdom Metazoa; phylum Arthropoda; class Insecta; order Diptera; family Muscidae; genus Musca; species Musca vetustissima. The sequence goes on along the minus strand of NW_026880915.1, from coordinate 299,295 downwards.
CTAAACTCTGGTTGCCATCCGTAATCGACCCATTAAATTTTTTCTGTCTATGCCAGGGATGGAAAATGAAAAATGTGAAAAGGTACCAAAAGAGTACATCACTTAGTCTATTTTTCTGATGGTAATAATATAAGAATTCTTGCTTCTTTCGATTGCATTTGAATATGTATGCTATGCGTTCTCGAAAGCCAATATACCCCAAACTAACATGAATTTCAGTTCCAAAGTGCTCTTGAAATTATTGATGTAATCACGACGACTATGAATGCCATCAATTTGCCTAACTCAGGAAATAGCACAGAATACGCCAAATTGAGTATCTGACAAATATATCCGGTTAAAAAAGATAGGAACTGATAAATTAATTTAATGTTTGTAATTTTAATCATAACTGAAATGGTACCAGTCGTAACTGTAAAGAAGAATATTGCAATCACATTAATATCTTTATCTTCAATACTTTTGCCGGTCAAATATAGACTACAAAACAGTGTATGGAAAGAAATGATGACATGAAAAAATATGACATTTTTATACCCTCCATCATAAGCTGGAGTGTATATAACATTTTTGATTCCGTTTGCAACTCATCGAAATATTCACCGTAGACCCCATTACGTATACAGTCGAATTCGATAGAGCGAAAGCGCTTATTTTAAGAAATGTTTTTCACTTATGCAGCATTTTCAAATAAAAAGCCTTTATACGGATTTGCAATTAACCGGGTTTTCTTTTAAGCGAAGTAAAGTGTTTGAAAATTCATTCAAAATTTTATAATTATACCCCATACAACTATGTTGTCAGGGTATTATAGCTTTGTGCAGCCCCAAAAGTTTGTAACGCCGCAAAATATTGGTCCTAGACCCACCTTTAAGTATACCGATCGTCATATCTTGACTATATGAGTCGATCTAGACATGTGTGTCCGTCCGTCCGTCTGTATGTCCATTATAATTTGTATACACGATACAGGCCACAGTTATGGACCAATCTTCACGAAATTTTGCATGTAGGATGGGTTCTGGCCAATGAAGACCCCTATTGTTTTTGGAAAAGATCGGTTAATATTTAGGGCATGAAATGGACCAAAAACTTTATTTTTGTCGGTTTTTCTAGTAGCTCCAGAGGCCGCAATTATGGCCCAAAAACCGCGAATTTTTGCATGGAAAAGGGGATCGGGGCAGAGAATAAGCATGCATGTTTTGATAAAGATCTCCTATTATTTAGCGGGTCAAATGGACCCCGACTTTTGTGTGAAAAATGACAAAAAATGTATTCTATGGCGTATATGTTTACTCCTGAAGGACATGGACCCGAGATGTTGATAGTATATCCAAGAGGAGTGGTTGACCTTTAAATTGATACCAATTATATTTTCGTATGTACTCGGATGTGGGAGATACACTTAAATATTTACAATTGCTTAGGTATTGATATAGTATTCAGTAACCCATTACCACACTAGAGGGCAGAAATATAGCGCTGATAGTTTTTAAATTTTCCATGAGGATCCAGGTATGGTCAACTACAACGGCTATAATTTTCGGCGATGATCAGATACTAATTTTGGGATGAATTAGACCGAAAACTTAAATTTTTGGTTTTTTTTTTTTTTTTTTTTTTTTTTTTTTTTGTTTTTTTGAGTCGATCTATAGGTCACAATTGAAAGCCGAACATCACAACCCAACACACCGTGAACGAAATCTGTACTCAATATTAGTAAAATTTGTTGACCTATAGTCGGTCAAGAGGGTGCAAATATCGCGAAATATTGCCAAGATTAGAATATAGAACCCCAGAATATTAGATTTTCGTGGAAGTTGTGTAGGGTATCATATGGTCGGCCCCGTCCGACTATACTGCTCCGCTCACTGGTTTTTAGTTTAAATAAAGCTATTTAAAACGACGTTTGGGTAAGCGACTATATATATATATATATATTCTTCATCAGAATAAAATTCTATGTCGATTTATGGTTGTCCGACTGTCTGTTTGTTGAAATCAAGATAGAGATCGAAATATTTGAGATAGAGATTCGAAATGTTACGCTGGCATTGCTATCACTTCTAGCATGGTTGGTATTGCAACCAGTCCACGTTTTTATACGGGATTATGGGGATTTTTGACACGTTTTTCAACTGTAATTTGCTACGTTTGTTTCTCATTGGGTATAAAATCTTCCCACCGAAAATGATTAATATTGGTTCATTTTTAAGGTTTGGCTCCAAATAACTGTACCACCTTTGTTCATTAGTTTAGGGGTTTTAGACTCAATTTTCAACAAAATCAGCTGTAATTGGAAAAATTATCAATATATGCTTATTGTTTAAGTTCGATACATTGCTTACGGCCATGTATATGTTCGATACATTGTTTCCCCTTCTACAGTATTACAATTAACCACTTTAATTGGCCGCTCTTCGGAGCCCAATGAGGAAATCTTCTCTGCATATCTTCCAGGAGCCTCATTCGCCTAGTTCGGATTGTAGGGGAGAGTTCGCTCTCTTCTACTATATCTCATGGAAGCCACATTCGCTTAGTTCGAATGCAGAGAGGCGCATTCCAATGCTGTGGTCGTAGTTGTTGATCACGGCCTTCCTGTAGCTTTCTTGCACATCGCAACTCACTTGCTTTTTAACTCTCGTTGATTAAACTTGCTTACCCGCTTTCGTTGAATAAACATCCCTCGCTATCGTCGTAAACCCATATAACGCTTCACAAAAACTAAGGTATTTTGGATACTCATTTAGTAAAAAATCTCGTTACCAAACACGATCAACTTTGACCCAAGCTTCCAAGTAGTGTTTTTCAACCGAATTTGCTCTAATGATTATCAAATTCTTATCGTCGTACCACAAATATCAATGTCAGTTTACGGGATGGTGTAGCTCCCATAGAACGGTACCATCCCGTATTCGTTATTTTGAAGTCGTTAGCCACATTTTCTAATCGATGGGGCTGTAATTTGGTATAAAGGGCTCTGGAAGGCTGAGTAATATATAAATTGATGTGGTGTATATAAAGGTCCAATTTTTGATATAACCCCACATAAGAGTTCTGCTTCTTTTTCGTTATTTATAAACTGTTTAATGGAATTCCCATGGAAGTGGCTATAATTCCACATATCATCCGTTTATGTTTTCCAACTAGAGTCTGTAATTTGAAACACTATTTTTTGGGAGCATGGACAACCTTCTATTACTTAACACCATAACATAGTCCCACTATAAGTACGCTGTGCAAAATTTTGTGCCAATCGGCTTCAATTTGACTCTTGGTGCTCCATTTACATAAAATCGGACGAAACTATATATGGGAGCTATATCTAAATCTGCACCGAGTTCAACAAAACTTCGCATACATCAATATGGAGCTTATTCAGTACGTTGTTTAAAATTTGTCTCAATCTGACCAATATTGGGACTTTGGTGTACCATTTACTTAAAATCGGACGTAACTATATATGGGAGTTACATCTAAATCTGAACCGATTCCAACAAACCTTCGAAAACATCAATTCGGACAGAATTCAGTACACTGTACATAAAATCTGACAAAACTATATATAGGAGCTATATCTAAATTTGAACCGATTCCAAAAAAAAAAAAAAAAATCGTATACATCAATCTAGACCCAATTTAGAACGCTGTGCAAAATGTTGTCTCAACCGGAATAATATTCGGACTTCGGTGCACCATTTACATAAAATCGGACGAAACTATACATAGAAGCTTTATCCTTATCTGAACCGATTTTCTCCAATCTTTTTCCAAATCGAATCGGATCATAAATGCGACCTGTATTTTGTTCACAAAAATACATGGACGGACGGATATGCATAACTCCAATCAGAAAGTGATTCTATGCATATTCGCAAAAGGGACAATGTGTCTATCTCGTTTCCTTTTGCCTGTTACAAACATATGCACAAAGACATAATACCCTGTACCACAGTGTGGTGAAGGGTATAAAACAGCAGTGGTGAGTGACAGTGCGGCGAACATAACGGATGCAATACGATAGGGACAATGGAAAGGTATTGGATGTTTCACTCACTCTTTACATTTAATAGTGAAATTTGGTCTAAAAACCATCAAGGATACTTATAAATCCAAACTTCGTGCAAATCGAAGGATATATAGGGACTTTGGTACACCATTTACATAAAATCGGACGAAAATATATATGGGAGCTATATCCAAATCTGAACCAATTTTCACGAAATTTAACACACATCGTTCTAGATTTAATTCAGTACGTTGTGCCAAATTTCGTGCAAATCGAAGGATATATATATATATGGGAGCTATATCTAAATCTGAACCGATTTTCACGAAATTTAACACACATCGTTCTAGACTTAATTCAGTACCCTGTGCCAAATTTCGTGCAAATCGAAGGATATATAGGGACTTTGGTACACCATTTACCTTAAATCGAACGAAAATATATATGGGAGCTATATCCAAATCTGAACCGATTTTCAGGAATCTTGACACACATCATTTTAGACCTAATTTATTACGCTATGCCAAATTTCGTGCAAATCGGGACTTTGGTACACCATATACCTTAAATCGGAAAATATATATGGGAGCTATGTCTAAATCTGAACCGATGTTCACGAAATTTAACACACATCGTTCTAGACTTAATTCAGTACGCTGTGCCAAATTTCGTGCAAATCGAAATATATATAAGGACTTTGGTATACCATTTACATAAAATCGGACGAAAATATATATGGGAGCTATATCCAAATCTGAACCGATTTTCACGAAATTTAACACACATCTTTCTAGACTTAATTCATTTCCCCATGCAAAATTTCGTGCAAATCGAAGGATGTATAGGGACTTTGGTGCACCATTTACATAAAATCGGACGAAAATATATATGGGAGCTATATCAAAATCTGAACCGATTTTCACGAAATTTAACATCCATCCTTCTAGACTTAGTTCATTTCCCCATGCAAAATGTTGTGCAAATCGAAAGATATATAGGGACTTTGGTATACCATTTACCTAAAATCGGACTAAAATATATGTGGGAGCTATATCCAAATCTGAACCGATTTTCAGGAAATTTAACACACATCGTTCTAGACTTAATTCAGTACGCTATGCCAAATTTCATACAAATCGAAGGATATATAAGGACTTTGGTGCACCATTTACCTAAAATCGGGCGAAACTGCATATGGGAGCTATATCTAAATCTGAAACGATTTTCACGAAATTTAACACCCATCTTAGAGCCAAATAAATGAGCTCTGCCAAATTTCATCCAATTCGAATCAAAAATGCAACCTGTACTTTGTTTACAATTTAACATGGACAGGCAGACGGACGGACATGCATAAATCGACTTAAAAAGTGATTGTATGCATATTCTCAAAAGGAACCATGTGTCTATCTCGTTTCCTTTTACCTGTTACAAACATATGCCCAAAGACATAATACCCTGTACCACAATGTGGTGAAGGGTATAATTATGGTCTATGTCTTCTTACAAACATTGACATAAATTCTTAACGAACATCTTAATAACTAATATAAAAATAACCCACTTCATCAAAAACCTATAAAAATTAAAAACAAATTTTATAAATTTCTCCCCCCGTGGCGAGACACATACAACGCCAAATATATATTCACTACACTAACTAAATCCTTTTTTACAATCTATTAATATTTTAATACGTTTTACCTTTCATCATAATGTTGGTGTTTTAGGCTTTACAGATTTGTCTGGAAATTAATTGAAAGAAGCAACACGTGCTAAAAACGGAAAATCTTTACCTTTTTCTATCCCTAAAAAGAACGCTTTTTCTAAGAGGCACATTGCACAAATATTAACAAATTAATTATTAATACACAACTAAAAGCTGAGTAAACGAGCTGGTCGTCGTCTACATTTAAAATTGGACGCTAATGAATCGACCGGCTGTCGGGGCTAATTGAATGCAACAAAATATCCAAAGTATACTTTTAATTGAGCCTAATTGACCTCTAGTGTATCACATTAAATATTCAGATTGTAAAATAATCTGTAAACAACATAACAAACATGACACGTCGTGTCATGTCAGGTTGTGTTGCATTGCGTTGTGCTGTGGATATATTCATGTCGATAACAGAGCGGCAAAGATTTATTACATTTACTTATTTTTTTTTAATTTTATTTGTTTAAATATTATTAACGGGTATAATGTAATTAGTCGTAATTAAATGTATGAAAAATATTGAAAATAAATTTGTTGTATCAACAAACAAATTTAATGATAAACTTTCGATTATTTCGAAAGGTGTTGTAAATTTTTAATTAAAATGTTTTAGGATATTGATATAAGTTAATTGAAATATGTAAAGGCACCGAACATTTTGGCCGGTTCGAAATGCCCGCAAAAAGTCATTGTTTCTGTTCGGAGAAAATTTTCAGACACCGAGTTTAGAAAACTGGTCTGGAAACTTTAAAATACAAGGAATTAGTCGGTACCTTTGCTAAGGTTTTTATTTAGCACAAATAAATTTTAAATTATAGCTATTTCGGTGGAGAAATGCGGCTAAAACTTTACAAATACCGAAAAATTTAGTAGGACTATGGAAAAAATTAACCATATTAAAACCAGTGAGCGGAGCAGTATAGTCGGACGTAGCCGACCATACGATACCCTACACAACTATCACGGAAATCGAACTTTTTGCGGATTTTTATTCCGAGCCTGGCAAAATTTCGTGATATATGCACCCTCTTGAACGATTAGAGGTCAGCAGCACCTCTTCCTTACACTGACATATTTTTCGAATATTGCTAATATTCAGTACAGTCCTTCTAATTACTTGTCCTGATTCCGTTGGGTTGTGTTGTGATGTTCGGTTTATAATTGTATATATAGATCGAATCGAAAACTCAAAAAATAAGTTTTCGGTCCACTTCATCCCAAAATTATTATCTGATCATCACCGAAAATTATAGCCGTTGTCCTTGTAGCCGTTTCCGCCCTCCAGTGTGGTAATGGGTTACTATGTAATATCTCAGTACGTAAGCACCTGTAAATATTTAAGTGTAACTCCCACATCTGAGTACATACGACCATATAATTGGAATCAATCACTCCTCTTGGATATACTATCAACTTTTCGGGTCTACGTCTTCAGTGGTAAATATATACGCTATAGAATACAAATGTTGTCATTTTTCACACAAAAGTTAGGGTCCATTTGACCCGCTAAATATTGACCGATCTTTATCAAAACAGGCATGCTTATTCCCTGGCCCGATCCGCTTCTCCATGCAAAAATTCGCGGTGCTTGGGGCATAATTGCAGTCTCTGGAGCGACCAGAAAAACCGACAAAAATAAAGTTTTTGGTCCATTTCATCCCCTAAATATTAACCGATCTTTTCCAAAAACAATAGGGGTCTTCATTGGCCAGAACCCATCCTACATGAAAAATTTCGTGAAGATTGGTCCATAACTGTGGCCTGTATCGTGTTTACAAATTATAATGGACAGACGGACGGACGGACGGACACACATGTCTAGATCGACTCATCTAGTCAAGATATGGCGATCGGTATACTTAAAGGTGGGTCTAGGACCAATATTTCTCGGCGTTACAAACTATTGGGGCTGCACAATGCTATAATACCCTGACAACATAGGGTAGGGTGTAGGGTATAAATATTCTGCAAAAATGTTTTTGGACCTCCAAGAAAGCGTAATGCCAAATTACAGCAACTTTGGTTTGGGAGATGTGACTAAAACTTTCAAAATTCCGAAAATGAATAGTGATATTGTTGGAGCTACGGCAAAACACGAACAACATTCTGTTAACATATATCTTGCCCTCCTAGAACCTGGAACGACAATCACAGCCACTCCGATTGGATATTTCGCTGATGCTGGCCCCAGCGAGTCGTCGTTATAATCGTCGCCGTCTTTAAATTACTTCATTCAAGGTATAGACGTATCCATCGAATCTCCATGTCTGACTAATGACATAATCTGGTCACCCGTCATTTCATTGGGGTCAGACCACCTCCATATTATCATATTCATCAATAGACCACCAAACTTCATAACCTCTGAACTCCGTACTTTCCTTGCCAACGGGAAAGTCAATTGGCAAGAATTCAGAGGTCGTCGGTTCACAGAACTCCACAATCTTTCTGATGCTCGTGTAGCAGAAGAGAATTCCCGTGTCGTCATCACAGCTGCAGTCGCCCGTTATACACCTGCGGGTCGTATACCAGAATTGAAACCAAACTTCCCAGCATAGGGAGCGGAATTAAAAACGGACGTTGAGCCTCTTCGTACTAATCCTATTGATTCCAGAAACAGGAATTCGATAATAGAAGTCAACAGAATAGACGACGAGCATAAGCGCAAAAAGTTTATAGAACATGAAGTGTTGTAACATCGGTATCGGAATGAGTAAATTGTGGGCACCGGTAAAGTCGCACTCGAACACAGTAAGGAAGGGTATATCGTTTAACGATGTTGCAGTGACATATTCAAAGAGGTACACTACTTATTTTAATAGCACAATTACTGAGCGCTTCAAGAGTGACAGAGCGTAGATAAGAGTATTGCCCCGTGGAGGAACCACCACAATTTACCTAAGATAATGTTGCAAGTGTCATAGAAGCTCAAAATCATTCAAGACGCTTGGTCTAATATAATCTCTTTGATGATGTTGATGCAGGTTGAGGAGCCAAAGTACCTAAATCAAGTCTTCAATTTGTCGTTCGCCACCCTAATAGTTTCTGATGACTTGGAAATGGGCCGGCAAGTCTCGCAACTGAAACCGTATAAGATTGGGAACAAAAGTGAATCTTACAGGCCCCTAGAGTTAAGGACTTCCTTTCCTACCTATCTGTAATTCCACGACCACCGGACGGCATAGATTTTTATGTGAAATCATGAGCGTACATAAAGCTTTTTATGCCGTTTGGTGGTCGTGGATCATGTATCTGGGTCAAAAATCTCTGAATGTTCGATGAGTATACAATTGCGATCACTAATTACCCCAAGGTTCTAAGGGCCACATTCGATATCCTGTAAATGACACCCGCATATGCCACTGTTATTCGTGAAGCAATATCCGCATAGCTGTTATAGATATACATCATCCACCTAAGCATGATGAGGCTCACCCAAAATCAGTGCAACGCAATGGGAAAATATTCAATTCTGCCAGAATTCCGACCTGAGGACTGCAACAGAGTGTCTCATCATGACTCCAACTGACCACTTACGTGAGGAGACGAAGATCCTTCCTGTGCGTCACTACAATAAGACATTGTCGATGCAGTATCCGCGTAGGTATAAGAATATCAGCCATTTTAGCCACTGCCCTATCGATAGGCATCCACTGTCTTGACATGGCGGGGTGGATCTTCATGATTTGGAAATAGAGGTTCAGAGGTATAAAAAAGACTCTCTCGATCAACAGATCAATCATATATAAGTGGTTGGCGCAACCATTTGCGATAAGGTCAAAAGTAGGCACAAGGTCACTAGCTGATATCACATAGGAAGCTGATAAAGAATCCTTGTAAACAACAGCGATAAACCGGTATGTGGTAAATGATACGGCTTCAGAATAGTTCATCGACGTAAGGGCACACAATGAAAAGGCATTCAATCTAGTCAGAACAAAAACAAAAAACACAAAAAGATTATTGAATCGTATTCACACTGATGCAGTTGAGAAAGCAATTTGAAAATACAGGTTGAAAACAATTCTCAGATAGCAGCAGCTACAGCGTCACCGATAGCAGTAGTTACTGGCAATCCAAAAACGTGGACATGACAAAACGCATATCTAAGTGATGTATTCTCCAATGGTAATTTTTGGTTGTTAAATTTGACACCAAAATATATACTTACAGCCAATACGGATAAAAAATGTGTCCAATATTGGGGGTATCGTTTTATGGTCAAAACTCATAATTTTTAGTAGGGAGGTTCGTTATACATTGAGAACCCAAATTACAGCCAATTCAAATGAAAAACGTGTCCAACATTCCAAAATACCGAATATTGGGGATGCTATTATAAAGGGTTTTGCCAAAACGTGGATCGATGTATCCCATTTGCAATACCGAATGTCGCAGAAGTACTAGCAATGTCTGTGTAAAAGTTCAGAGTTCTATCCTAATTAATCTCCTTAGTCAGATTTGGCTATATTGACAAAAAAATTATTCTAATCAAGAATAGATTTATTTCTATGGGGTCTTCGACGACTATGTCGATATTTTCACTGCGAAATTCAGGTTCATTATAGAGAAAATGTCTTCCAAATAAGTTTGATCAAAGCCTATTTCAAGAATTATTTGACTCATTCTCTCTCAAAGCAATTGCTCATATTCTCCCATAAAACTAATCCTATCTTCTAATTATTTACAGAATTATTCCCCAAATTAGTTCCATTCCATCCAATTATGTTAATATTCGAATAACATCAACACCATATGGTATGGCTGACGGGATGCTTAGTTAAATAAATATGAATGCGAATAAAATCTCTGTCTCACATGTGCATGCTTGTGTGCATATGTTTTAGTATGCGACCAAAATATTTATACAGCTATATTATTATTGTTGTTGTTATTGCTGTTGATGTTGTTATAGCCTCGGAGATTTTCACCAAGTGGGGCACAATTACGATATTGCCTAGGCGAACGAACGAACACAAACAAAACTTTTAAGCCTCAAATATTACAGCTGCATTGCCTACAATAATAAGCAGCTTGCACAGCAGTACCAACAACAGCAATAACAACAAAATATCTGGGGCCAACATTACCCAGAGTTTACTGAATCTCTTTAGAGAAATCAAATAAAATAATTCGCAAACTTTGCGTTCGTAAAGCCCACTTGGAACCAAAGTTCTACCTTAGCTATTGTTAAGGAGTTGAAGAAGGCACACTTGTACACACACACACATCTGCGCGTATGTGTTGTTGGTGTCTACTCCAACTGAGGTCGTCCACATACGTAAATGTTTGGGGAGGTAGAATATTGTTGAGAAATCGGGCCAGAGACTCATAAAATTTGAACAAATACTTATTTGTTGATATTATTCTTGTTTTTCGAAGCACCATTTACACATACAAACACACATGCATAGCATGTGTACACATAGCAGCAATGCGTATGTGCATAGGTGTGACCAAGAATAACCGTCATAAATAAAAATAAACTTCAATTACTACCATAAAGCCCAAAACAATTTTAGCTTTTAGTTTTTGGAACATAAAAACAACAACTTCAAAACTTTTTCCAACAACTACACATAAGAACAACAACTAAAAAAGTACAAAAACAACTATTAACTGAAAGTATAGAAAAAACTAAAATTAATTATGGACATTAGACTGAATTAACTATAGAAACACATTGAACTTGCCATCCTTGGAAAAAAACTATCCAAGTATTGCAATAAATTGTTAAGCTGAAGCAATGATAAATTGACACCAGTGAGCGGAGCAGTATAGTCGGACGGGGCCGACCATACGATACCCTACACAACTACCACGAAAAGCAAACTTTCGGCGGTTCTATATTCTGAGCCTGGGCAATACTTCGTGATAATTGAACCCTTTTTACCGATTTTAGATCAACAACTCCACTATCTAAGTCTTGCATATTTTCCAATATTTTTTCTTGAAGTGAATTTTTACGCCATAAAATAAAAAATTGGTCACTTTAGGTTTTGGTTGATTTGACCCTCGGAAAATTGACCGATCATCATCTAAACAGCCGCTCTAAGTATTTGGTCAGATCCCCTTCACCTTGTAAAATATGTGATGTTCTGCATATAATAATTGCCTCTAGAACGACTAGAAAATCTGACAAAATTAAAGTTTTCTAATCATTGCACCCCCTGAATGAAATCTCAACTTCACCGAAAACTATAGGCGTGGTCCTTGACCATAATCGGAAATTCATGTACAATATCAAAGCGATCAGCGCGACATTTCGTTCCCCTAAAAGAGTAATAGTAATACTATGCACATAGTCATATAATTGGTATCAATATGAAGGTCAACAACTCCTCTTGGATATGCTATCAACTTCACGGGTATACGCCCCAGAATATAAATTTTGTAATTTTTCACACAAAAGTCGGGGTCCATATGACCCGCTAAATATTGACCAAAACAGGCATGCTTATTCTTAGGCCCGATCCCCTTCTCCATGTAAAATTTCACAATGTTCGGACTATAACTGCGGCCTCTAGAGCGACCAGAAAAACCGACAAACATTTAGTATTTGTTCCATTTCATCCCCTAAATATTAACCGATCTTTACCAAAAATACCAATAGGGGTCTTCATTGGCCAAAACCCATCCTACATGCAAAATTTCGTGAATATTGGTCCATAACTGTGGCCTGTATCGTGTTTACAAATTATAATGGACGGACGGACACACATGTCTAGATCGACTCAGCTAGTCGAGATATGACGATGTGTAGGGTATAAAAATAGAATCCTGTTGATAGAAGGCCTATGTGTAGCCGGTCATGACATTTTATAAACTTCGTATTATTTTGTATTACTGTTAAATTAGTTTTCAATAATGGATTTCCACTATGACTTCCTCATAGGCACAATGGTCTCACAAATAATGCGAACCGTTGAGAATGATGTATGCTGAGTTTGGGAGAATTCGGCCCAGACTTAGAAGTACCTCCTATGTATATTTTCGTCCGATTAATTGCAAATGATGCATACAATTTGTTTGGCGCGAAATGTTGCACAGTGGTCAATATCAGTTATATATCGGTGCTGCAATTCAATATTTTACGGATTATGGTCAAGTTTTCTAATTTATTTGCCTATAATTTAGTATTTTGAATTCATACTTCGTAGCAACTATTGGATGAACATTGAAATCAAATTCTACATCAGGAAAGTATCCACAATCGATGTAACGGAAACAATTTCGAAATTTTATACTTTTGAATCTAGCGCCACTAGATCCATAATTTGTGTTATGTTATTCAATTCAATTCAACATTAAATCATAAGATATGGGCCGAAATGTTTGATATAGTATGACAAAATTGAACTATGCAGATCCTTCTGAGACGCAGCCTAGAATCATATGCATAGAATCACTTTCTAAGTCGATTTATGCATGTCCGTCCGTCTGTTGGTGTTAAATTGTAAACAATGTACAGGCCGCATTTATGATCCGATTTGGATGAAATTTGGCATACGTCACTTGTTCGGCCCAAGGACGAACCCTATTGAAATTGGCAAAAACCGGCTCAGATTTATATATAGCTCCCATATAAATTTTCGTCCGATTTTATGTAAATGGCGTACCGAAGACCCAATAAATCTTTTGATTTGCACGAAATTTGGCATAGGGTGCTAAATTGAATCTAGAATGATGTACGTTAAATTTCCTGAAAATCGGTAAAGATTTAGATATATCTCTCATATATATTTTCCTCCAATTTAATGTAAATGGCGTACCGAAGACCCAATATATCTTTTGATTTGCACGAAATTTGGCATAGCGTACTGAATTAAGTCTAGAATGATGTGTGTTATGTTTTGTGAAAATCGGTTCAGATTTATATATAGCTCCCATATATATTTTCGTTCGATTTAATGTAAATGGCGTACCGAAGTCCCTATATATCTTTCGATTTGCACGAATTTGGCGTAGCGCACTGAATAAAGTCAGGTATGATGTGTGTTAAGTTTCTTGAAAATTGGTTCAGATTTAGAAATAGCTTCCATATATATATATATATATATATATTCGTCTGATTTAATATATATGGTGCACCAAAGTCCCCATATGTCTTTCGATTGGCACTAAATTTGGAACAGCGTACTGAATAAAATCTAGTATGATGTGTTTTAAGTTTCCTGAAAATCGGTTCAGATTCACATATTGCTCCCATATATATTTTCCTCCGATTTAATGTAAATGGAAGTCCCCATATATATTTCGATTTGCACCAAATTTGGCATAACATACTGGTTTAGGTCTAAAATGATGTGTGTTAAGTTTCGTGGAAATCAGTCTAGATTTAGATATAGCTCCCATATAAAGTTTCATCGGATTAAATGGAAATGGTTCACCTAACATTTAAATATATATCACATATTTTAGATCATCCAATTTCAAGTCAATGGTCCTTCGAAAATGCGACGTCTGTTAGAATACATCTGTTGTATATACCCAAAGTACCATACCATGAAGGGTACCATATAGTCGGCTCCGTCCGACATTACTACTTTCCTTACTGGTTTTATTTAACTTTCATATATCACTTACCCTTTATATTTTCTGAAATATTTGCAAGAGTTCTACGCCTTACGATAAGCCTTGAAAAGATATTTTTAAAAAAATCCATGCATTTATAGACACCAAAAATCGGACGGGGCCGACTATATGATAACCTTCACCACTTTGGGTACATAGAAGAGGTCCTCATATGTATAATAACATGTCGATAAAAAATAATTTAATCGAACATACATAGCGTATTTACTTATCACTACAAAACAACAAATGAGCTATAGAGTCGTCTATTATCTGCAGGTAGGTCATGTTCGAAGATGGGCTATATCGGTCCACGTTTAGACATAGCTCCCATATAAGGTTATCAATTTTCGGTATTTTGGGGTTCTTGAGTCCGTTTTTCGCTGAAATTTGGTGCATTGAGTTATAAATATAGGTCAACTTTTTCTGGTAGCCCCCATATAAAGACAACCCCAGTTTTCAGTTTTTGGGGGGTTTTGACGGTTTTTTTCACCGAATTGGCTGTAATTTAGGAATTGCAGTTGTTAATATGTACCATATCTCTCCACAAAAAATTATGAATATAGGTCCATTTTTTCGGATAGCCCTCATATAAGGGTACCCCCAATTTTCGATGTTTTGGGGTTTTCTGAGCGCGTTTCTCAACCGAATTCGCTGCAATTTGGTATTATTATTAATATTCGCCCCCTTTTTGGGGTAGTCCCCATGTAACCCATTTTTTTATATTAAAATATTTATCTAATTTGTTCCGCGTTTTGAGTTTGGTTCTAAGACTCTGTGGTAATCATTTCACCTGCGGAGGATATGGAGATAAAAAACTGGCACGTATGGTTCCATAATAAACTTTATATGAAGTATAGCCCGAATTTGGTCTAGCCCTAACCCCTGTGTGGGAGGTACCCGAAGGAGTGGACCGATATTCCCCATCTTCGAACTTGAACTAAGCTTGGAAGAAATAATAAGATGTGCAATGTTTCGATGAAATCCAATCTTTCTGAAGCGGTTGTGGTCGAAAGAAACATGGGGTCTAGAACCAATATTTCGATGAGACACATTTTCACCGTATCAAAGTGTATACACCCTAATTAGCCATAAGGCTGAAGATATAAATAGCCATTAAAACTTGCTGACATTTGTATTTGGTGTACTTTATGGTTTACATAATCGGTTTGTAAAAATGTCGGTATAGGTCCACTTTTTGGTATGTTCCCTATATTTTCATTTCATGTATCTATCAGTATACCTATGGTGGAGGGTATCACAACAATAGTTGGGGGGCTCTTTAACATTCTAATTTTTTAACAATATTTCCTGAGAGTCTTGCATGTGGATCTACATAAATGTATATATTTCAAAAAGTTTTGTTTGGGGTCTATATAAGTATGGGTTTTTATACCCTTCACCACACTGTGGTTCGTCCGTCCGTCCGTCTGTAGATGTTAAATTGTAAACAAAGTACAGGTCGCATTTATGATCCGATTTGGATGAAATTTGGCACAATACACTTATTTGGCCCAAGGATGAACCCTATTGAAATTGGGAAAAATCGGTTCAGATTTAGATATAGCTCCCATATATATATTTTCGTCCGATTTATGGTAAATGGGGCACCAAAGTCCCTCTATATCTTTCGATTTGCATGAAATTTGGCATAGAATACTGAATTAGGTGCAGAACGATGTGTGTCAAGTTTCGAGAAAATCGGTTCAGATTTAGATATAGCTACCATAAATAGTTTCATCCGATTTAAGGTAAATGGTGCACCAAAGTCTCTATTTATCATTTGATTTGCACGAAAGTTGGCATAGAGTACTGAATTAGGTCCAGAATGATATGTGCCAAGTTTCGAGAAAATCGGTTCAGATTTAGATATAGCTCCCATATATAGTTTCGTCCGATTTAAGGTAAATGGTGCACCAAAGTCCCTATATATCATTTGTTTTGCTCGAAATTTGGCATATAGTACCGAATTTAGTTCGGAATGATGTGTGCAAAGTTTCGGAAAAATCGGTTCTGGTTTCGATATAGCTCCCACATATACATATATTCGTCCGATTTTATATAAATGGTGCACCAACCTTCTAATGTTTGTCCGATTAACACGATTTTTGGCACAACGTATCAAGTTGAGACTTGAACAAAGTTATTGCGTTTTGTTGATATTGATGTAGATGCAGTCATAGCTTCCATATGTATTTCGAATGGATGTCTGAATGACATTAAAATTTGAACAATGCGGCGACAAAATGGCGTGTATTAATTTTGCTATATGTCGTTTATCATAAATTTGTCCCATGGTACGAAATCGACTTTAAATCTGCCCGAATGAAATTAAATTTATCATAGGTTGCAGAAAGACGTGCGTATGTTCCTTGGAGGGGATACATATGTACAATATACCTAAAGTGGTGAAGGGTATCATATAGTCGGCCCAGGCCGACTCTACTGCTTTCCTTACTGGTCAAAAATGAATTTCATGTTTTAGAAGAATCTTAAAACATTTGAATTTTAATAAAACGTATCTAATAGACTTTCATGTCAAATGAAGTCGACAATTTGAACTAATTTAAAAAAATCTAAAATTTTTTGTGGTCTAACACCCAATAACACTGTTTCTTGTTCTCTCATATTATTACTATTTCTTAACAAGAAAATTAAATGCAAAATTTTAACCAGAAGGAAAATCACCAAACCACTTTTACACTACACTCAACTTCCTTCGGACGGATGCATATCCCACCTCTACCCTCCCAACTTGTGAATTAGTTCTAAATACAAAAATTATATTTTATTGACAAGCATGAACAATTTTATGCATTCATTATTGCTGCTGCTTGACCATTACTTGCATGTTCGCTCGGTGGCCTTATTAGGCTAACATGGCTTAGAACATATTAGGCCAAAAGCTAACAAAAATCCATTGACTCTTAAGAGATTGAACTTCCCCCTTTTCCTGTGCATCTAATGTTGTTACAATTGTTGTTGTTGTTCTTCTTCTTCTTGTTGACTGTCGCCCACGTTTCTCGTTTACAGAAAGTTTTATGAAAATTATGCATGAAGTTTGTGGCCGAAACGCCTCTTACATTATTAAAGGCTCCTTATGCAAATTTGTAAAATTAGTTCCAGACATTAAATGTTAACTTTCAAACAGCAATCACTTAGCCTAACATTTTTGATAACATCCCCAAAAATGGAAAAGGAGAGAACATCGCAAATGGTCAGCAATGGCAACAACATTGACATACTCTTTTAAAGGGGGGTGGGTGCACAGATGCAAATTCATTCATAAACCCAGTGAAGAATTTAAATATATGTCCATACTCCATATGACCCTACTGCCCTATAAGTTCGAAAATTTTACCCCACGTCAAAAATTAAGATTATTATTTAATTGCCAAAAACATAACTTCTTACTTAGTTGGCTTATGACAGAACGTTTGTTCCATAAGCCGAGGTTATGAAAGTTTTCCAGGCGCATCTCTTCTAATTTGAAAGACCATTTTCCGATTGGCTGTCTTCTACTTGATCTTTCCACCGGATTCGTGGCCTTCCCCTTCTGCGTGAACCATCACTTGGCTCGCTTTTATATGCCTTTTGAGCTGGCGAATCTTCATCTATTCTCGCAAGATGACCTAGCCAACGTCTCGATCCGTTTGACTATGTCGATGTCCGAGAATGTTTCATGGTTCATTCGACGGCGATATTCACCATCGACGCAGATCGGCCCATAGATCTTCCAGAGAATTTTTCTCTTAAACACTCAGAGAGCTGCCTCATCTGCTTGCGCAAGTACCCATGCTTCAGATCCATACAACAGCACGGGTAATATCAGCGTCTTGAAGAGTGTGAATTTGGTCTGGCGAGAGGTGGCCTTGCTTTTGAGTTGCTTACTCACACCATAGTAGCATCTGTTGGCCAACACTGTTCTCCTCCGAATTTCAAAGCTGATGTTATTAGTTTTGTTTATGGCGGTACCGAGGTATATAAAATCGTTCACTACCTCGAAGCTGTAGTTTTCAAGTTCCACAGTTGGTCCGAGTCTACTGGACGTCTTGCGCGTTGATACCATCAGCTTGTCTTTTCGCCATTTACTGCCAGTCCCACTTTGACAGACTCCTTCTCAATTCGTTCAAAGTTGGTTGTCACCACTCGCAGTGTTCGACCCATTATGTCGATGTCGTCGGAGTAGGCGAGTAACATATGTGGTTTGGTGTACAGAGTGTCATTTCTGTTCACATTTGCATCTCGTATGACCTTTTCCAGCAGGATGTTAAACAGGTCACACGACAAACTGTCACCTTGTCTGAATTCTCGTTCGGCATTGAAGGGCTCCGGGAGGTCCTTTCCGACTTTAACTGCTGACATTGTACCAGTTAAAGTTATCCTGCATAGCCGTATTAATTTTGCAGGAATGTCAAACGCAGACATGGCTTTAAACACCTCTGAACGGATAGGGCTGTCGAATGTGGCTTTATAGTCGACGAATAGGTGGAATGTGTCGATGTGTTTTTCGTGGTATCTTTCCAGGATATTGCGCAGAGTGAAAATGTGGTCAATGGTGGATTTGCCAGGTCTTAACCGCATTGGTATGGTCCAATAATGTCATTGACCATTGGCTTCAGTCGTTCACACAGTGCGCTGGATAGCACTTTATATGCGATGGGAAGGAGACTTATTCCTCTATAGTTGGCACATAGTTTACAATCATTGGGCATGCATTCTTCTAGGCAAATTGTACTAATCAGCTGGTACATGCTCCTTACCAGCATCTGACCACTAGTCTTGAATAGTTCGGCTTGCAACCCATCGGCACCTGCTGCTTTAATATTCTTCAGCCGATGGATTGCTATTCTGACTTCATCTTGGCTAGGTGGTATACACTCTATCTTCACCGCTACTATTTGATACCAGAAGTTTTTCAAAATGCTCCTTCCAGATCCTCAGCACGTTGTCTGTATCTGTCACCAGGCTTCCTTCTTCATATCTAAAGGGGGATGTGCCTGCACCATCCTTCTTCTTTTTTCTGAAAATACGTTTCTCCTCTCTCCTTTATCTCCCGATAGTTCTCCATCGCATTAGTTGTTGCTACTGTCCGTGGTATGAAAAACGCAGCGTATAGGGTATTCGCTGCGTTTTTCATACCACGGATTTCTTGATGGTGGTTTTGGTACCCAAGTGTTGCTTTTGCTTCAGTTTGTAGGGAGTTGGCAATTCTCTGCCATTGTGCTTCTATATTATTATCGGGACCAGGGGTGCTTTCGTCAAGCAGTTGGGTAAGTTGAGCGGAGTAGGCCTTTCGACGTCGAGTTTCCGTGTTACATTAAATCGCACCTTCGCTGCCACAAGGTAATGGTTCGAATCGATATTCGCTCCTCGTATCGATCGAACGTCTAAAACACTGGACGAATGCCTTCCGTCTATCACAACATGATCGATTTGAGTTCTCGTTGTTCGATCGGGAGAAATCCAAGTGGACTTGTATATATCGAGATGCTTGAATCTGGTGCTGCTAACTACCATGCTTTTTGCTGCCGCGAAGTCAATCAACCTCATGCCGTTGTCTGATGTTTCTTCATGGAGGCTGAATTTTCCGACGGTGGGGCCAAAGATATTTTCCGTTCCGATTTTTGCATTAAAATCTCCTAGCAGAATTTTAATTTCATGACCAGGGCAACGGTCATATGCTGTTTCTAGGCGCGCGTAAAATATGTCTTTGGTCTGTTCATCTTTATCTTCGGTCGGAGCATGTGCGCAAATGAGACTGATGTAGAAGAACTTTTATACGGATTATACCAATTCGCTCATATACTGGAGTGAATCTTGAAAATAGGTCTTTTATTCTCCTGTTAACCATAAATCCGCAGCCAAATTTATGTCTCGTTTCATGGCAGTTATAATACAGGGCGTTATCATCTGATTTACTTACGTCCCTTTCCATCGCTTTTTCTGTAAGGCAATAATATCGGCTTTGTACTTCTTGAGTACATCCGCCAAAGCGAACACTGCGCGTGTTCAGTACAACGTGCGCACATTCCAAGTGCAGATCGTGGTCCTTTATACGTTTGCGGGGGTCGTCAACATTAGGGGGGTTTGATTTTCTTTTTCATTGCTTTTTCATAGTAGGAGGGGTTTTCCGAGTGTGTGCAACTAACCGAAGAGCCTATGTTTTTTTTCGATTTACACGGAATTTGGCAAAGGGTGTTGAATTATGTTTACAATTGTACAATTGATGTTAGATTGAAGAATAGAGCTAAATTCTGAAAATCGCATAAAAATACCATTTCAAGTACTTTTATGGTACGGCACAATTTCAAAATTCTCACCTCATGCATTTCTTTTGGGCTTGTATTATAGGTCATTCATCTGTCAGAGAAAAACTTCACTGGGTTACTTGGCCAACAATTGTTATTGCTGTAGAATCTTGGCCACATATTGGACATGTATGCATGTCCAATAATTAGGTATGCACAATAGTATGGGCAAGAGGGATTTTTTGCTAATGCGGTGGAAGGGTGGGAACGAGGAAGGTGGGTTAGGATTGTAAAAATGCATGACATTGTTGACCAAACGAAAGAAGTCTGCCAAAATGAATGAACGAACGAAGAACGGCACATGCCTCAGCTACCATGTTGAAAAACTTTAACAACCGGAGCGGGCGGACCCATACAAGGATACATTTGAGGCATTTATTGCTTTCAAATTGCAACAGAGATTTTTGGGCTATTGATGCTGTTCGTTAGAGAAATGACCACTACCACCTATGTGCCTTATCACATCACTGACATCTCCACCCCACCATCACCTCCACCTACTTCGACTAATTTGAACAATTTAAGGCATTTCACTGTTTGCAATAATGTTAATGATTTCTGGCGCCTGTCTCTTTTAAACTGTTATCGCAGATGTCTTCATCTAATGCCACATAAACTTTACACTCCGACGCCAATAAATGAGGCCAAAAGGTAAAACGTTTCGTAGTAAATTGAGTGCAACAAAAGCCCCCCGAAGATACAGATAGCCATGGATGGATGGCTGTATGTTTGTGTATGTGTGTCGTTAAGTAGGAGAAGGGATTGTCATTCATGCCAAAAGTACTACAACAACTACTACTTCGACTGTCCGGGAGATCATTAGTTACGGATTAGTTATGTATTCAAAAATATTTATGTTTCGAATGACCTAAGTATCGGGTAAACGAAAAGTTATAGACTCTTAATTACTTCGAATGGGGACACGTTGTTCTTTTGGCTGATAAGTGGAATAGAGGACATGTAATGTTTGGTGATGGATTAATGGAGCAGGCAAGAAATTTGTGAAGGAAGCATAGATAAGTTCGAACATGGTGGGAAGAATAGTATTGATGGTGTAACGACAGGTTTCCCCTAGGGCTGGAGTAAGCTCGCCGGGGCCACGGTTCGTAACAGAAAATTTGTTTGTGTGCGAGAGAGAAAGAGACAGACGAGTGATTAAGTTCTATAATGTTTATTTCGTACACAACGAAGGTATATACAAAGGAAACTTAAAAACTACTGAGTTGACGTCTGTCCGAGGTTGGATGGGTAACTTTAGCCGTCCATCGAAATGGAGACCTGGATGAGTGCTCCTGGTGGGGGATGGACTGGTATACTGGGAGTCGGAGACTTGGGTAAGTACTCTCACAACAGGATACTCTCGCTAGAATTTGGATTTTCCAGTTACGTAGTTCTAGTGGGGAAATAGGCTAGAGGATACGCACGGATTCTACTGCAAGAGATTTTACTATGTACTCAAGCAAGGATACGAAATAATTCTACTGCAAGAGACATTAAGAAGTACTCAAGCAAGGATACGAAAGGATTCTACGGCAAGAGACCTTAGTAAGTACTAAAGCAAGGATACGGAAGGATTCTACTTAGGTAAGAATACGAAAGGATTCTAGTGCAAGATACATTAGTAAGTACTCAAGCTAGGATACGGGAGGTTCTATTGCGAGAGACCTTAATAAGTACTCAAGCCAGGGTACGAACGGATTCTACTGCGAGAGACCTTAATAAGTACTCATGCAAGGATACGTAAATATTCTTCTGCAAGAGACCTTAATAAGTACTCAAGCAAGGATACCAAAGGATTCGACTGCGAGAGACCTTAATAAGTACTCAGGCAAGGATACGTAAGGATTCTACTGCAAGAGACCTTAATAAGTACTCAAGCAAGTATACGAAAGGATTCTACTGCGAGAGACCTTAATAAGTACTCAAGCAAGGATGCGCTAGGATTCTACTGCAAGAGACTTTAATAAGTACTCAAGCAAGGATACGCTAGGATTCTACTGCAAGAGACCTTAATAAGTACTCAAGCAAGGATACGAAAGGATTCTACTGCAAGAGACCTTAATAAGTACTCACGCCTATTCTTCTTCGGTTGATGGTTGAAAAATTATTCTTTAAAAAATCCACGCCTATTCTTCTTCGGTTGATGGTTGAAAAATTAAAAAATCCACGCCTCTTTAAAAAATCTTTAAAAAATCACGCCTATTCTTCTTCTAAAAAATCCACGCCTATTCTTCTTCGGTTGATGGTTGAAAAATTATTCTTTAAAAAATCCAAAAAATCCACGCCTATTCTTCTTCGGTTGATGGTTGAAAAATTATTCACGCCTATTCTTCTTCGGTTGATGGTTGAAAAATTATTCTTTAAAAAATCCACGCCTATTCTTCTTCGGTTGATGGTTGAAAAATTATTCTTTAAAAAATCCACGCCTATTCTTCTTCGGTTGATGGTTGAAAAATTATTCTTTAAAAAACACGCCTATTCTTCTTCGGTTGATGGTTGAAAAATTATTCTTTAAAAAATCCACGCCTATTCTTCTTCGGTTGATGGTTGAAAAATTATTCTTTAAAAAATCCACGCCTATTCTTCTTCGGTTGATGGTTGAAAAATTATTCTTTAAAAAATCCACGCCTATTCTTCTTCGGTTGATGGTTGAAAAATTATTCTTTAAAAAATCCACGCCTATTCTTCTTCGGTTGATGGTTGAAAAATTATTCTTTAAAAAATCCACGCCTATTCTTCTTCGGTTGATGGTTGAAAAATTATTCTTTAAAAAATCCACGCCTATTCTTCTTCGGTTGATGGTTGAAAAATTATTCTTTAAAAAATCCACGCCTATTCTTCTTCGGTTGATGGTTGAAAAATTATTCTTTAAAAAATCCACGCCTATTCTTCTTCGGTTGATGGTTGAAAAATTATTCTTTAAAAAATCCACGCCTATTCTTCTTCGGTTGATGGTTGAAAAATTATTCTATTCTTCTTCGTTGATGGTTGAAAAATTATTTAAAAAATCCACGCCTATTCTTCTTCGGTTGATGGTTGAAAAATTATTCTTTAAAAAATCCACGCCTATTCTTCTTCGGTTGATGGTTGAAAAATTATTCTTTAAAAAATCCACGCCTATTCTTCTTCGGTTGATGGTTGAAAAATTATTCTTTAAAAAATCCACGCCTATTCTTCTTCGGTTGATGGTTGAAAAATTATTCTTTAAAAAATCCACGCCTATTCTTCTTCGGTTGATGGTTGAAAAATTATTCTTTAAAAAATCCACGCCTATTCTTCTTCGGTTGATGGTTGAAAAATTATTCTTTAAAAAATCCACGCCTATTCTTCTTCGGTTGATGGTTGAAAAATTATTCTTTAAAAAATCCACGCCTATTCTTCTTCGGTTGATGGTTGAAAAATTATTCTTTAAAAAATCCACGCCTATTCTTCTTCGGTTGATGGTTGAAAAATTATTCTTTAAAAAATCCACGCCTATTCTTCTTCGGTTGATGAAATTATTCTTTAAAAAATCCAATTATTCTTTAAAAAATCCACGCCTATTCTTCTTCGGTTGATGGTTGAAAAATTATTCTTTAAAAAATCCACGCCTATTCTTCTTCGGTTGATGGTTGAAAAATTATTCTTTAAAAAATCCACGCCTATTCTTCTTCGGTTGATGGTTGAAAAATTATTCTTTAAATCCACGCCTATTCTTCTTCGGTTGATGGTTGAAAAATTATTCTTTAAAAAATCCACGCCTATTCTTCTTCGGTTGATGGTTGAAAAATTATATGGGAACGGAACAGAACACAAATTTTAGATTTCGGAAAGGTAGTGTAACACATCGGAGATGGATTTGTGCGAATTTAACATGGAATCCGATGTTGGTTGCATTAATTTCATATGTGTATGTATGTGTGAGTGTTTTGACATCTGTTGTGTGAAATTACAGAAGCTTGTGAGGTGAAGAGCCCATGGAACAAGGGGCAATTCGATATATAGTTTTGTCCCATTTAAGCCTAAAATATTAAACCATCATCCGAGTTTAATAAGAAATATTCAAGTCTAGCTATCTTAGGCGTGGTTTTTTTAAAGGAATATTTTTATATATGGTATATGGTACAGGGTATTATGTCTTTGTGCATATGTTTGTAACAGGCAAAATGAAACGAGATAGACACATGGTTCCTTTTGAGAATATGCATAGAATCACTTTCTAAGTCCGTCCGTCTGTCTGTATGTCCATGTTAAATTGTGAACAAAGTACAGGTCGCATTTGTGATCCGAATTGGATGAAATTTGGCATAGGTCACTTATTCGGCTCAAGGACGAACCCTATTGAAATTGGGAAAAATTTGGTTCAGATTTAGATATAGCTCCCATATATTTATCCGATTTAATGTAAACGGCCCCTATATATATTTCGAAATTTGGTACAGCCTAATGATTTAGGTCTAGAATGATGTGTGTTTCCTGAAAATCGGTCCAGATTTAGATATAGCTCCCATATATATTTTCGTCCGATTTAAGGAAATTTTTGTACAAAACTACCTATATATGTTTCGATTTGCACGAAATTTGGCATAACGTACTGAATAAAGTCTAGAATGATGTGTGTAAAGTTTCGTGAAAAGCGGTTCAGATTTAGATATAGCTCCCATATACATATATATTTTCGTCCGATTTAATGTAAATGGTATACCAAAGTCCTTATATATCTTTCGATTTGCACGAAATTTGGCATAGTGTATTGAATTATGTCTAGAATGATGTGTTTTAAGATTTCTTAAAATCGGTTCAGATAAAGATATAGCTCCCATATATATTCTCTACGGATTTAATGTAGCTCCTATATATATTTTCTTCCAATTTCATGTACATTGTGCACTAAAGACCCAAAGTTTGTCTGATTGCCACACAATTTTGTACAGTGAACTGTAGTTAATTTAAATTAATCTCTGGCAAGTCTCGTTGAAATCGGTTCAGATTTAGATATAGCTTCTATATGTATATTTTCGTCCGATTTTACACAAAATTGACACAAATTCTACACCAAACTCCCCAGGTGAGCCCGATTGGCACAACATTTCGCACAACGAACTGAAGATACTATAACATAACGTGTGGCAAGTTTTGTTGAAATCGGTTTAGATTTTGGTATAGCTCCTAGATATATTTTCATCCGATTTTAAGTAAAACGCGCTCAAAATACCCACAGATATGCCGTTGGCTACGAAATTTTGCACAACGTACTGAAATTTATATTGCCACAAGTTTGCCAAATTTTGTAGGAATCGGTTCTGATTTAGATATAGCTCCCATATATAGTTTCGTCCGATTTTAGTTAAATGGTGTACCAAAGACCCAACGTTAGGCCGATTGACACAACGTTTTGCACAACATACTGAAGTTAATATAACCAAGCATATGGAATGTTTTGTTGAAATCGGTTGAAATTTGGATAGAGCGACCATATATATTTTCGCCCGATTTTAAGTAAATGGTGCACCAAACTCCTCATGTTTATCAGATATTTATCCAAATAATCCACGGCTGTCCGATTGATATTTGTTTTAAAATGATTTACATAATTTTGTCCCATTGTACGAAGGAACTCTTTATCTGACCAAATGAAAAATGTAGTAGGGGAGACTGGGGCACCTTCGGCATCGGGGCACCTTCGGCAAACGCGTTTTCGATATGAAGCTCTCACCGTATATCACTAGTTTCGATACATAGGTATCGAATATCGAAATAAATAACTGACACAAAGTTAGAAATTTCTAGCTAATAAGCTTATTTAGATACATGGGTTTTTGTATTTTTATAGATGTTTCTGTAATATTTCAATTCCATTTCGTAAGTATTTCGTGTTTAAAACTTTTTAAATTTTTAAGACATGTAATGTTCAATTCAATTACGTTGATTTTGTGTTGCTTAGTGTTCTAAGGAATTCTTCGAAAAGCTTACGCCATTTCTGATTGAACAGGGAAGGATACAATGATGGAAAAGAGGTGTGGTTAGTTTTGAGCACAAACAAAGACAAATGGGAGCCATTGATTAGACTAGCAAGCAGCCGGGTGGGGGAGTTCGGATCTTCTTTGAGCTCAATTTCTATCACTTCCTAACATAAACTAAAAATTATTATAGACTCCCAGTTTTTTTTAAATACTAAATTTGGAGGGCCTTGGATTCTGAACAACACAAGCACCCTTGTTGATTCAGAATATGATACAAAAAAATAAAATCTAAAACAAAAATATGAATCAATCCTAACAAACACAGAAGGAACTCCTGATGTTGTTTGGAGTTCAGCCTCTTTACCCTACCCATCCTTGGTCTCGTTGGCAAAATTTTTAAGAGACCCCAAAAGCGAAATATTACTTTATTGAATTACCTCACATCATTACCTCACCACTTTTAGGAAAACATTTGATTTATAGTTCCATGTTTTATGTTATATTAACATATTCAGAATTCAAATTTATTTTTATTATGTAGACTCATTTCAGAAGCTTATAAAGTGGTAAATAATTTAATTAACATTCTATATGAAAAGCAAAAATAATAAGGATATGAAATATATGAATTAATTCGATATACGAAAAAATATAAAGTTTTCTGAAACATTCTTAACAACTCTTGACATTTTCAACGTAAATTTTAAAATAAGCAAAAATAAATAAGGTCCTTAGACAATATATATGATATTTCAAGGATACTTATTGCAAGGATAACTTACCAAGAAACTAATACCAACAACGGGCTTTACCGAAATTAAAAAATCGAGTTATCCTTTCAATAACTATCCTTTTTCGTATGATTGTATTATAATGTCCTTAAATTTGTAATTATTCTACTACTACTATAGATTTTTCATATGCAAATTTAAATTCGCTTATACATTCTTGTTTATGGTTTTGTTTAACTCACGATTTTGATGTTAATTGTAATTTGCATTTGTGATGATATTTATCCTTTTCACACAGTGACGATGATATTCCTCGAGGCCTCGTTGAACATATGTGTTACATGTGCGTGTAGGGATTGATTTGCTATAATCGCTGTAATGTTGGGTAAATTTTTATGGTTTAGTAATGTATGAGAATTTTGGTTTGCATATGAATTTCAAATTTCATTTTTCTGATACTATTTTCTACTTATCGATATTGTGTAAGACTATTTAAATTTTTGACATGGCGGGGGTTCGAACCCGGCCTCTCGGCGACAATACGATTGTTAACGTAACCCTTTTACACTCTGGGCTACTGCTTGCTTATGAGGTGCCTTGGTTATTTTCCCTTTGTACGGCTGTATTGTAATTTGTGTTGTTCCACACAGACTCCGCTGGCTAGGTAAGCCGAGATGAAAGCTTTTCTATTTTTAGCTCACGCACTATTTAAGGCTGTTGGTGTAAGAGCTCGCATCTATTAGAGCTTCCGCACAGTGTTCTGATGTGTGTAAATTGCGGATTTATAAATTATGCCGGTGAACTGATAAATTTGGTTGGTTGGAGCACTTAATAAATTTGTGTTTCGGGTAATAATTTGGGTTTTTTTATTGGGCACTATTTGCGATCTTCCAATTTAATTTATGTTTGGCAACCAAATAAAGTGATGTGTTGTAGATTTCTTTTCTATTTTTCCAGAATTTACGGAAATGTCTTTTTCGGTTTTCCTCGGTTAAAAAAATATTTGGGATTCCTTAATTCCGGTGGCAGAATCAGATGCCGTAAAAAGGAATCCTGAGGTATTCTGTAGAAGAAATAATTGAATTTTTCTAGCCACAGATTTTTCTTTACTAATAAATTCCAATTCTTACCTTAAAGAAACTGATTCTTGTATAAAATGATTTTTGTTGATTCGGTTTGGGAAAAAAATTGATTTCAAAATCCTACGGCAAAAAGGATTTTTGGAATTAAACACCAAAATTCGATTGATTGCTTTTGCAAAAATTACCTTCTTCTTTAATTCACGTAAATGTTTTTAGTTTTTGTTTTATAACAAATTAATTTAAAACAAACGATTACTTTGATAATTTCGGATTATTTGTTTGTTATATGTAAGAAAAAAAATCAAACACTTTTTTTGGTATAAGAAACACACGCACAAAAAGACTGTTTCCTTTAGGTGTTGATGGTTTCAAATCGACAAAACAAAAGAATGTCGATCTCTTTGATCAGTAACATTTGAGCTCGTATGATAGTGCATCATTTTTTTTACCACTAGTTTTTTCAAGAAATGAGAAAACTACTATAAAATACCTATAGCCAAATTGAACGTTACTTCTCACAAATACATTGTTATTTTATTTTATCCGATCAAAAGTCTCCAAAAACTAACGGTACCTGCATTCCGCGCCAAAAATTTGCAAAGAAAAAATAAAAAATGCAATTTTTCTTCCGACCCTACTGGGACTCGAACTCACAACCTCGGGATTGGTAAGCGGGTGTGATCCCTCTGACCTAACTCAAGACTTGTGGGTGGGTTGGCAAATCGCTGATACGAGTTCCGGCGGAAGGCTGGTTACGCACTTTCAAAATCACTCAGAATTGAGTTTAAAAGTAAGAAGAAGAAGATAACAAATTAAATGAGAGAAAATACTGGGATAATAAAAAAAAAGCTTCCCAGCGAACATTTTGGTTTGATTAAAGGTAATTGGTTTTTCGTCAACAAAAATTACTACAGACAATATTATTAAAAAGTGATTAACTACGATGTGTATTATTATAGAAATATTTAAAAATATAATGTTTTTACAAAACTGATCGAAAAAAAAAATGAAAAAAAAACCATAAAAAGTACATTCGGGGTACATTCGGCATTTTAAAGTGAGGCACATTCGGCCATATACATATTGAGCAATATTATTTCCTTAAAATGTTTTTGAGTTTGTCTTTAAAACTAAGCCTTTAATATGGTTCGAAATTGCATATATAAAGTCAAAAGTGATTGTATTGATGAAAATGCGATAGAAAACCCCTATTTCTGATGGTGTGTGCGACCTTGAGATGTAAACGTCCGTCGCTAGAAAATAAAGTCCTATAATTCAAACATTGTGTGGCGTATTAAAACCAAATGGAGCCTTTAGAGGATCAGCCAGACTGATAGCGATGATAATTACCCGGCTATGACTATGGTGCCGAATGTGCCCCATCAAATGCCGAAGCTACCCCGGGTTGGGGTACATTCGGCGAATTTGACTTTTTTTACAAAAATGTAAATTTTTTTTAACTAATACTATTTTTTATATCTTTTTGGTACTATTTTATATAATTAAGTGTCAGAGGACAATAATCAGCCATAAAGTTGTTATATATGTTGAATAAGTACTGAGATATAGAGCTCTAAAAAAAGTGCCGAAGGTGCCCCAGGATCTAATTTTGTTTTACTGGTCCTTAAGAAATGCAACGTCTGTTAGAATCTGTTGAATATACCCAAAGTGGTGAAGGGTGCCTTAGGCGTATTTTTTTAAAGGAATATTTTTTCAAGCTGCCTTAGGCGTGGTTTTTTTTAAAGGAATATTTTTGGAAATATTTTTTTAACTATTCAAGTTCTATCTAAACACCACAAATAATCTCATCTAGCTTTTCAAAAAAATACCCCCAATAATCCTTACAAAAGAAAATGCAACAATGCAACCTTCAATAATAATCCCATACACAATGTTAATCCTAACAACCATAAACCAATACAATTTTTGAATCTCCATTTTTACAATTGTATTAAGGGGACCCCCCCATTCTCGGGGTCAACATTTTTGTTGATATAATTCGAATCTACACTGATTAAAGAATGTCTCTACAAAATTTCAAGTGAAAATCTCAAGAACTGTTGAAGATATATCCGATTTATTGTGTCAGCATCAAGTGACGGCTGAAGGGCTTCTCAAACTTTAAACGCTTTTTTCTCTAAACATTTTTTTGCGAATGGCGGGCACGATAACTCAAAAACTAATAATCCATCCGGTTCCAAATTTTGCAACGTTTCTCTGGGAGTGTATAGCTCTCGTATGAACTAGGATAAAGCCAATCGGTGAAGATCTTCCTTATTTTTTAACTTGGTTTTTGGTAAAAAATCCGCGATTTTTCAAAAATATTTTTTCAAAGGGCCACCATTTTCTTAATTTTAGAGCGAAGTCAATAATCCTAGTTCATACGAGAGTCAGACATGTACTCTTTCTAACACCGTTGGAATTTTCGGATTCCGATGTTCCAGTGAGGAGTTATCATGCCCGCCATCAAAAATAAGGACTTTTCTTTAATTACAAAAAACAACAACAAAACAATAACAAAATTTTTTTGTAAATTATTTTTCTTCTCTTTTAAATCTTCAATTATATATGTGCAAAGTTACAAACCTTAACAAGCATTGGTATTGATTTACCAGCCCATTGAAAATCTTGAAAAAATAAAATCGAGAATGGGGGGGGGGGGGGGTTCCCTTAAAGTGTCAGCCAGTGTCCACCACCCAAAACAACACAGAATAAATACCAAGATCCCAAAAAACATATTTATGGGCACTTCTGCTTAAGGATTATTGAACAGAGTTCAGTCAGTATTTGGAAACAAGTAAGTCAATTGTATGCAAATTTCCTCACTCTGTGTGTAACAACAATAAACAACAGCTTGTTTTCTGGACAAAATGAAAAGTCGACGTGAACGAGAACATCAATTGAACATGGTCACATTCATTTACACACACAGTCACGCACAAGCACACACACACTTTTCAAAGATTTGCAATTGTATTGTGTGTATTGTTGATTTCTATGTTGGTCACTACTCTCTCGATTGGAATAAACTCACGGACAGCATCGAGTACATCCTGTGCCACATTAAGCACGTGACATTTCAACAATTGCACCAGGGTGGTGGGTATAATCATGTCGAGGTGTCAACTTCAAATGGACATTTAACAAAATTTGATTTAGCCAGAAAGAAGGAAACACACAAAAAATGCGAAAATAAACTAGGAGTGTATGTCAAAGGATTTGAAAATTTGGAAAACAAGGAATAGCTTGAAAACAACAAGGGCAAATGGAAAATAATACAATTTTCTATTTGCAGCAAAATAACTAAATCAATATGTAAACAAATCATCCATAGACAATAAAGTAGCAAACAAATATAGAAGAGCATCTTGGATTTTTAAAGAAAAACGAAGTATTCTATGGCAGAATAGAAAACCTCTAAGACTTTTATATACCCGCAAATATTAATACATGGGAGCCGTATCTACATCTGAACCGATTTTCACGAAACTTAGCACACATCATTCCAGAATCAATTCAGTTTCGTGCAAATCGAAATATATATAGGGTCTTTAGTGTACCATTTATCTTAAATCGGACGAAGATATATATGGTAACTATATCTAAATCTAGACCGATTTTCACGAAACTTAACACACGTCATTCTCCACTCAATATAGTTTGCTATACCAAATTTCGTGGAAATCGAATGATATATAGGGAAGGACGGAAGGCATTAGACGTCCGATCGATCCGAGGAGCGAATATCAATTCGGACCACTACCTTGTAGCAGCCAAGGTTCGCACTCGTCTTAATGTTGCAGCAAAGGTGCGATCTAACACAACACGGGAACTCGACGTCGAAAAGCTGCAAACACAACAGGAGTGTCGTAATGCTACTGATGTGAAAAAACGCAGCGTATAACATTATTAGACCATCAATAACATTATTAGACCATACCAATGCGGCTTCAGACCTGGCAAATCCACCATTGATCAGATTTTCACTCTGCGTCACATCCTAGAAAAGACCCACGAAAAACACATCGACACATTCCACATATTCGTCGACTATGAAGCCGCATTCGACAGCCCTATCTGTTCAGAGGTATTTAAAGTCATGTCTACGTTCGGCATTCTGCAAAATTAATATGGCTATGCAGGATAACTTTAAGTGGCACAAGGTCAGCAGTTATAGTCGGAAAGGACCTATCGGAGCCCTTCAATGCCGAACGAGGATTCAGACAATGTGACAATTTGTCGAGCGGTAACATCCTCCTTTGAACAAATTTAGAAGGAGTCTGCCAAAGTGGGTCTGGCAGTAAACGGCGAGAAGACCAAGCTGATGGTGTCAACGCGCAAGACTAAAATATTTTATATACCTTGGTACCACCATAAATAAAACGAATGAAATCAGTTTTGAGATTCGGAGAAGGATTATGCTGGCCAACAGATGCTACTATGGTCTAAGTAAGCAGTTTAGAAACAAGGCCACCTCCCGCCACTCCAAACTCACACTTTACAAGACGCTGATACTACCCGTGCAGCTCTTGGGGTGTTTGAAAGAAAAATTCTCCGAAAGATCTACGGGCCGATCTGCGTCGACGGTGAATATCGGCGTCGAATGAATCACGAGCTTTACAATTTGTACCCGGACATTGACATAGTCCGTCGTATTGAGCTGCAGTGACTACGGTGGCTAGGCCATATTGTGCGAATGAATGAGAATTGTCCAGCCTACTGATGGTTCCCGTAGAAGGGGAAGGCTACGAATTAGATGGAAAGACCAAGTAGAAAATAACATCTTGGAACGTGGTATTTCAAATTGGAGGAGATGCACACAAGACCGACGCGCTTGGAAATCTTTTTTAAGCTCGGCTTAAGTAAGTAATATCTAAATCTGAACCGATTTTCGCGAAACTCAACACACATCATTTCGTGAAAAAATTCAGTACGCTATGCGGAAATTCGGGCAAATCGAAAGGAATATAGGGACTTTGGTGCACCATTTACATTAAATCGGACGAAACTATATATGTGAGCTATATCTAAATCCGAACCGATTTTCTCCAATTTCAATAGGATTCGTCCGTGGGCGAAATAAGTGACTTGTGCCAAATATCATCCAATCAGATCATAAATGAGACCTGTACTTTGCTTACAATTTAACATCTACAGACAGACGAACGAACATGCATAAATCGACTCAAAAAGTGATTCTATGCATATTCTCAAAAGGATCTATCTCATATCTTTATGTCTGTTACAAACATAAGCACAAAGACATAAACAGGGTATTATGTCTTTGTCACCACAGTGTGGTGAAGGGTACAATTATTGCCACGACGAGAAATTACGCGACCAGGAAATGTATATTGCAATAAAGCCAAATTCGACCCGGCTGTGTGGTATATGGCACTGTCTTGTTTAAATCACATATTCTGTCAGTCGTATTAATCAATAACAGGTGAAAGGACGGTTATCATATGACCATAATACTCACAATTAAAGGTGGCAGTCTTTTTATGTCGTTTTCGAAGAAGTAAGGTCCTAGAAAGAACCCTATTGATATTTGATTCAGATTTGGATATGCTCCCATATAGTTTCGTCTTAATTTACAAAAGTACACTACAGTTCCAATATTTCTCAGAAATTTTGCATATCGTCCTAGTTTGGGCATAGAATGAAGTGTATAAACTTTTATCGTAATCGGTTCAGATTTATATATAGCTCCCAAACACCCAACTCCAAGATATAGTGCTAGGAAGGTATAAAAAAGATTATGACCTCTGTTGAGGTTAACAGTAGCTTAATTTTAAATGCTATATAATACATAAGTAGCAGAATATATTTTAAATTATAATTTTAATTTTATTATATAAATATTGGTACATATTATGTCATCACATTGGTCAATGCATTTTTGTTCTTTTTCCGATTATAAATGTATACGTACATATATCTTAACCAATATTTATAAACCATTGTCGTGTTTTAATTATTGCAAAATTATTTATTATGTTAATAATAATGGCAGAACGAATGAATGAATGGATTGCAATTTAACTGTATTTTAATAAACATTTAATCAATGTTTATTCATGTGATAATATCATATCATTTGGTGGTGTTGGCGGTGACGACGGCGGCTGCGGCGGCAGTTCACATCATTTCACTATCTGCCTTTACAAATATTGTTGGATATTTGCTCGCCTTTTTTTGTAGCGGTTCGTGGTAATAAATATTATTTGAACTTCAAAATGAATGCATGAGAGTGGGCGGGTGGGTGTGAATGGAGTCATCATCGTACACAAATGTAAAATAATTATGACAATGGTTAAGTAAATTATTTTCAAGTGCATATTAATATTTGAGAAATTCAAAAAGATTTAAGGGGACACAATGAATGTGAATTTAATTGAACAGAGGAAATGAACGTTTTCACTTTTGTTTTTTTTTTTATAAAATTATCTTTACACTCTGAATGAATGCGAGAGATTATTGGTGAAGTGGATAATGGGAATTATTGAATATCGATCAAAAGAGAAAAACGAATGTATTATTTTAAAACGCTTTAATATTAATCGCTTCAATAGTAACATACATTCATCTGAAAATAAATAAAATAAATTGAAAGTACAACAAGATAATTTAATAAATTATCTGCCTAAAAGTATGCTACATATATTCAGTAAGATTAATAATACAATCCACAGTTTTAGATAAGGCCAGTGATGTCCACATCTTATATAACGCAATTTATTTTGAAAAATTATTATTCATTGAACCCTTATTTTAAAAAAAATTAAATAATAGACCATAAAGAGACTAAAAAATTCGTAGTTTTTACAGGAAAAAAATATATAAAGGATATAAGATGCGTCGACTTTTTCAAAAAAATTCTTTCAAGAGTCCAAAAAAAACGACAAAGATTTTTGAAAAAAAAACTTACAGATTCTAAAAGAGGCGTGGAATTTTCTATATATTCTTTCGGGATTCCAAATGTACTTGGATTTTTTAAAATATTTTTCAGGATTCTAAAATAGGCGTGAATTTGTTAAAATTTTTTTTTAAGATTTTAAAAGAGGCGTGAATTTTTTTTTTTTTTTAATATTTTTTCATGAATGTTTTGAAATATTTTTCAAGAGGCGTTGAAAATATTTAGTCAGTCATCTGTAAAAGACGTAGATTTTTTAAAATATTTTTTAAGGATCTGTAAGAGACGGGGACTTCTAAAAATTAACGTGGACTTTTTAAAGAATATTTTTTTACCCTTCACCACACTGTTGCACAGGTTATTATGTCTTTGTGCATATGTTTGTAACAGGCAAAAGTAAACGAGATAGACACATGGTTCCTTTTGAGAATATGCATAGAATCACTTTCTGAGTCAATTTATGCATATCCGTCCATCCATCTGTCCGTCTGTAGATGTTAAATTGTAAACAAAGTACAGATCGCATTTATGATCCAATTTGGATGAAATTTGGCACAGCTCACTTATTTAGCCCAAGGACGAACCCTATTGAAATTGAAGAAAATCGAATCGGACTTAGATGTAGCTCTCATATATATTTTCGTCCGATTTAAGGTAAATGGGACACCAAAGTCCCTACATATCTTTCGATTTTTATAAAATTTGGCATAGAGTTCTGAATTAGGTCCAGAATGATGTGTGCAAAGTTTCGTGAAAATTGGATCAGATTTAGACATAGCTCCCATACATATATATACATATATATTCGTCCAATTTTATGTAAATGGTACACCAAAGTCCCTATATATCTTTCGACTCGCGCGAAATTTTGCATAGTGTACTGAATTTAGGCTAGAATGATGTGTGTCAGAAATCTTTCGTTTTAGCATAGTATACTGAATTGAGGCTAGAATAATGTGTGTCAAGTTTCGAGGAAACGGGGTCAGATTTAGATATAGCTCCCATATATATTTTCGTCCGATTTAAGGTAAATGGGGCACCAAAGTCCCTATATATCTTTCGATGTGTATGCAATTTGGTATAGAGTTCTGAATTAGGTTCAGAATGATGTGTGCAATGTTTCGTGAATATCGGTTCAGATTTAGATATAGCTCCCATATATAGTTTTGTCCGATTTTATGTAAATGGTGCACCAAAGTCCCTATATATCTTTGGACTCGCGCGAAATTTTGTATAGTGTACTGAATTTAGGCTAGAATGATGTCTGTCAATGCAATGTAGTGAATTGGGACTAGAATGATGTGTGTCAAGTTAATCGGGTTAGATTTAGATATAGCTCTCATATATATTTTCCTCCGATTTCAGGTAAATGGGGCACCAAAGTCCCCACATATCTTTCGCTTTGCATGAAATTTGACATATGTTACTGAATTAGGCCCAGAATGATATGTGCTAAGTTTCGGGAATATCGGTTCAGATTTAGATATAGCTCCCATATATAGTTTTGTCCGATTTGAGGTAAATGGGGCTCCAAAGTCCCTACGTATTTTTCGATTCGCGCGAAATTTTGCATAGCATACTGAATTGAGGCTAGAATGATGTGTGTCAAGTTTCGAGAAAATCATATATTTTCGTCCGATTTGAGGTAAATGGGGCACCAAAGCCCCTACATATCTTTCGATAGCGTGTATCAATTTTGCTATAAATCCTATTCCATAAATTTGTCCCATGGTACGCAGACGACTCTAAATCTGTCCGAATGAAATTAAATTTATCAAAGGTTGCAGAAAGACATGAGTATGTTCCTTCGAGGGAACATTGACATACAATTGTAAGGATAAATATATCGTCAGCTAAAATGCAAAGAGGCGTAACTAACAAAAAATTGAAAATTGACTTTTTGAATGAATATTGTGAATGTCAATAAACTACATGTCGACGCCTCCGAACCATAGTATGCTAAGTCGACTTAGCATGTTTTAAAGTTCTTTACGTTTATAGATACTACGGTCCTTAATTTAAATTCACTGAAATTTTGGTAATCATCGGGCAATCCAAACCAAAGTTATAAGCAAAAATGTACTTAGCATGGCACGTACGATAAAAGAAACTTCCATACTTTGAAAGCTTCTACTGAAAAACTCACTTTTCAGACTTAGCATACTATGGTTCGGAGGCGTCGATGTGTTGACAAAGTTTTACACGTCTGCGGTCGAAAAAGAAGCTTCTATTAACAAAAAACAAAAAGTCGTAACTACATGTGGGTTTATTTGATAAATGCAAAAAGGCGTAACTAACAAAAAATTCAAATTTTTATTTAATTGTTATGACTGCCATTAAACTAAATAACTAAATTTGTTAAAAAATTATAGTCTATTATTCGTCATATGCAATATCACCCTGCCGGGCATACTTTTTCATTTCACATGACATGTTTATAGTTTTCATTCAAAACAGTTTTTTGCTTCTCCTACACAATTATGCTTTTGTTAGTTACGCCTTTTTGCATTTTAGCTAACGATATACAATATACCCAAAGTGGTGAAGGGCATCATATAGTCCGCCCAGTCCGACTTTACTTACTGTTTTTTTCTTTAATATTTTTTCAACTGGACCAGCAACGGAATATGGAAATGTTCAAACATGACTATAAATTTATATTATTCACGATTTCAGTTTTGCGATTAAACAATCACATTCAGAAGCTACATAAAATAAATCCTCCAAAGTGAAATTTTTATGCCAAAAAAATGCCATTTTATTTAATAGTATTATAGTTTGAGAAAATACAAAAAATAAACTTGATTACAATATCATTGTTATTATTATCTAATACACATAAAAAAGATGAAATGAAAATTAAACTAAACTAAAACAAAACCTAACTCTGTATATATTCTAAGATGAAATCGATAAATAAAACACAATGACAGCTATGAATATCTAAAAGAATTGATACACAATTATAATCACAATGAAGTCGAATGTATTGTAAAAAAAATACAAGAAAAAAAAATAAACTGAAATACAATTTCATATTTTTATATGAATAGTAACTAAATTATAAAAACTTATTATTTAGTATTATCAAAAAATAAATGTAGAGAAATGAAAAGAAAAAGGAAAAACATGTCTTAGCATACAACTAAGCAAAGCAATCAATGACTTTGTTATTTTGTTTGGTTGTTTATATTATTTCTATAAACAAATATATATATATATATATATGAATATCGATATCTATCTGTATATTAATTGTGTGTATATATATGCATACATATAACACATATGTATGTTCACATCTGTATGTTTTCTAATAGTTATCTTCATCATAACCATAATAGTCATCATCATCATTGCCATCATTGAGCATATCCTTAAGCGATGAATATTCTTTTTCAGGTTCTGGCTCAACATCATCCTCAGCAACGGCATCATCATCTTCGATGTCATCTGAAATTGATAAATGGAAAGAAATATGGGTGAGTGTTTTTTGTGTACTAAAACACATATGCAATAAATTTTATGTAGATTTAAGAATTAGTATATTTATTTTTTATATTAAAACAAATATGAAAATACTATGTGGTATACAAATCCGAACACTAATAAGAATCAACATAATCATACGATAGAAAAATGTTTTAAAATATGAAAAAAAATTGTCAGTGAGTTCGTCCACAACTATAAGTAGTTGTTATAATTTGTTATACTCTACACCGGGGTATTAAGGGTTGCTTTGAGGATGTACTTAAATAATTTTCGGAGTCGATATGTACATATACGTATTTTTGTAAAGAAATCTCCGGTCGCATTATTTATCCGAATAAGGTGAAATTTGTCACCTCTCCTACATTGACCTAATATCGTTTGTAAATCTTAACCGATCCTTACAATCAAACCTCTCATTTCTAATTTTTTCATGTAAATGGTTCATCAAATACCTCACGTTTGTCGGATCGCCACAAAATAATGTGTATATTTCCGAATTGAGACCATCTAAAATGGCGATTTTCAATTCTATTCGAACGACATAAAATTGGGCATATTCTTCACTACAAGGTCCCACTATCAAATTGGTCAGAAATGATACCATCGACGCCATGATGATCATCACAACATTCCGAACTTCTGTAGGAACTACTAGAGCATTTGAGAGGACGAAGTCGTGATTTGAAATTTCACATTGTTTTCTTGAATTACGGATCTCATCATAAAGAGATGGGCAACATATGTATATATGTTGCCCATCTTGTTCAAAGGTGGAATATGGCACAGGTGTCTTCTGTGATGGCATTTCAATGAACCCATATAACGCCAGAGATTTTTTTCTTTAAAATCTTAAATTTAATTTTAAAACTTAAATATTGTATTATATACACCTTGATAAATAAAATA
This sequence comes from Musca vetustissima, assembly GCF_032173495.1. NCBI lineage: Eukaryota > Metazoa > Arthropoda > Insecta > Diptera > Muscidae > Musca > Musca vetustissima. Next base: position 259,612 of record NW_026880915.1, on the reverse strand, counting down.
AGAATGTGCCTTATCGAAATTATGGTTTTAGACCCCACGTTTCTTTGGACCAAATCCGTTTCAGACAATTTGAAGTCGAAGGAAGTACCCGATTTCACTCAAACTTTGCACAGTGTAGTATTGCTACCAAACTTCGTTCAAATTCGAAGATGGGAAATATCGGTCCACTCCTTCTGGCAGCTCACTCACAAAATGGTCACAACTGTGCAAAAATTAATTTTATAAACTCATGCGAACGGACTATCTGATTTCAACCAAACTTTGTACAACTTATTATTCCTTCCTTATTGGGTATTATGTCTTTGAGCATATGTTTGTAACAGGCAAAAGCAAACGAGATAGTTTTGAAAATTGCATAGAATCACTTTCGGAGTCGATTTATGCATGTCCGTCCGTCTGTCCATATTAAATTGTAAACAAACTACAGGTCACATTTATGATCCGAATTGGATGAAATTTGGTACAGCTTATTTATTTGGCCCAAGGACGAACCCTATTGAAATTGGAAAAAATCGTTTCAGATTTAGATATAGCTTCCATATATATTTTCGTCTGATTTAATGTAAATGGAGTACCAATGTCCCTATATAACTTTAAAGTTGCACGAATTTTGGCATAGTGTACTGAATTAGGTCTAGAAAGATGTGTGCTAAGTTTCATGAAAATCGGTTCAGATTTAGATATAGCTCCCATATATAATTTCGTCCTATGTAACGTAAATAGTGCACCAAAGTCCCTTTATATCCTTCGATTTGCAAGAATTTCAGTCCAGAATGATGTTTTCTAGGTTTCGTGAACATCGGTTCAGATTTAGATATCCCATATATATTTTCGTCCGACTTTATGTTAATGGAACACCAAAGTCCCTATATATCTTTCGATTTAGACGAAATTTGTCGTAGTGTACTGAATTAAGTCTAGAAAGATGTGTGCTAAATTTCGTGAAAATCGATTCAGATTTAGATATCCCATTTATATTTTCGTCCGATTTTATATTTAGAAATAGATCCCCTATATAGTTTCGTCCGATTTTATTAGTTAAAGATGTCAATTTCATGTTAATGGTTCTTCAAAAATGCGACGTCTGTTAGGATGCATCTGTTGAATATATCCAATGTAGTGAAGGGTATCATATAGTCGGCCCCGCCCAACTTTACTGCTTTCCTTACTAGTTTCATTTTGCCTTTACGAAAATGAAGCACATATACAATAAAAAATAAATTGCATTTACAGATTTAAAAAATCGTTATTCAAAAGAAAATTTGATTATTTTTTTTTTGTCTCTCCTGGAAAATTTTAAAATACGGACCTGTTGCCTGTAAAAGTTAAACCGACGATATACCTTTATTTAATTCGAACCTCAAGTGAAAGTCCCAACAACTCTTGAAGGGTGACGGTAAGTGTGTTTCTCAAACTGTAAACGAGTTTTTCTCTAAACAGTGTTTTTAAAATTAGCGGGCACGATTATCAATCGCTTTCAAATTTTAACACGTTTTTCTGTGAGTATATAGCTATTGTATGAACTAGGATAAATCCAATCGCTGAATATCATCCTTAATTTTTAACTCAGTTTATGATTAAAGTATTAAGTATTTTTATTAAGTCCATAATTAATTATTAATAGGAGGATTTGGGAGATGTTTCTAATTTTTAATCATTTATAGGCATTTCGGTAAACTATAGAATGTTTTGTGTTAAATGGGCAGCATTAGATGCACCACTTACATGAAATCGTATGAAAGTATACATATCGAAAACGCGATTGCCGAATGTGCCCCAGTCTCCCCTATACAAGAGCTAGGTGAGTTTGAACCATATGCCATTCCAGCCTTAATTCGGCACGCTTTGCCAATTTCAGAGCGTATTGTTCTTGGTGAACTATTTTAATAAAAGCTGATAAAAAATATATAAGCTATATTTAAATCTAAACCAATTTCTAAAGTTTTTAATAGTGTTCGTCCTTGAGTCTAATTATACATTCATACATGTATTAGTAATGTGTAGTTAACAAGTCACACCGAAATATTCTAAAAAAAACAACACCGTTACAATTACCATTCTCTACAACAACAGCATCATCCTTTTGTTCCGGTTCAGCAACCGGTAGACCCATTTCCAATTTGGGTATTTTTGCACTGGGGCCACCTATCGAATATGAAGGTTTTCCGCGACTGAAAAGAAATGAAAAACATTAATAAAACCATACATCTCCATACATCTGTTTACGAACCCATGTTTAGTATGAATTGGCCCTGATTCAATTATCACATCAACTTTAGGTTTAATATCCTCACGTTTGACTTCTTGTTTTATAGAGCCACCACCATCCGTTGCATTATTACTATTCGAAGCAGTACTGGTGCTTGCAGCTCCACCCTCCGTCAAAGTCTTAAGAATATCATAATTAATTTTAGTAGAGATTTTCTTCTCTTGCAACATTTTCTCAATAGCTTCCCCAGCGGTGGTCGATGGTCCTATTACTTTCTTACGCGATTTACGTTTCTTTTTCTCCGGTTTACCTTCTTCCCGTTCTTTGGCTAGCCGCTCTTCTTTCTCTTTCATTTCTTTGAGGTATTCAGCATTTAAAGCTTTCCACATGATATTCTTACGTTCCGCTTCCTCATGTGTAAGTATGTAATTATTGATTTCTTCATCGTCCAGTCCTTCTAAACTTAATTCGCCACCTTCATCTTTTTGTTGGGATTTTTCTAATTCTTGCAGCTCACTTGCTGTTGGCTGACACATGGATTCAATGTCAGGTTTAAGACCTTGTATAACGAGTTTTTGTGTTTTCGGTGCTGCATCGGAGAGGTCGGGATTTTCAGCCAGACATTCTTGTATCGCTTCGAGATTAGATTTTTCTATAAATTCGGCAGTTTCTTCCTCCTCGAAGTCGTCTTTGCCGAAAGCTAATCGCTTGAGGGCGCTTTTTTGTGCTCGTTTGAGATCTTGCTCCAGCTGTAAGTCAATTTCCTTTTGCAGCTCCGTTAATTCACTTTCACCAATCTGAAAGCAAAGGAATCAGTTCAATTTTTAGTATTTGAGTATCAAATCATTTTTAATAGACTAACCTCTTTAATACGCTCCCGATCCTTTTTCCTAGCTGCCTTAAATGCCGGCGGATCCTGTTCCGCCTCCAAATCCACCGACATAAACTCGTCTAATGTCAAGGCACTTGACGGTGTATCGGCAAATTCAGTCAGTCTTTTACGCAATGTGGATTCATGGATCTTCACTATCCGCACAATATCCACAATTGTACGATTAAATTCGTGCATACGAGCCGCAATGAGGAGAGCTGAAAAAACAAAGCAAGAAAAATATATTAATAACATTACTGTGTATTAAATGTAAGGGTAGGAATTTCAAAATTTGAAATAAAATACTAAATGCGTACGAAAAGTATAAAAAATTGTATTGTTAAAAAATTTGATATAGGTGTTGATGTGTAGGTATGGGATAAGAAGGAGGCTGAATCCTGAAATTCTAATAAATCGTGACCGATAACAAGTGAGGCGGTTGCATCATTCTGATCTTAGCTGTGCTAATACTACTCGTGTCTGTCTAGACAGCTGATTCACTCTGTTGCTATGGATGGTGATGTCCTCTGTGTGAATGATATTCAAGCCTGTTTGATAAGCTTTTCACGCTTGTATATTTGGACAACTCTCTCTAGATCATGAAGATCTCTCCGGCTGGGTGGGTGTGCCATAAGGCAAGAGTGTTTCCAACTATAACACTCATGTAGGTACTGCATCGACAACATTTGATTGCACGATGAACGGGTTTGATCTTCGGCTTCTCATGAAAATGATCCATTGGAGTCACGAAGAGACACCCTGTTGCAGTTCTCAGGGCTGCAACCTGACAGGTCTGTATATTCTTCCACTGCGTACCACTTACATGCGCCAACAACACTGGCGGCGCAAAGCTAATCTCTGACCGGCCTATTGCTTTATAAGAGTTCAACAAGGTCTCCTTGTCAGCAACCCTGCTTACTTAGCGTTTTTGATGACACTAATAAATAGTTGTTTTTTACAAAAACAACAAACTGGGATTCAGCCTGACTATTTTTGCAAAAACAAAATACCAATGGTATCCCAAATAAACCGCCAACACTACTGTTTTTGATGACATCTAAATTGTGGTGTTACCTCCTCGGCTGGGAGTGATATTATCGGTCTTAGCACACTCTTTTTCGCCTTGTCACTCTGGGATATGATGCTCTAAATATATCAGCCGTCCTGTCGAGATTGAGTAAACTGGCACAATGTTGCATCGCTTCAGGATCTTGGTGGCCTTGTTTTAAACTGCTTACTTAGACCATAGTAGCATTTGTTGGTCAACACTATCCTTCTCCGAAATTCAAAACTGATTATCATTAGTTTTATTTATGGCGGTACCAATCTTTGACTAACCCGAAGCTTTAGTTCTCAAGTTCCACAGTTGATCCGAGTCTACTGGACGTTTTGCGCTTAGTCTTCTCGCCATTTACTACCAGACCCACTTTGGCATACTCCTTCTCAATTTGTTCAAAGTGGCTGTTACTGCTCGCAATGTTCCACCCAAAGATGTTAAATAGATCACACGACAAACTGTCACCTTGTCTGGCTCCGAGGCTCCGAGTGATCCTTTCCGACTTTAACTGTTGACCGTATTAATTTTGCAGGAATGCCGAACGCAGACATGGCTTTAAATGCCTCTGAACGGACTAATTGTTATTCTGACCTCATTTTGGCTAGGTGGTATACACTCTATACCGTCATCACTCAAGAAGATACCACAGCTTCTGCATCGCCACTATTTAATACCAGAAGCTTTTCAAACGCTCCTTCCAGATCCTCAACACGCTATCTGTATCTGTCACCAGGTTTTCTTCTTCGTCTCTACAGGAGGCTGTGCCTGCACCAAAGTCTTCGATTTTGTGTTTTACTCGTTGGTAACATTTCCGGACTTCGTTTTGACTCCTGTACATATCGATTTGCTCACGCTCACGTTTTTCTTGTTCTTTCTTTTTTTCTGAAAATACGTTTCTCCTCTCACCTTTTCTCCCGATTGTTCTCCATCACATTACGTGTTGCTACTGTCTGCAGGGTTGCCCTATACGCTGCGTTTTTCACATCAGTAGCATTACGACACTCCTGATCGTACCACGAGTTTCTTATGGTGGTCTTTGGAACCCAAGTTTTGCTTTTTCTGCATTGTGTAGGGAGTGAGTAATTCTTTGCAATTGTGCTTCTATATTATTATCGGAACAAGGAGTGCTTTCATCAAGCAGGTGGATTAGTTGTGCGGAGTAGGCTTCTGTTGTGTTTGCAGATTTTCGCACCTTTGCTGTTGTTTGAGCAGGAGAAATTTACCGACAGTGAGTTTACCGACAGTGAGGCAAAAAATATTTTCCCTTCCGATTTTTGCATTAAAATCTCCTAGCAGAATTGTAATGTCATGGCCACGGCATCGGTCATATGCTGTTTCTAGGATCTCGTAAAACATATCATTGGTCTTCTCATCCTTGCCTTCCGTCGCAGCATGGGCACAAATAAGATTGATGTAGAAAATCTTCGCTTTAATACGGATTATAGCAATTCGACCATTTACTGGAGTAAATCTGGAGACGAGGCCTTTTATTCTTCTTTTAACCATAAATCCGTAGCCAAATCCATGTCTCGTTTCATGACAGTTATAATACGGTGCCCAATCGTCTGATTTACTTACACCTGTCCCTTTCCATCGCATTTCCTGTAAGACTATAATATCGGTTTTTCGCCAAAGCGAAAACTGCGCCTGTTCTATACAACCTGCGCACATTCCAAAGGCACATTCGCAGATCGTGGTCCTGGTTTGCGAGGGTCGTCAGCATTAGGAGGATTTGGTTTTCTTTTTCGTTGCCTTTTCATTGTAGGAGGCAAAGAACTATTTCAATGAGTGATGAAAGTAGCTACCCCAGGTGACACCGCTGGAAGGTCAGTGACCACAATTGAGATGAAAGAGGGACCAAAAAGATAAGCCTGGGCTTTGCCACGTTAAAGCCAATCAGAGCCGTTGCTCGGTATCTAGCATCCCCTACGTTGATATAACCCGATATAAATTCCACGTAAAATTATCGGCATTTTGAGGCTTGTAGCCGGGTTTTCCAACAAAAAATGCTGCAATTGCCTTTCTAGGCTCCTGGTAAAAAAATACTTCTTCCCAGGAAATTTTCAATAGAGGTCGATTTTTGAAAGTACATACAGAGATATCGCTTAATTTTTGCTATGTTTAAGTTCTTGCCTAGTTTTCCAACATTAGTGTCTGTACAAAGAACCTATCCATATCTCCGTGTGGAGACCCCGACTTTGTAAATGGTAAATGTACATCATATGGTGGAGGGTTGAATCTTACGACTAGAGCGGATAGTTTTTAATTTTTTTTTCAATTTTTGTCCTCAAGAGCTAGCAGGAAAACGAAAGTAAATAAATATATAGATACAGTTGTGTAGGGTATAAATGTTGTAACACGCATTCATAGGATCTGCACAATTTGCAATAAAGCCAGCACTACAGCATTTCACTCACATTTTATTACTTTTATTAAAATTCTAGAAAATTTATAATAAACAAACATAACCGTTATGTGTCAACACATCATTATTTTATTAAATAATATATTTTTTAATATACATATGTAATTTCATATATATTGTAAACAGGTCTTTACTCAACATCACTTTTGTTTGAACTACTCACCTGAAGTGAATGACCCCTTAACATCCAGTTTAACAAGTACTTCATCATAGTTTTATTTTATTTATTATTATTTTTACTCTTAATAAAAAAATATAAACAAACCTAAATACAGCGCTAGAGAGCCTTACCGGGAACAATACTAAAAAACATTGTTTTTCTACAAAAACAAAACAACAATTCAACAACACTACATGTATGCATGTGGAGGCCCATAAATACGCACATACTCGTATTTTGTGGGCAAACACAAAAGAACAGCTAACTTTGCAATAAAATCCGGAACATACCCCCAGTTTTTTGTGAAAAATAAAAAAACAGCACTCACAATTAAATTGCATCAATCGACAAAGAAAAGGAAAATAACAACAGCATCGAAAAACATATTTACCTGCACCACAGAGACCGGTTGGCCTTCGACCCGAATGGATGGAATCTTTTTTCATACGTTGAACGATACGCAATGCCGTCATTGATACTTCATGAGCCTTAGCACCGAATTGCAATTTATTGGCAAAACGCATTATGTACAGACAAGGATCTGAAACAAAGAATAGAGAGAGAAATATAAAAAACATGAAATAAAATCGAAAAAGGCACACACACCTTCATATACGTACATATATGTTTTATTTTGATATTAAATTATACTTCATATACCTAGCATCAAATGGGGGTTATTCAAAACTTTTTGACATATATTAACTTTTATATGCTATCCGTCATGAGAAAAAATGTATGTGGAATCTGAGATTAACACGAAAGCTCAACAATTTGATATGCCAAAAGGAGAATAAAAAGACTACCCATGTTGAAAAAGGTATTTACACGGATTATAGAACTCTATATATATGTTTTACAATAAGGGCAAAATGTTCAAAATTCTCAAACTGGACGGTACAAAATTTTTAAAGCTGTTATTTTTTATGTAAACTATTTATACCCTACACAACTATGTTGTCAGGGTATTATAGCTTTGTGCAGCCCCAATAGTTTGTAACACCGCGAAATATTGGTCCTAGACCCACCTGTAAGTATACCGATCGTCATATCTCGACTAGCTGAGTCGATCTAGACATGTGTGTCCGTCCGTCCGTCTGTCCATTATATTTTGTAAACACGATACAGGCCACAGTTATGGACCAATCTTCACGAAATTTTGCATGTAGGATGGGTTCTGCCCAATGAAGACCCCTATTGTTTTTGGTAAAGATCGGTTAATATTTAGGGGATGAAATGGACCAAATACTTAATTATTGTCGGTTTTTCTGGTCGCTCCAGAGACCGCAATTATGGTCCAAACATCGCGAATTTTTGCATGGAGAAGAGGATCGGGCCAAAGAATAAGCACGCCTGTTTTGATTAATATCGGTCAATATTTAGCGGGTCAAATGGACCCTGACTTTTGTGTGAAAAATTACAAAATTTTTATTCTATAGCGTTTATATTTACTCCTGAAGGACATAGACCCAAGAAGTTGATAGTATATCCAAGAAGAGTGGTTCACCTTTTAATTGATACCAATTATATGATCTTATGTACTCGAATGTGGGAGTTACACGTAAATATTTTCAGGAGCTTACGTATTCATATATTATTTAGTAACATATAACCACAATAGAGGGGGGAAATATAGCGCTCATTGCTTTGAAATTTTCCATGATGATCCAGGTATGGTCAAGGACAACGCCTATAACTTCTGTGATGATCAGATTAAAATTTTGGGATGTAGTGGACCCAAAACTAATTTTTTTGTATTTTTTCGAGTCGATCTATAGGCTACAAAACCGAAAATCACATCTGGACAAGTAATTAAAAGGGCTGTACAGAATATTGGGATATTCGGAAAATATGTCAATGTAAGGAAGCACCTCTTCCTGTTGTTGATCTCTATTCGACCAAGAGGGTGAAAATATCACGAAATATTGATCAGGCTCGAAATAAACATACGCAAAAGTTAGAGTTCTGTGGTAGTTGTGTAGGGTATCATATGGTCGGCCCCGTCCGACTATACTGCTCCGCTCACTGGTTATAAACTACATGCCGGTTTTTCTGACAGAAAAAATTTCTAATGTTTTCTCCAAAAAAGGCTTGTAATAAGATTTCAAGTAGGGACCTCAATGACCAGAAATCGAGGTTCGTTTGTTTTATCGAGAGAATCGACCATTTTTAATATTTATGGGAGACAGATCCGGATATTTACATTTTTGAACCGGTTTTCAGATAATAAAATCGATTTTGTGCATATCTTAAGCAACAGATTATCTTAATATATAAAAGAGCTTAGCGTTAAGCGCGACTGAAAGATCATCGCCCAGATGAAACGGCTAAAGCTTCACATTTTGAGTGTGGATTGTTGTTGCTGTGTAGGCGTGAGATAAGGCTGGGTTTTTGGAAATTCGAACTAGTAGGGTACGAAAAGTACTAAAATGTACCAAATATGGTACCCTTTGTATTAGGCGAACGGGAAGAGCTAGAATTCTGAAATTTGGCATGTGGGTCACTGATGGAAAGTTAGAAAGATGTAGAAAAAGGTTTTTGGAAAATCGACCTAAAAGTGTACGAAAAGTACTAAACGTTACTAAATTTAGTTCTAATTGTATATACTGAACATACATAGCTAGAATATATACGGAATAAAGGTTGGGAAGTTGTGTTGATGTATGTAAATGATTTTACAAATTCGTACTTATGTGCATAAAAAGTACTAAATTGTACTAAATTTGGTACTATTTGCATTTAGTAGAGCGTATAGAGATAGAATCCTGAAAATACAAATTAGGATTACTACTGGAGTGCAGAATTGAGGTAGTTAATAAAATTCGTACTAATGTGTATGAAAAGTACTAAATAGGACTAAATTTTGTACAAGTTGGGTTTAGGTGAACGTATAGATCTGGAGCCTTGCAATTGGAAATTAAATGACAGTTGGAGTGTAGAATTTAGGTAGTATAGGAAATTCGTACTTATCGGTACGAAAAGTACTAAATGGTACTAAATTTAACAGAATTTGGATTTTGGTGAACGGTTAGAGCAGAAAAACTGAAATTTGGAATTAAGATTACTATTGAAGATTGAGCTATAAAGACATATTTGGAAATTCGTATTGATGTGTACGAAAAGTACAAAAAGACACTAGATTTTGTACAATTTGGATTTTAGTGAACGCAGAGAGCTGGAAACCTAATATTTGGAATAATGGTTGCTGTTGGAGTGTAGAATTGAGATATGGAAGTATAGTACATATGTGTACTACTAAATGGTACTATATTTGGTACAACAAGCCAAAATATTGATGCACAGTGCTATCGGTGTGTTATATTAAAGAGCAGTTGTCTGAATCTGAACCGATCCTGGGTAATTCTGGGCAATTTTTCGTGATAAAATTGCCATCCCTTAACCGATTAGATGGCAACAGCTCCTCTGCGAAATCTTTTGCGAATCACGTTTTCCCAGACTAAAAATGATAATAATAATAATATTTATTTTTTTCATTTTTCACACAAATGTTTCGCTTTATTTGAAAACCTAATTATCATGAGAGTCATTCGAATTAGTTGGCCAGATCTTTCCCATGAAAATTTTGTGATGTTCGGCTTATAATTGTTGGCGTTTTCGGTCCATTTCATACCCGAAATATCATCTGTTCATCAAATAAAATTCTTGACCATAACCCGAACCTCAGGCAAAATTTCCTCGCCATTAGGGCTACATTTTCGTCCATTAGTTTGGCAATGGTAATACTAAACAATATCGGAATAAGTAAACCCCTATAAACATTTACGTATAACTCCCACATAGAACAATAAAATTGGTATCAGTTTAAAGGTCAACCACACCTCTTCGATATAATATCAACTTCTCGGGTTTGTACAGAATACACATTTTATGATTTTTCACCGAAAAGGCTGGCTTCATTTGACCCGCTAAATGTTGACCAATCTTCATTAACCTTTTATGTCCCAGGCAACAAAATGTTTTAGAGCTTACATTTATTATACAGCTAGTAGATATGCATTACTTGGATTTCATATACCAAGACCTGATTATGGGTTTTTATTTTTCAGGAAGAATGTACTGTATCCCCGGAATACAAGAATGTAGCGATGTGTGTTCCGACGGACACACATGTCTAGATCGTCTCAGCTATATGACGATCGGTATACTAAACGGTGGGTCTGGGACAAAACGGCGTTGCAAACTCTGGGGGCCACACAAAGCTGTAATACCCTTACAAGTAAAGGACACAACCTAGGGTATAAAATATACGTATTTCTTAATTTGGTACATTGTGCAAAATTTCATCGCAATCGAACGACCGTTGGGTCTTCGGTGCGATAACGTTAAATCGGATGAAAATCTGAACCGATTTCCCACAAACTTAACACAGATCATTTTAGTGTTTGTGCAAAGAGAAAGATATATAGGGACTTTTGTGCACCAATTACATTGAATCGGACGAAAATATATATGGGAGGTATATCTAAATCTAAACAGATTTCTCCCAATTTCAATAGGGTTGGTCCTTGGGCCAAATAAATGAGCTGTGTCAAATTTAATCCAATTCGGATTATAAAATACCAAATAACGCGCTCAAAAACCCCAAAATGCTGAAAATTGGAGAGTACCGTTATATGGGGGCTATCCGGAAAAATTGACCTATATTTATAATTTTAGGTGGACATCTGTAATACCCAATACAAACTCAATGTACCAAATTTTAGCGAATTCGGTTGAAAAACGAGCACTCATTAAACGAATTTTAATCGAATTTGGTGGAAAAAACAACTCAGGAATCCCAAAAATCGAAAATCTGGAGCTACCTTTATATGGGGGGCTACCAGAAAAAGTGGACCGATATTTATAATTTTTAGTGGAAAAAATTGGTACCCAATAAGAACGCCATGTACCAAATTTCAGCGAATTCGGTTGAAAAGCAGGCTCAAGAACCCTAGAATACCGAAAAAATGGGGTGTACCCTTATATGGGAGCTATGCCTAAACGTGGACCGATATAGCAACATTTTGGCGATCTATCTCAATTCGTTTAGACGCTAGAGCGATTACAACAGATGGATGGACAGACGCACATGCTTGAATCGTTATAGAAATTTACGCTGATCAAGAATAGTAATTCGTAGATACCTAGGTAGAATAGATCTAGTAGAAGCAGTCAAGAAAAAAAAAACAGCCCTATAAAACAAAAACAAACTTTAAAATCGGGGGTTGGAAACGATTTAGTCTATTGAAACCAAAATAAACCGTATCCAATCTGGCAGAAATTTGCTATAAAAGGAGATTAAATTCTGAGAATCTTCACTTAATCGAAGAGAGGCCATTACATACAGACAAACCCACAGACTGGCAATTCGGAACGTTATGTTCATATGGTAACCGATTTTTTGCCTGCTATTGCAGAATACGATTCAGAGAATATGGGAGAGAGTGAGTTTTATTGGGACTTCCCAAAAAAGTGGACTGATATTTGTCCTCTTTGATAAAAAAAGATTTGCTATCCAATGAGAACCAAAAATACCAAATTACGGTCATTCAGTGGGAAAATGCCCACAAAACTTCAAATATTTCCCAATTAGTACGAGGGCAGTTCGGAAAGTTCTTAGCCTAGCACAAAACGTGCGGTATAAACAGATGTTATGTATTATATGCCGGTCTTCATGAAACAATAATATACGAGGGCAGTTCGGAATGTTCTTATCCTAGCACAAAAAGCGCGGTATAAATAGAAAAAAGTTGAGTGTTTTGGAAACTCCGATCTCTGTTATGAACTCGTGTTAAACTTTGTTTCGATCTGGCAACTCCATCATATAGAAACAGGTGACGCATCCACAATTTTTTTTACAATGGAAACATTGCCTGCTTACATTGTAAAAAAATTGCGGATCCGTCTGTTTTGAACACCTGTTTCCATATGAAGGAGTTGCCAGATGAAAACAAAATATAACATGTGTTCATAACAGAGATCGGAGTTTCCAAAACACTTAAATTGTTCTATTTATACCGCGCTTTTTGTGCTAGGCTATGAACTTTCCGAACTGCCCTCGTACAAATTGGGAAATTTATTTGAAGCGCGGTGTAAATAGAACCGCGCTTTTTATGCTAGGCTAAGAACTTTCCGAACTGCCCTCTTATATTATTGCTTCATGAAGACCAGCATATAATTCATAACATCCATCTCTGGTATTGAGTGGAATTCCCAAACCAATTTTTTACAATGGAAAAATTAGAAATGCCTGCTTAACTTTTTTCTATTTATACCGCGCTATTTGTGCTAGGCTAAGAACTTTCCGAACTGCCCTCGTACAAATTGGGAAATTTATTTGAAGCGCGTTGTAAATAGAACCGCGCTTTTTGTGATAGGCTAAGAACTTTCCGAACTGCCCTCTTATATTAGTGCTTCATGAAGACCGGTATATAATTCATAACATCCATCTCTGGTATTGAGTGGAATTCTCAAACCACCAAAAATTATAATTTTTTCCAATTATGTTGTTAGTTAACCCGCCTATGAATGGTGAATATTCCAATTAATATTTATTTGAAATTGTTGTACGTGGTGCTTGTTGTTATGATGGCAACAGGTTTATTGTAACTCGTCAGATCACCAAACACCTTGTCGTCGTGATCATAGTTCGGCGGTTCGAGTAATCATACCTTACTATTCAATCTTTTGTTTCAATGACTTTGACATAGAAGTGTAGAAGAATCTCACTTATGTAGAAGAGAGCAAAAAATTGTAATTAATGTTCATAACAATCATGACCAGGTTTGCTATTTATATTTCAGAACTGATACAAATAGTATTATTTAAAAAGTTTGGAAATAGAGAAGTAGGAAAATTTCAATTATGTTGATGATAACATTTGAGAACTGATACAAATTATTTAAAATGTTCGGAAGAAACAATATTATTCGTGATTTTCAACATTGAAATCCGCCGCATATAGATTGCACCTCAAGTCTAAACGACCCATATCAATCTTCCTTTGTATCGACAGATTTTCTAAATATGTAGGTTGGTTAATTAAATTTTTTATAGATTTTTCTTTTATTTTCCGATATCCTATTCACTTAAGATTCCAATTTTTATAAGAAAACAAAAATATCGAAAACAAATGTTATTATTAATATTGTTATTGTTTGAGCAATACATATTAATTGTTTATGGATTTTTAACAAAAATCATGTTTGAGTGTTTGTTGTAACAACAACAAATATGCCAAAATACGACATACATACATATATGCACAGACAACATATGAATAGATTTAAATGTTGGTATAGGTCAATAAATGACTACGCCGCACCAAGGTTGTTGTCTGTCGCTATACCACCGTCGCTACATCTCTTGGCGGAGCTCTCTGAGCTTAACATGAGATATTTTTGTTAGAAGTTTAAATGAAAACTAAAACTTGATTTTCAGTTCAAGATCTTGTCAGCACCGTCGCCGTGTAGTAGTCATCGTCATCGTTGTTTTCTCTGTCGTGGCCATTGATTGTCACTGTTGTCTTGTGGTTTTCTGATGAACCAGCGCATACTTGAACATGTGCGACCACCACTTCACTCCACCTGTTCGATTTGTTTTTACAATTTTATTATTTTTTACAAATTAATTTAGAGAACACAGCGGATACCTAAACTGGACATTAGCATGAATAATCATCATCAGCAGCAGCATCAGCGGCAGTAGCAACATTGAACTGACCATGAATATTATTTAGTGATGCTCTAAGTGTAACATATAGTTGATGGTATTATAACTCCGCTGTGTGTTGGACCTTATTGATACACATGTTCTTGTTTTAGTAACATTTGTGAACTTCGTATTTCTTTTAAATTAAATTTAGAGGAGAACCAGGTCATTCAAGTTATTTCGGTGCGTTTACGTGATCTGGAGATATAAATTTTGAAAGAAAAAAAATGAACTGCCTACGGAGACCAAATGCGGAGTCATATTAGTGATTATAAAAACATAACATTGATCTTCTTTCTAACGAAGACAAAACTGGGGTTTCCCGAATAGACCTTCGTTAAAGTAGGTTTTATTCGTAATATAAAAGTTCTACACATAGAAGACCAAGAGGATTTTTCATGAAACACTGGGATATCTTCTTCATGAAGACCTTGATTATACCCACAACCTGATGAGTAATACTACAGTAATAAAATGTGTCTCATTTGGTTTTAGATGACATGTTTTCTTACGCCAAATCCGTTTTCGGAAGCGATGTACATCCGGCCCTCCATTGGTGCGCACGATAACTTTCGAAGAGTATAACCGTTTTCATAGAAACTTTGTTCAACTATTGGCAATATCTTGCGATTTTTCGCTACTACCAAGTCTACCTACTATCACACACACAAAGGGTCAAAAATTGTAAATTTCAAATTAACTTCATTCAAGATTGACGCATGATATTTTTTTACAGACCTATACCAACTTCGAAGATGGGATCAATTGGACCAGTTCTTCTGATACTTCACCCACTAAGTGTTAAAATTTGGAAATAATAGAAGACCAGGAGATCCTTCCATCGAAGACCTAGACGCTTTCTACATAAAAGAGCAGGAGGTCTTCTTCATAGTAGTCCAAGAGGTCTTCTACATCGAAGTCCAAGCATTTTTCTTCAAAGAAGTCCAAGAGGTGTTCCTAATCGAAGTTCAAGAGTTATTCTTTATAGAAGAACAAGAGGTCTTCTTCATTGAACTCCAAGAATTTTTCTTCATAGAAGTCCAAAAATTTTTTACATAGATGACCTTCTTCATAGAAGACCAAGAGGTATTCTACATCGAAGTGTAAGATTTGATCTTCATAGAAGTCCAAGATTTTTTCTTCATAAAAGACCAAAAGATCTTCTTCATAGAAGACCAAGAGGTCTTCTTCATAGAAGCCAAGAGGTATTCTACATCGAAGTCCAAGATTTGTTCTTCATAAAAGACCAAAAGATCTTCTTCATAGAAGAGCTCTTCTTCATAAAAGACCAAGAGGTCTTCCTCATAAAAGACGAAGAGGTCTTCCTCATAAAAGACCAAGAGGTCTTTTTATAGAAGACCAATAATTCTTCTTCATAGAAGACCAATAATTCTTCTTCATAGAAGACCAAGAGGTCTTCTTCATAGAAGACCAAGAGGTCTTCTTCATAGAAGACCAAGAGGTTTTCTTCATAGAAGACCAAGAGGTCTTCTTCATAAAAGACCAAGAGGTATTCTTCATAAAAGACCAAGAGGTCTTCTTCATAGAAGACCTCTTGTTTCTTCATAAAATACCTAAAGGTCTTGTTCATAGAAGACCAATGGGTCTTCTACATAGAAGATCAAGGGGTCTTCTTCATAGAAGACCAAGAGGTCTTCTTCATAGAAGACCAAGAGGCCTTCTTCATAGAAGACCAAGAGGTCTTCTTCATAGAAGACCAAGAGGTCTTCTTCATAGAAGACCAAGAGGTCTTCTTCATAGAATACCAAGAGGTCTTCTATAAAGAAGGCCAAGAATTCTTCTTCATAGAAATCGGAAAAATTGTTCTTCATAGAAGACCAAGAGGTCTTCTTCATAGAAGACCAAGAGGTCTTCTTCATAGAAGACCAAGAGGTCTTCTTCATAGAAGACCAAGACGTCTTCTTCATAGAAGACCAAGACGTCTTCTTCATAGAAGACCAAGAGGTCTTCTTCATAGAAGACCAAGAGGTCTTGTTCATAGAAGACCAAGAGGTCTTCTATAAAGAAGGCCAAGAATTCTTCATAGAAATCGGAAAAATTGTTCTTCATAGAAGGCCAAAAGGTCTTCTTCATAGAAGACCAAGCCCCTTCTTCATAAAAGGCCAAGAGGTATTCTTCATAGAAGGCCAACAGGTATTCTTCATAGAAGGCCAATAGGTATTCTTTATAGAAGAGCAGGAGGTATTCTTTATAGCAGAGCAGTAGGTATTCTTTATAGAAAAGCAAGAGGTATTCCCCATAAAAGACTAGGAGTTCTTCTTCGTAGAAGACCAAGAGGATTTTTCATAAATGACCAAGAAGAATTCTTCCTAGAAGACTTGGTCTTTTTCCCTATAGAAGACCAAGAGGTCTCCATAGAATATCAGAAGGTATTCTCCATGGAAGACCAGGAGGTCTTGTCTACAGAAAACCAAAATGTTTTATGCATATAAAACCAAGGGACTTCACTTTATAACGGAAGACCTCATATACCAGAAGAAGACCTCATATACCAGAAGGGTCATCCATAGAAGACCAAGCTGTCTTCTTCATAGAAGACCTAGAGGTCTTGTTCACAGAAGACCAAGAGGTCTTGTTCATAGAAGACCAAGAGGTCTTGTTCATAGAAGACCAAGAGGTCTTCTATAAAGAAGGCCAAGAATTCTTCTTCATAGAAATCGGAAAAATTGTTCTTCATAGAAGGCCAAAAGGTCTTCTTCATAGAAGACCAAGCCCCTTCTTCATAAAAGGCCAAGAGGTATTCTTCATAGAAGGCCAACAGGTATTCTTCATAGAAGGCCAATAGGTATTCTTTATAGAAGAGCAGGAGGTATTCTTTATAGAAAAGCAAGAGGTATTCCCCATAAAAGACTAGGAGTTCATCTTCGTAGAAGACCAGGAGGATTTTTCATAAATGACCAAGAAGAATTCTTCCTAGAAGACTTGGTCTTTTTCCCTATAGAAGACCAAGAGGTCTCCATACAATATCAGAAGGTATTCTCCATAGAAGACCAGGAGGTCTTGTTTACAGAAAACCAGAATGTTTTATGCATATAAAACCAAGGGACTTCACTTTATAACGGAAGACCTCATATACCAGAAGAAGACCTCATATACCAGAAGGGTCATCCATAGAATACCTTTCTTTTCCCTTTCTTATAAACGAACATGAGGACTTCTCCATGGAGATCTAACAGGTCCTCCTAATATACGTGCAAGAAGTTTTCTCCACAGAAACCCAATAGATATTCTCTATAGAGAACCAAGAGTTCCTTCATAGAAGACCAAGACTTCTTCATCGAGATCATATAAGAGCATGCGGAATTTTCCATAAATGACTGATATGACTTCTTAAAAAGTCCTATTGGAGATCATCTCTACAAAAGACCATATGGTCTTTTCCATGGAGGATCTAGAGGCATTCATTTTAAATAGGCATTCATTTTAAATAGGCATTCATTTTAAATAGGTTTTCTCTATAGAAACCGAGTCCAAGTCATAAAGTACATATATCCTTTTTAAAAAAGACCGGTAGCCCATTTTTCTTATAAACATCTTACATTCATATTTATTTTTGTTGCTGGAGGAAGGTCTCCAGCAAATCGATTACAAAAATTGCCTTCGATTAATATCCGTTATCCTTGAAAATGAAAATTCAAAAAGAAAGAAAAAAACCTTTTCAAAATTTTCAGTTTCGTTCGTTCATTCATTTCATCTGCGACTCAATCAAAAGGCAATTTCGTTGAGAGAACTTGACAAAGTCAAGTCTCTGACATCATCAGCAGCAGCAGTTATCAGCTGTAACAGCAGAAGCGTTTGTTTATTCTTCTCGCTGCCATTCTTCATCATTCAACACATTTAACTGACTCGCTGGCTGAATGACTGCCTGAATGAAAAGAAGACGAGAACTGTTTTGTCAAAATGTCTTAAAACGGACGAACACAGCATTTGCCGAAAAAATCTTGATTTACGAATCTGCAGATAGTATAAACAGCTGAAGCAGCAGCAGCATCTTTAAGAGAAATTGCTTTGAAATCATTTTTTAACTGGCATCTGGTTGTTATCATTTCACTCTCTATGTGTGATTTCTTTAACTGCAACAGAGTTAAGCAAACATTTGCACACACACAGACTCACACCCATCTCCAACGAGATGACAACAATTGCCAGCAAATCAAGATTGTTGCAATTGCTAAAGTGCAACGGCAACAAAAACAACAACGACGACACCATAAAATGCAACATCAGCGTAAAAGCTGCAGCGATGACGACGACAACGACATCAACTGCAGGAAGTGCTTCAAATAATAAATCAATGATTTTTCGATTCCGAAATAGTCTAAAAAGAAGAAGCAGAAGAGGAGACAAAATTATTTGATGATGATTTTCAACAAGTATTTTTGAAAAAAAAATCATTTTAATCATTGGAGGAGGTAGCGAGGTAGTGTGAAATGCTTTTCACGATTTAATATCAACAAAGTGTGTCTTAATTTTTTTAGATCACGCCTGGGATAACAAATGTGGTAATATTTCAATTGGTAAATAATTCATATTGAAATAAGGCAACTATGTTGCTTTTGTCAAAGATTACAAAATGGTGTGGGGTATTATTGGGTTGGAAAACTGTCTGAAACAAGGTGGGAAAAAATCGGACCAATATTTATTATTTTGGCGAGGAGCCATAATGCCAAGATGATTGGGAAATATGTGCGAAATTCTCAATATGCCTACCAAGGTTACAATAGACAGAAGGGTTGGGGTTAGGGTCCGGTTCACACACACTTTGCTACGATAAATATGTGCCACATCGGACCATGCCATGTGCGGACCATACCAATGCGGCTTCAGACCTGGCAAATACATCAGATTTTCACTCTGCGCCAAATCCTGGGCCCACGAAAACACATCGACTCATTCCACCTATTTGCCGATTATAAAGCCGCATTCGACAGCCCTATCGGTTCAGAGGTGTTTAAAGTCATTTCTGCGTTCGGCATTCCTGCAAAATGAATACGGCTATGTAGTATAACATTAACTGGCACAAGGACAGCTGTTAAATTCAAAAATTGGGACTCCAACGGAGAGGATTACTGTCGCCTACGTGAGGATAAAGAGGAGCTAGAAACAATTGAACATATCCTCTGTATATGTCCATCGCTGAGTGGCAGAAGACACAAACAGTTTGAAAGATATGAAATTGATAATCTAGCTTTCTTCTCCAAAATAGACCCCAATCAGATCCTAGGCTTTGTCAAAAAATCTGGCATGGCTATAATAGGCTCTCCAACTCCAATTATTTTTTTCCTCTCTTCCATTCTCTCTTATTTTCCCTTTTCTTTTTAGGTATCAAGGATGATCACAATGGACAATGTCTCTAAGTGAACGGTTGTTATTAACAAACGCACATCCCTAACCTAAAGTCGGAAAGGATCTATCGGACCCTTTAATAGGATTCTGACTAGGTGACAGTCGTGTGATGTTTTAAACATCTTGCTGGAAAAGGTGAACAGAAATGACACTCTGAACACCAAAAAACACATGTTACTCTCCTACGCCGATGTCATCGGTATAATGGGTCGAACATTGAGAGTGCTAACATCCACATTTGAACAAATGGAGAAGGAGATCCAATGGAGTGGATCTGACAGTAAAAGGCGGAAAGAGCAAACTGATGGTGTCAACGTGCAAGACCTCCAGTAGGCTCGGACCAACTGTGGAACTTGAGAACTACAGCTTCGAGGTAGTGAAAGATTTTATATACCTTGGTATATAAAATCTACAATACGCTGATACTACACATGCTGTTGTATGGATCTGAAGCATGGGTACTTGCACAAGATGAGACAGCTCTTGGAGTGTTTGAGAGAAAAAAATCTCCGAAAGATCTATGGGCCGATCTGAGTTGACGGTGAATATCGCCGTCGAATGAACCATGAGCTATACCATCTATTCTCGGACATCGACATACGAGCTGCAGCGACTACATTGGCTAGGTCATGTTCTGAGAATGGATGAAGAAAGCGAACCAGCTGATGGTTCACTCAGAAGGGGAAGGTCACGAATTAGATGGAAAGATAATGTGGACACGCCTGGAAAACTTTTTAAGCTCGGCTTATGGCAAAAAAATTTTGTCACAAGCCAGGAATTTCCAACTTCAAAAAAACTTGACCAAATTCGAAGATGGGACCCATCGGTCCACTCCTTCTTGCACGACTTTCACAAAGTATCGTGGTGCAAAATGTTTAATTTTTTGTTTGTTTCCGTATTTTTCGAAAGATATCAGGAAAAACAATTGTAGTAGACCAGGTGTTTTTATCCTCTAAGGTAATGAAATACAAAACTACAGGTTCAGGTTGGAAAATTCATCTAGAACTTTCATATCGACCTACTACATTAACAATTTCCTATCAATAACTGTGAATGACAAATTAAAGCGACTTCAGTTGAAAAAATGTCTATAGATTCAGCGAAGTACGTAAAATGTGGCGGGAATATTTTGAGAATTTTCAACGAATAAGTTGTTCCAAAGCCAATATGCAACATTATAGCGACATCGGTCATAAAAAAATCGCATACAATACTTCAAAAAGGGGGCGGAAACTTTATATGGGCCATATGTAGGGTTTCCAGCTTTCGATTCGAAAAAAGGCTGTACATTGAGGTTTAAAAAGATTCATCGAAGTACGTAAAATATGGCGGGAACATTTTGAGAATTTTCGACGAATAAGTTGTTCCAAAGCCAATATGCAACACTATAGCGACATCGGTCATAAAAAATTCGCGTGGGTCCTGTAAAATACTTCAAAATGGGGGCGGAAACTTTATATGGGCCATATGTAGGGTTGCCAGCTTTCGATTCGAAAAAGGCTGTACATTGAGGTTTAAAAAACTGGATATACAAAATAAACGCGCCGTTCGTGGACATTAGATATGCCTAAATTCTAAACCGATTGAAAATGTATATGGACAGGTCTGAAGAGAAACCACAGGTCTGTATAGAAACCACAGGTTTGTGTAAATTTCGTTTGTTCTGTACAGAAACCAAATGAGAGTGTATAGAGGCCATAGGTCTACTGAGAGACCGCAGTAAAAATACCAATTATATATCTGTATAGAGATCAAAGTGGTTTTTAAGGACCGATTAGTATGTCATAAAGATTTTTATAAAGACCAATTGGCCCTGTGTTCTCTGTACGAACAAATTATTCTTTATTCAGACCTGTGATATCTATACACTTTCAATCGGTCTCTGTACACACCAACAGGCACCTAAGTAGGTTTGGGGGGTTCATTTTCTACGAACAAGTTTTTCGTACACGAATAACGCAGAATGTCAAATGACAGCCACTTCTGATGGAAAAAATCTGCATGGAACCATAAAAAAATAAATAATAGAATTAAATGAGCATAATGAGATCGTTTTATGGTAAATAATGTTGTAACCGACTCCGACAATTTTTGATAATCTACAATTTATTCGACACTTGTTAGTATTTAAAGACGTAAAAGAACCGTGAAAAATATAACCATTTCTTGACCCTATCTTCAATTTTATGGGCAACATTTTCATTGAATATTTGACGGCATAAACAAAGGTTTCCTTACTGCCAAAAAACATAATCCAATGGTATTTTGTGTGAACCCTAATTACAAATATTGAACTCATTCAAACACAGAGTTCAATGCATTGCAAAAATATTGTGTTTTTGAACTGCTATGTTTTCGAGTTACGAAAATCACGTGCCATCCACTTAATATTTTCCGCATGAGGAATTTCTTGCTTACAAATACAAATGTTAATGAACTGAACGTATTACATGTGAATATATGTTATGGAATCAATAATTCAAATGTAATGAGACAGACGCAATTTTATAAACATTAGCATAAAAATAAAAAAACAAGGACAAAACCAGAGCAAAGTGATTATTTACACTGCAATGGTTTGACTGAATTTCTAAAAATGACATATGGACCTGGGAATGCAATGAAACCAAAGTTGAGGAATTTGTTTCTTTAATTGTGATTAAATACGTAAAGGCAAAAAATACAAAGAAAGACCAAATTTGTCATTTTCTTCTTCTTATTTTTAGCACAAATACTAATTTAATGGCAAAAAATCAGACACTGCAGAAATAAAAACTGCAAACGCAACAATGTCGCGTGAGTTACGTCGCGTGTGTGACCGAGAAAAATCCTTCGCAAATAAAGGATATGCCATTTTTTGAAATTTTGAATGTACAATAATAATTCTTGTTATCTCTTGTTCATGTAAATAATATGAAAAATTTAAAATATTCACACAATTCGTAGAGATTTCCCATTATCAGTAGTGATGTCTAATGTCATGTATATTTGAAGTCGGGTGAGTACCGCTCTTTTGTGGCTTTTATCTCAAAAGTTAAAAACTAGAGACTCTCAATTTTTTTACCACTGTTTTCGATTTATTTAAGATTAAACATTTGATTTTGCCTTTGAAAGTCGTGTAAGTGACTGCGGAAGTGCCCATATACATTTCATAGAAACTGGATTTAGAGCCAAAAAGGTATACTCATTTGCCTTTAGTCCTTGAACATACTATTTTAAAAAGTCATGCATATTTGCCTATTTAAATACACACCCATTTGGTTTGCAGTCCATGAAAACCCTATTAAAAAATCCAAGCCTATTTGCCTTATAATCCTTGAAAATATATTTTTTTTAAATCTACGCTCGTAGTCCTTAATTTAAAAAAAAATCCCTTTATTTGCCTTATAGACCTTTAATATATTCTTCAAAAGCCATGACTGTAATCCTTTAAAATAGCCTTTAAAACATCCACGACTATAACCCTTTAACATCCATGACTATTTGATTCAAAGTCCTTGAAATTATTATATGAGCATTGACTACTTCCATGTACTTCCCATATACATTTCATAGAAACAGGATTTAGTCCTTGAACATACTATTTTAAAAAGTCATGTATATTTGCTATTTAAATGGAAACCCATTTGGTTCGCAGTCCATGAAAACCCTATTAAAAAATCCACGCCTATTTGCCTTATAATCCTAATTAACCCTAATCCATTAACCCTACGGTCAATAACCAAAACAGTATACGTAGATCAATAACCGTGGTACATTTGTACCCACCTAAATATAGCTCTGTAACTTATTAAAAAATTGGACTATCGTGAGGTTTTTTGTTTGAAATTAGTTTTTACGGATCTGATCTAGATGTAGGAACTCCAAATTATATATACATTAAAATAATATATACTTAAATCCATGCTTAAATGATAATCTATCTAAAACAATCATAGTAAATCCGTTATAGCTTTCGAATGGGTTAAGCTTTTTTAGTTAAAAAACTTCACGATAATCCAATTTTTTAATGAGTTACAGAGCTATCTTTGGATGGGTACAAATGTATAACGGTTATTGATCTACGTAGGTAATAACTTTAAAAAATTGTAAAAATTATATATATGGAAAATTTTTATAATTTTTTCTTTCGATTATGTGTGAAAATACCTCAAGAATGATTCCTCAAAATTTGATCCAAATATCTCCATTATTAAAAATTTTACAGCATTTTTATTCAAAAAAAGGTACAAAAGTACCCGGATATTGACCGTAGGGTTAAAAATCTACGCTTAAAGTCCTTGAAAACATTCATTAAAAATCTGCGCTTCAAGTCCTTGAAAATATTCATTAAAAATCTGCACTTATCATCCCTGATTTTTTAAATAATCCTTTTTTCGAAAAAAATCTAAGTTTATAGTTTTTGAAATTATTCTTTAAACCCTTGAAAATTTTCTTTTAGTCCTTTAGTCCTCGAAAATATTATTTTTAAAAATCCCTCTATTCTTCGAAATCCACGCCCATAATCCTTTAAAAAATCCATAAAAACATCCACGAATATTTGCTTTAAGTCCTTGAAAATATCATTTTAGCCCTTGAAAATATTATTGAGAATATTATTTTAAAACATCTTTTTTATTTGCCTGATATTCCATAAAACAATTCTTATTTGCCTTATATTCCTTAAAATCTTTCTTATTTGCCTTTTCCTTTAAATAGTCCTTAAATTTCCACGCCTATAATCCTTTAAAATATTTCTTAAAATTCCACGTCTATAATCCTTAAAATATTTGTTAAAAATCCACGCCTATAATAATTTAAATTTTTTTTTAAAGTCACACCTATAATGCTTTAAACAATAAATAAAAAATCCACATATATCATTTATGAAAATGTCCTTTAAGGGGGGTCTCCCTTCCCATTCTCGATTTTAATTTTTCAAGATTTTCAATGGGCTGGTAAATCAATACCAATGCTTGTTAATGTTTGTAACTTTGCACATATATATTTGAAGATTTAAAAGAGAAGAAAAATAATTTACAAAACATTTTTGCTATTGTTTTGTTGTTGTTTTTTGTAATTAAAGAAACTGATAACTCCCTACTGGAACATCGGAATCCGAACGGATTATTGACTTCGCTCTAAAATTAAGAAAATGGCGGACCTTTGAAAAAATATTTTTGGAAAATCGCCGATTTTTTACGAAAAACCAAGTTAAAAAATAAGGAAGATCTTCACCAAATGGCTTTATAGTCCATACGATAGCTATACACTCACAGAGAAACGTGTAAAAATTTGGAATCAATTGGCTCATTAGTTTTTGAGTTGTCGTGCCCGCCATTCACAAAAGAGAAAAAGGCGTTTAAAGTTTGAGAAGCCCTTTAGCCGTCACTTGATGTTGACACAATAAATCGGCTATATCTTCAAGAGTTCTTGAGATTTTCTTGAAATTTTGTAGGGACATTTATTAATTAGTGTAGATTCGAATTATATCAACAAAAATTTTGACCCCGAGAATGGGGGGGTCCCCTTAATTCAGTACGCTATGACAAATTTCATGCAAATCGAATTATTTTCAGAGACTTTGGTGCACCAATTAACTAAAATCGGGCGAAACTATATATGGGAGCTATATCTAAATCTGAACCGATGATCATGAAACTTAGCACACATTATTATAGACGCAATTCAGTACGATATGCCAAATTTCGTGCAAATCGAAAGATATATAGGGTATTTGATGCACCTATTACCTTAAATCCGATGAAAATATATATGGGAGCTATATCTAAATCTGAACCGATTTTCACGAACCTTGGCAGACATCATTCTAGACCTTATTCTTTACCCTGTGCCAAATTTCGTGCAAATCGAAAGATATATAGGTACTTTGGTACACCATTTACCTTAAATCAGACGAAACTATATATGGGAGCTATATCTAAATCTGAACCGATTTTCACGAAACTTGGCAGACATCATTCTAGACCTTATTCATTACGCTGTGCCAAATTTCGTGCACATCGAAAGATATATAGGTACTTTGGTACACCATTTACCTTAAATCGGACGAAAATATATATGGGAGCTATATCTAAACGTGAACCGATTTTTCCCAATTTCAATAGGGTTCGTCCTTGGGCCAAACAAGTGAGCTGTGCCAAATTTCATCCAATTCGGATCATAAATGCGATCTGTACTTTGTTTACAATTTAACATGGACAGACGGACGGACATGCATAAATCGACTCAGAAAGTGATTCTATGCATATTCTCAAAAGGAACCATGGGTCTCTCGATTATTTTTGCCTGTTACAAACATATGCACAAAGACATAATACCCTGTACCACAGTGTGGTGAAGGGTATAAAAAGGGGGTTATATGGGGACTACCCCAAAAAGGGGGCGAATATTAATAATTTTTGGTAAGGAGATTTGTTACCATATACGACTACAAAATACCAAATTACAGCAAATTCGGTTGAAAAACGCGCTATCCGAAAAAATGGGGCTATCCGAAAAAATGGACCTATATTCATAATTTTTTGTGGAGAGATTTGGTACCTATTAAGAACTCAAAATACTAAATTACAGCTAATTCGGCGGATAAATACGTTCAAGACCCCCAAAATACTGCCAATTAGGAGGTACCGTTATATAGGGGCTACCAGAAAAGTGGACCTATATTTACAATTTTTTTGTGGAGACATTAAGTACCCAATAAGAACCCAATGTTGCTAATTTCAGCGAATTCGGTTGAAAAACGCGCTCAAGAACCCCAAAATACCGAAAATTTGGGGGTACCCTTATATGGGAGCTATGCCTAAACGTGGACCGATAAAGCCCATCATCGAACTTGACCTGCCTGCAGACAAAAGACGACTCTATGCAAAATTTTGGCGATCTATCTCAATTCGTTTAGACGCTAGAGTGATTACAACAGACGGACATGGCTATATCGTCATAGAATTTTACGCTGATCAAGAATATATATACTTTATAGGGTCGGAAATAATTATTTCGATGAGTTACAAAGGGAAAAACAAAATTAATATACCCTCCATACTATGGTGGAGGGTATAAAAAGACAAAAAAAAACTACAACTACAAAAATACAAAAATATGTAGTAGTGTTCTCAAAAGATGTTACTTCTTCCATATTCATAAAATGGGTCAAATTTGCAATTCTACTGAATCTAAGAATGGTATCTCTACTTGAATGCACCACATGTAAGTAATTGCTTGTTGAGATGAAAGTGTTTTTGCATTCGTTTATTTTATTTCATGTGCTTGTTTTTGAAATGTTTAAGTGTTTTCCTTTGAAATTCAAATACAACATATTTATTATTGCAGAACTGATGGAGGGCGATAGAAAGAGATATATAGTATTCTCTCTAAATGTTGTTATTTTCATATTTTGTGTTGAGTGCATCATAGTATGAAAATAAGATTAACCCATAAAAGAATATAACTGGTCTGTTTATATGGAAACGTAGTTACATACATACACTCGTATTTCGACAATTTACTGTTATTACAATTACGATGAAATTCAATTTTTTTGTTTCAAATGTAAAACATTTGTTGAATATTGTTTGGAACTATGAATATTTTGTTGTGTCATTATAGGACAACCATAGAGTGTAATGGGTGGGATATTGTACAGAAAAAAAGTATTCTTTAATAAATCCACGCCTTATATGGTCTTTGAAAAAATATTCTTTAAACAATCCACGCCTTATATGGTCTTTGAAAAAATATTCTTTAAACAATCCACGCCTTATATGGTCTTTGAAAAAATATCCTTTAAACAATCCACGCCTTATATGGTCTTTGAAAAAATATCCTTTAAACAATCCACGCCTTATATGGTCCTTGAAAAATTATTCTTTAATAAATCCACGCCTTATATGGTCCTTGAAAAATGATTCTTTAATAAATCCACGCCTTATATGGTCGTTGCAAAAATATTCGTTAATAAATCCACGCCTCAGTTGGCCCTTGAAAAATAATCTTTAATAAATCCACGCCTCAGTTGGCCCTTGAAAAATTATTCTTTAATAAATCCACGCCTTATATGGTCCTTGAAAAATTATTCTTTAATAAATCCACGCCTTATATGGTCGTTGAAAAAAAATTCTTTAATAAATCCACGCCTTATATGGTCGTTGAAAAAATATTCTTTAATAAATCCACGCCTTATATGGTCCATGGAAAATATTCTTTAATAAATCCACGCCTTATATGGCCCTTAAAAAAAAATTCTTTAATAAATCCACGCCTTATATGGTCCTTGTAAAAATATACCTTAAAAATCCACGCTCATATCTAAAATTCAAAAATATATATATATCCACATTTTCAAATATTTCTAGGTCACCAGGAAAATATTACCTTTATCTACTATAAATGTTAATTATTGCGTACTAATCGTATTTAATGCTGTAAAATAAGCAAACACTAAAGGTAAAGAAAATATACATACTAAAATTAAATAATCCATCTCTTTTACTAAAAAAAAAAAAAAAAAAACATCAAAATCCATCATACAACAGTAATTTTGTGTAGCAGAGTATTAAGTTTATGAATGTTTTTCGAAGAATTCTACAACTTCATCATCCATACAAAAATACCATTCGCCCATTCTACTGCTACCACCCCATAGATGTTCTTATGTTTTTGAAAATGAAAGCAACATCATTTATTATGAATTATTAAGTTCATGATGAGAAAGTATTATTATTATTATTTTTAAAAATACTTAAAAACTTTGGCAAAACATTTCATCATCAAGATGGCTTAGTTTTTCGTTATGGCTAATTTTGTTGTATACTTATACAAATACTCGTACATACAGCCACTTAATTGGGCTAAAATATTTCAGAGGAAAATTTAATTTCGGAATTTTTATATTTTTCTTTATATATTCTAAGGATATTGCTTTAAAATATATTTATTTTTAAAATAAGGAATATTTATGTAAACAATTTTGAAAGGAAAATTTGAAACAGAATATTAGAAGTAAAATTTATTTATAACGAACATTTTTGGAAATTGTCATATCTAGTAAATTGATTTGGTTCTTCTTCGAATTCTATTCAATTTAGATATTTTTGTCCCCCATTAGTATGTATTGAGTATGAAAAACGACATAAGTACCTTATATACGACTATTATTAATTTAAATAACATATTAAAATATATGTTTATATATAAATACACAAATATCTAATATTATTTTTATCTTTCGATCATACATAAATTTTTCAACCCCCTGCTGAATAATTGATTATTGCCTTTGTGTGACATTCAGTCGTTCTAAATGCTTATTATTAAGTTGCACAAAATTAAATGTTTTCAATACGATCCATGGGAAGTGTTTCAATCCAAAAACATATCATTACTGAAGTTAAAGTTCAAGCTTCATTTCAATATTCTACATAATTCAATTGAGTATTTTCTTCGTTCGCCTATTTTCATTAGACTACATGGGCCAATTAAATTCAAAATCCAAATGTCAAACGTTATTCACATATATTAAGTTGGGGAAAACGAAATCCATTATTTTTATATGAACTATAGGACTTTACTTAACAACATGCTTCGGAATGTCCGATTTAGGCCAAATATGTTCCGTTTTGTTGTATGACTTGTTGACATTTTAAAAGTAACTTCTTAATGTCTCTCTTATAGAAGTCCTGCTCTCTGTTTGCAAAAATAACTCTATTTTCACAATCCTCCCTAGATACCAATTTTTTATCATTAAAGAAGTTTTGCAATGCAAGAAAAATATGTAATCGCTTAGTGCCAAGTCAGGACTGTATGGCGGATGCATTAAAACTTCCCAACCAAACTGCCGAAGTTTCTCGCGAGTCACTGCAGATGTATGTGGCCTAACTTTGTCCTGGTGGAACAGGACATCTCTTCTGGTGGTCAATTCAGGCCGTTTCTGGTCAATTGGACGATTTTTAGTTTCTTGACGATGTTACAACTGCTAACATGCCGGTCAACTTCGATATTTTCTCCAATTTTATCGACATTTTGGACGATCAGCCTACCTGTGCGAGATGCACCTTTAACATCAAAAATTCCTGAACGGAATCTACGAAACCAAAATTGCACATAATTGGCTGTTACGGTATCGGAACCCTACACACCATTCACAATTTTAGTCGCTTGGCTTGCATTTTCGCCTTTGTCAACGAAAAACTGTAAAATGTACCGAATTTAATAATAATATTTTTTAAAGACCATTATAGGTGTGGATATTTCATAGAATCGTTTTATAAGGGTGTTTATAGGCGTGGATATTTCATAAAATATTTTACAATGGTCATTATTGGCGTATTTATTTCAAAGAATATTTTTTTAAGGGTCATTATAGGCGTGGATTTATTAAAGAATTTTTTTAGGATCATTATAGGCGCGTATATTTCAAAGAATATTTTTTAAGGGCCAACTGAGGCGTGGATTTATTAAAGAATATTTTTAAAGGGCCAACTGAGGCGTATAGGCCTGGATATTTCAAAGAATATTTGTTAATCCCCATTTTTTAATCCCCATTATAGGCGTGGATATTTTAAAGAATATATTTTAAGGTCCATTATAGGCGTGAATATTTCATAGAATAGTTTTTAAGTGCCATTATTGGCGCGGGTATTTCATTGAATATTTTTAGGGACCATTATAGACCGGAATATTTCATATAATAGTTGTTAAGGGAAACTATAGACGTAGATTTTTTAAAGAATATTGTTAAGGACCATTATAGATGTGGATATTTCAAAGAATAATTTTATAGGGACTTGGATTTATTAAAGAATATATTTAGGGACTATTATAGGAGTGGATATTTGAAAGAATATTTGTTAATCCCCATTATAGGCGTGTATATTTTTTCCTGAATTAAAACAAATTTGATTTAAAAAACTTACCTAAATTCGGAAGCTCTTATAAAAGACTAAAATAATTCCAAACAATGTTCTATAAGAAGATCGGAAGGAATTATGACTTCTATATAGAGAAGTGTCTTGCTCGTAGAAGACGCGACGACTCTCTTAATAACTGGTAGTTAATTCTATACCAATGTCAATATCCCTTTATGTAGAAGGCAAATACCGAAAATGTGGCGAGACCTTTATATGGAGGCACTATAAAAACATTGACTCATATTGGACATTTCCTGCATTTGTTTATTACCCTCCAAGAACACAACATACCAACCACGAGTCCATCCGGTTGAAAAGTGCGACATAAACACTGAAAACCAGTGAGCAGAGCAGTATAGTTGGACGGGGCCGACCATATGATACCCTACACAACTTCCACGAAAATCTAATTTTCTATGGTTCAATATTCTGAGCTTGGGCAATATTTAGCGATATTTGTATCCTCTAGACGTCTACTAATATTACTAATATTCAGTTCAGCTCTTCTAATTACTTGTCCAAATCCCCTTCACCGTGGATTGTGTTGTGATGTCCGGCTTTCAATAGTGGCCTATAAATCTACTCATAAAAAAAACACAAAAAATTAAGTTTTCGGGCCACTTCATCCAAATATTATAACCTGATCATCACCGAAAATTATAGACGTTGTCCATGACCATACCTGGAAAATTTCAAAGCGATCCGCGATATATTTCCGCCCTCTAGTGTGGTAATGCGTTACTAAATAATATATGAATACGTAAGGACCTGTAAATATTAAAGTGTAACTCCCACATCCGACTACACACGACAATGCAATTGGTATCAATGTAAAGGTAAACCACTCCTCTTGGATACACTATCAACTTCTCGTGTCTATGTCCTTCAGGAGTAAATATATACGCCATAGAATACACATTTTGTCATTTTGCACAATATTTATCAAAATAGGCATGTTTATTCTTTGGCCCGATCCCTTTCATAATTGCGGCTTCTGGAGCGACCAGAAAAACCGACAAAAATAAAGTTTTGGTCCATTTCATTCCCTAAATATTAACCGATCTTTTCCAAAAACAATAGGGGTCTTCATTAGCCAAAACCCATCCTACATGCAAAATTTCGTGAAGATTAGTTCATAACTGTGGCCTGTATCGTGTTTACAAAATATAATGGACAGACGGACTGACGGACGGACACACATGTCTAGATCGACTCAGCTAGTCGAGATATGATATCGGTATACTTAAAGGTGGGTCTAGGACCAATATTTCGCGGCGTTACAAACTTTTGGGGCTGCACAAAGCTATAATACCCTGACAACATAGTTGTGTAGGGTATAATAACGATAACGGGGGAATATGCCGAAACATGTAACCATATCGATAAATTTCTGCAATCCCAAAAAATTCCAGAATGCCTGAATATAGTTCATATTTCAAATGCCGAAAATAGAGTTTGAATCTTATTCGGACTATACTGAACCAATAACCGGGAATTGTAAAATACCGTCCTTTCTGTACTGAAAATGGAGCGAAAATATTGTTATATCTATCTATGCTGATTTAAACAGTAGGACAAATCTAAATCGGTATAGAATTTTATTCCTTTGAAGAATGCATATAATTGATGTATCCGATGAATATTTCGAGGTGTTGCAAACGGAATGACACATTTAATTTACACTCATCCTCCTCATAGCGGAGGCAATAAAAACCAAAGTATCTGTACTTATAAAAAATCTGGTTCCGGTTCTTTTTTATAAGAACTTGATTGAAAGAAGATAAGTAAGTCTTTTTATTCAAGTCCAAATATTATTTCCATATTTAAAGGAGATCTTCTCAGCAATAATTTATTGCATTATAAAAAACTGCTATATCATTTATATGAAAACATTTGAAGCGGATATAATTTAAATTTTTGTTTGTTTTACCACCAATGGGTATAATTAATTCATAAGATTATTATCTAATATATAGCCTACGTGATTGATAGAATATACTCTATAGTGATGCTACCGCATCCCGAAGAAAAGAACTTACGAGAATTTACATAACATCGATTCTTAAAAGACCACAGCACCCAGCCGACAGACATCATCTCATAAAAAATAAATAATCAATAGATAAATAAATAAAAAAAAATAATATAATAAATTTACATTCTCACATTAAAGTGAGAACTAATTCGGACTAGAGACACGCATGAATTGAATATTAACTGGCTAAAATAAAAACAAACAAAAAGACAAATAAAAAACGCCACACACAGTGTTTTGATGAAGACGGAGAGAGAACCGATCTTCTCTATGCGGCATTGCCAGATTAAAAACAAAATTAAAGCCATGATTGCTTAGCCGGAGAGTTACGACTTAAGCCGGTCTCAGGTGAGTTAAATAATAGTGAATTTGTTGTTGTTGTTTTTGTTACCTCCGAAAAAAGCAAAACAAAACAAAACAGACAAAAAACTTGAAGTTAATATCAACAACATTTTAATGTTGGCGATCATAACGAAAACGAACGTCGCGTTGTAAACAACCCAACACAACTCCAAGCACTCGAGAAGCTCGTCAATACGACTCACTGAGCGTCGCGTAAATGTCTCATCGTAGTCGTAGATTAAAAATCAAAGCGAAACAGTCAGTCAGTCGAACCTTTAGACAGATGGCGGTGGTGATCTAAAATTGAGAAAAAAAATTATTTCAAATTGTCTCAAAAAAACCCCAAACAAAAAAATGTGAAAAAACAAATCGTTCAAAGTGACCACAGCTGATGATTATTACTACTTGGCTATAACCGTGAAAATAATGTAAATAATAGATTGTTTTAATAGCAATTATAGCAAATACAAATAATATAACATGTGTTTAATTAAGAATTATAAATATTCTGTAAT
The DNA here is from genome assembly GCF_032173495.1 of Musca vetustissima. Taxonomy (NCBI): domain Eukaryota; kingdom Metazoa; phylum Arthropoda; class Insecta; order Diptera; family Muscidae; genus Musca; species Musca vetustissima. The sequence goes on along the minus strand of NW_026880915.1, from coordinate 226,014 downwards.
TAAAAGCTGATTTAAAATTGGAGTGATTTTTTGTTCTTTTGAGGAATTTTAAATATAAATTAAATAATGAAAATAATATAAAACATATTAAAAATACATATATATATAAATAATTAAACTATAATTGTGTTTGTGTTGAAAACAAATTAAATATTTCAGAAATAATTGTTTTCTTATTCGTACAAATATTTAATTTTTACCTTGCAACTTCCCACGCTAATGATATTTTAATAAATCTCGAAGGTAAGAAGGCTTTTACTTCGTTTTTGAGAGTTATAAATATACACGAAATATTGTAATGAACAAAATATGATATTTTGAAATTTTGAAGTGTGCTAAAAGTCATTTTCGAAACAACGTTCATCATCTGCATCAATTAAGTTGTTGTCCTATCTATATAAAAATAAATACTAATCAAAAGTGTTTAAAAAGAATAATAAGTCGTTTCAGTTTTAGACGATAAATTAAATCTTAGTGTTAAAAAAATTGAAATTCATGCACCTCATTTAGTGGTTAAAAAACTACAATCTTTACTGATTAAAAAGTCTGCCAATGTTTACGAGAAATATGTACAAAAACATAATTGATAGAACCAATTCCTCAAACTCTGCCAAGTTTATTAGAGTGGGGACTGAATTGGAAATTTTTCATAACATCGAACGTAAAAATTGTGTTACGAATATATTTTTTTTTATTTTTTACGATATCTCGATATCCCGGAATTCCAAATTACAACCTCTTCTGTTGGAAAATACGGCAAAACTCTCAAAATACCGAAAATAGTTGGTACTGTTATATAGGAACTATACCAAAAGGTGAACATATATATCACATATCTGTTGAGAATACAAATTTCATAAAGCGGCCGAACTTTTTATGCCCACATTCAAAATACCTAAAAGCGAAAGGGACTTTCATATGGAGACAAGACAAGGCCGAATGAAAATTCTAATCAAATAAGAGCCAATTCGGTTGAAAAACGTACCCAAAATACCCATAAATTAATAGTTTTTAGCAGGGAGATTTCCTATCCAATGAGAATGGGGGTTACTCCGAATATTTACTCAATATTAATAGTTAATTTTGTTGAAAAACTTGTCCAAAATACCGAAATTTTAGAGCTACGTTACGAATGGGACCTCTACGGAAACATGAGTTCATATATCCCATTTAAAAAGTAGTAGATATGGATGTGCAAAAATTCAAAATTCGATGTTATCTACGTCGGTTTGAAAAAAATTGAGCTGTGGTTTCCTATTTAAATCGAACTTACACTAATTCAAAAATATCCCTCATTTTTTTGAGTCAATGTATGCATGTCTGTCTGTCCATGTCATATTGTAAACAAAGTACAGGTCCTATTTAAGATCCGAATTAAATGAAATTTGGCACAGCTCATTTATTTGGCCCAAGGAAAAATCCTATTGAAATTGGAAAAAAAAATCGGTTCAGATTTTGAGTCTAGAACGATGTGTACTAAGTTTCGTGAAAATCGGTTCAGATTTAGATATATATATATATATATTTTCGTTCGATTTTATGTAAATTGTGCACTAAAGATCCAAAGTTTTTCCGATTGGCATACCATTTTGTAAAATTTACTGAAGTTAATATAAATTAACCTCCCGCAAGTTTCATTGAAATCGGTTCAGATAAAGATATAATATTTTCGTCCGATTTTAGGTAAATGGTGCACCAAGCTCCTAATGTTTGTCCGACTGACACGTAATTTTTCACAACGTATCAAATTGCGACTTGAATGACGTTATAGCGCTTTGTCTGATTAAGAAGTTTATTTCGATATGACCACTCTCCTCTGTCTGTCCGCACGATGTCATGAAGGATTCAGATTTATGCTCGTTGTAAGGGTGACATATCGCAGTAAAAAAAAAATATTTTGCTGTTTTTTGTTTGGTGCATTCAGTTTTGAGTTACGGGGCGTTAAAAATGGAAGAGAAGAAAGAGAAACATCGGTGCGAAAATGCAAAACAAACGGCTAAAATTGTGAATGGTGTTTATGGTTCCGATACTGTAACAGCCAAATATGTGCAATTTTGGTTTTGTAGATTGCGAAATTTTCATGTTAAAGATGGAATTTTTGATGTTAAAGATGCACCTCGCACAGGTAGGCCGGTCGTCAAAAATCTCGATAAAATCTGAGAAATGATCGTAGTTGACCGGCATGTAACAGTCGTAACATCGCCCAGGAGTAGAGATGGTATTTACCGGGTAAATACCCAAGGGGTGGGTAAATACCCATTTGCGGGTATTTATTTGGGTATTTACTATATTGAATCGGTAATACAACATCTTGCACCCTATTTCCGGGTTTCTGTTATCAAATCGATTTAGAATGAATAGTTTTACGATACTTTAAAGACGTGGGTAAAAACTTGGGTAAATACCCGAGTTTTTACCCAAAAATTGGGTATAAACTCATTAACTGCCGAACCACTTGACATAGGCGGCCAAAATTTTGCACACATGTTTCTAATGACAAAGCAAATATAGAAATCCAACATGGGGTCCCTGGGTCCAAGTTTTGATATAGCCCCCATATAACCGTATCTCCCGATTAAAGGTATTTTTTGCCTATTAGACACATTTTACAACCAAATTGGCTGTAATTTGGCACCGAGTGTTATTTTTGGGTACCAAATGTCCATGCAAAATTTTATGTATGTAGGTCCACGTTTACTGGTAGCCCCCATACAAAGGTACCCCTATTTTGAGTATTTACCTAAAAATTGGGTATAAACTCACTAACTGCCGAACCACTTGACATAAGCGGTCAAAATTTTGCACACATGTTTCTAATGACAAAGCAAATATAGAAATTTATTACCCAATTTACCGGGTATTTACCCAATTTACCGGGTATTTACCCTTTGGGTATTTACCCTTTGGGTATTTACCCACTGCCCATCTCTACCCAGGAGCTAAAAATCGGTCATGTCTGTTTTAAACCATTTATAATTGACCAGAAAAGGCCAACAGGAGAGGTGTCGTGTTCCAACGCTAGGCCACACAAATATTCAGTGACTCGCCAGAAACTTCGGGAGCTTGGTTGGGAAGTTTTAATGCATACGCCATACGGTTCGATTATCATCTTTTTCTTGCATTGCAAAATGTCTTTAATGATAAAAAAAAAACATTTATCTAGGGAGGATTGTGAAAATCGACTATGACTTCTTCTCTTTTAATATAAAGATAAAAATTATTTTTTATTTTTTATATATAAAATGGGAATATCGTTTTTATAATTAGTTAGTAAAATATTATATATTGATATTATAATAGTAATTGCGGAATTTTATTTGTAATCCATCAACTTATCTACCTTTAGAAATTTTCAGAAAAAAAAATTCCACTTCATATTCGAAACATAAAATTACAATAAAATGCACTCGTCGTCTTAATGCTCTAATTTATTGTCCCCATTTTGAACATGCTGTAAAATTCCATTTCATTAAAATAAAAAACGTATAGAAATTAAATGAAATTAAATATGCAATTCGTTACTTGTCACTGTAAACGATAAAAAAAAACCCAAAAAACCTGCGTCACAATCAACACAAGGAATAAAAAATGTATATAAAAAATAAAATATTAGATTTTTTAATTTATTTTAAATATTACTTTACATATATTATTTAAAAACAAAATCTGTAATAAGACTATCGATTGAATATTAATATTTAATAAATGCTGCCATGTAATTTCGACACACATCAGTAGTGAAATGACGATAATTATCGATAACTGAAAATTGTCTTTTGTTTGAAAATTTTGGTATTTAACTAAAATTGTCATTAAATAACGTACCGAAATAATGTGGCGCAAAATCTTACCAAAGGAAATTACGATTTTACTTCAATATGTTTAAATTTAACCGACTTTTGTTATTAACTGAAAAAGAAAATGTTCGAGAATTCCACAACATAGATAATTATATTTGTTTGTCGATACCTTTTAAATCTACCCACTGTTCCATAAATGTCACAGAAATGTAAATGTTAAATTCGAAAGAAACAAGATTCTCAAAATAAATGAGTCCGATTTTTCTGTGATTGTATTTTATATAAAAATTGTGAATTAATAATTTGCGTCACAATCGATTTTACGCTGATGTTATGAACGGTGTTATAATCAATCATTTACATTTCCTTAGGAATTTTAATACCAGTCACCTGGTATATATATAGGCAATTTTTGAATAAATCAATTCTTTAAAGAGGTCGCAGTATTAGCTTATAAATTATTGTATTTTAAAAGAAGCAATTTTTGCTATTTTTTTTTTTTAATTAAAACAACATCAGGATTAAAAAAATTACTGCTTCATCATGAATTTGGATCGCATTTACCAGATTTAACACCTTAGTGAATATTTCATCTTCTCAAATCTGAAAATAATACTTATTGTAAAGACATTTTAGTCGTCAAAACTAAGGCATATTTTTAAGCAAAGAACGAGTACTGTTTCATATCCCTTCACCATGGGATTAGAGTTAACCAGTAAGGAATGTAGTAAAGTCGGACGGGGCCAAAAATATGATACCCTTCACCACTTTGGGTATATTCAACAGATGTATCCTAATAGCTGACGCTTTTCGAAGTAACATTGACATGAAATTGGATGATCTTTCCCATTCTGCAACCATTTGTTTACAATGGTACAAAATTATATAAATCGATTTAAAACATATTTCAATCGGACACCCGTTCATTATTTGGTGCACAATTAACATAAAGTTGGACAAGAATATATATGTATAATGCAATAACGTCATTCTAGTCTCAATTGTTTACGTTGTTCAAAACTTCGAGTCAATCTGACAAACTTGATCATTTTACAATCGGTCAAATTTTGGACATATATATATATATATATCTAAATCTTAATCGATTTCCACAAAACCTGACACACGTTAAGCTATACTAACTTCAGTACATTGTACAAAATTGTGTGCCAATCGGATAAACTTAGACTCTTCGATACAATAATTAGTTAAAATCGGAAGAAAAAATAATATATATATATATGATCTATATCTAAATCTGAACCAATTTGAACGAAACTTGCAGGAGCTTAATTTATACTAACTTCAATACGTTTTACAAAACGTTGTGCAAATCTAACCTAATTTTGTGTCTTTACTGCACCATTTACTTAACATCGGACGAATATATATATGCATAGGAGCTATATCTAAATCTGAATCTGAAATTTTGTGCCAATTCATCTTACTTTAAATCTTTAGTGGGCCATTTACTTAAAATCGGATGAGAATATATATGGGAGCTATATCTAAATCTGAACCGATTTTCAAGAAATTTAGCCGACATCGTGCTATGCCAAATTTTGTGCAAATAGATATATAGGGTCTTTGGTAGACCGTTGACATTTAATCAGACAAAAATATATATGGGAGCTATATCTAAATTTGAACCGATTTTCACGAAACTTAACACTCATCATTCTAGACTTAATTCAGTGCGCTGTGCCAAATTTCGTGCAAATCGAAAGTTATACAGGGACTTTACATTAAACTATATCTAAATTTGAACCAATTTTCTCCAATTTTAATAGGATTCGTCCTTGGGCCAAATAAGTGAGCTGTGTCAAATTTCATCTCATTCGCATAATAAATACGACCTGTACTTTGTTTACAATTTTACATGGTAGATGGACAGACATTCATAAATCGACTCAAATGAGATTCTATGCATATTCTCAAAAGTCACCATGGGTCCATCTCCTTTCCTTTTGTCTGTTACAAACATATGCCCAAATGAATGATACCTTCCACCACAATTTGGTGAAGGGTGTAAAAATACATAAAATCATCCCTGAATTTATGTTTCTATGTTTCTTTGGACCAAATCCATTTCATACAATTTGGAGTAAATGTATGCATGTCCATCCGTCAGTCTGTCTGGCTGGTGCGCACGATACCTCTCAAAGGGAGTAACCGATTTCATCTAAACATTGCGTATCTTAATATTTCTTCCAAACTTAGTTGATGTTCCCAGATTGGGAATAACGGTCCACTCCTTCTGGTACCTCAAAACTTTGCTGAAATTTAATTTTATATACGGACTATCTTATTTGAACCAAACCTTTGCCCAACCTATTATCTTTACCAAGACTACATCAATTTCGAATATGGCACCCATTGTTCCTCTCCTTCTGGTACCTCCCCCACAAATGGTCAACATTTTCAATATTTATGTCCGATTTGAACAAACATTGCACAACCTATTATCTTTACCAAGCCTAGACCAAGTCCGAAGATGAGACTCGCTTGGTGCCAAGTCCGGACTGTATGACGGATGCATTAAAACTTCGCAACCAAGCTCCCTAAATTTCTGGAGAGTCACAGTGTGTGGCCTAGCGATATCCTGGTGGAACACCACATCTCTCCTGTTGGCCAATTCTGGCCGTTTCTGGTAAATTTTTAACGATTGCTAACATGCCGGTCAACTTCGATCATTTCTCCGATTTTATTGTCATTTTCGACGACCGGCCTACTTGTGCGAGGTGCATCTTTAACATAAAAAAATCCCGAACGGAATCTACGAAACGAATCTACAAAATTGTACATAATTGGCTGTTACAGTATCGGATCTATAAACACCATTCACAATTTTAGCCGCTTGGCTTGCATTTTCGCCATTGTGAAAGAAAAACTGTGAAATGTACCGAATTCTCTTTGTTCACTTCCATTAAAAAAAAGCAAAATATTTTTTTTTTGCGAAATGTCACCCATCCAAAGAGTATGCATCTGAAATTGTTTAATCGATACTTTACGAGAAATCTATCAGTACAGCCATCTGCCGAAAAAATAATGGATTTCCTTTTCCCAAACCAAGACTATATCAATTCTGAAAATGGGATCCATTGGTCCACTACTTCTGGTACATCCAATTTTCGACTCCAATATTTGATAAGTGGCAAATAAGTGTCAGTATACCAAACGAGGTCGGTCCGGCCGGACTTAATTTATGGACCTCGAAAAAACGTTCTTGGAAGAAATAAAAATACATTATCAAAATGTCACGAAATTATAGTTCTAACTTCGTGCATTGGTAAGTGCACTTCTCGCAAAATACTAAAATTTTTGGTTATAAAAAGCCAATAGAATAAAGATTTAATTTATTAATCATAATTCCATATTACATTTCAAAACTTTTCTTCAAAAATTAAAAAAAATAGTTTTTCTTTAAATAATTATTTGTAAGCTTTGTTATAGTTTTTGTTTCGAGAAGTTCCTAATTCTACTTTCTCATTTAATATAAAAACCACATTTTATTATAATCAATATATCACGTTTGTTTAATTAATATTGATAATTAAATTTCAATAATTATTATAATTTACCCTTCATACATTTGTTAAAAAAAATACTTGGCCATTGACTTCAGTATTGAAGGTCTCAAAACTTTAAACAAAATATATTTGAAATTTATAAATTACGTTTTTTATTCTGTGGATAATATATTAAAATTCGATTTATTAACCTCTTTCCGGATTTCTTTGTGTTATAATTTATCCAATATGATTATGATTCCCAATAAATTAAGAACGTGACGTCAATTGTATTAAAAAAAATCAGAAACAGCTTAACAAATTCTCGATAATTTGAAATAAGTATAAATGTGGTAAAATTTAACAAAACAATAAAAAAACAGTAAGGAAAGTTCAAAAGTCGGACGGGACCGACTATATGATACCCTTTACCACTTTGGGTACATACAAGAAATGCTCATATGTTCACTATCCTTTAGATAGAAGAGACATATCATCATTGGATGGCCATTGAAGTAGAATCTAACGAAATTAACTGCTTGAAGTTGTAGATATTTGAACTAAAATAAAACAACCCATACAGATACAATCTAAAATTTATGAAAAATTTAATTTCAATCATCGAGCAAAATATGTATAAGATCTGTATATAAATGGACGTCTTTGCGCAACCGTGGCATCCACCATTTGGTATGCTGCAACACAGTGCGCTATTGAACATTATACGTTATTCTAGGTACGACACAAAATCCAATATACATCATTTTGTTTCATTCAATACGCTATGCAATATTTCATGTAAAGCGAACAGACACAGGCTGCCCCATTTGAATAAAATCGGACTAAAGTGTAATATGTAAACTATATTTAAATCTGAACCGATTTCAAATTTAACCAAATCATTCTATGCTAAATTCAATACACCCTCCAAAATTTCGTGAATATAGAACAAATGTAGACTCCTCGATGCGCTTTTTACCTAAAATCGGGCGAAAATATATATGGGAGCTATATCGAAATCTGAACCGATTCCAACAAAACCGATTTTAACAAAACTTCGCAGACATCAGCCTGCACCTAATTATGTACTCTGTACAGAATTTTTTCTCAATTGGACAAATATTGCATCCTTCACATAAAATCGGACGAAAATATATATATGAGCTATATCTAAATCTGAACCGATTTCAACAAAACATCGCTGACATCAATCTGAATCTGATTTAGCACTCTGTGCCAGATTTTGTCTCAATTGGACAAATATTGGGAGTTTGGTGCATCGTTCACAAAAAATCGGACGAAACTGTATATGGACATCAGTCTTAGGTCGCAGACATCAGTCTGGACCTAAATCAGTACTCTGTGCAAAATGTTGTCCCAATCGGACAAATATTGGGAGATCATTAACCAAAAATCGGACGAAACTATATATGGAAGCTATATCTAAATCTGAACCGATTTTAACAAAACTTCGCAGACATCAGTCTGCACCTAATTCAGTACTCTGTAAAGAATTTTGTCCCAATCGAACAAATATTGGGAGTTTGGTGCATCATTCACAAAAAATCGGACGAAAATGTATATGGGAGTTATATCTAAACCTGAACCGATTTTAACAAAATTTCGCAGACATCAGTCTGGACCTAAATCAGTACTCTGTGCAAAATTTTGTCCCAATCGGACAAATATTGGGAGATTGGTGTATCATTAACCAAAAATCGGACGAAACTATATATGGGAACCATATATAAATCTGAACCGATTTTAACAAAACTTCGCAGACATCAGTCCGGACCTAATTCAGATCTCTGTGCAAAATTTTGAGCCAATCGGACAAATATTGAGATTTTGGTGCTTCATTCTCATAAAATCGGACGAAACTATATATGGTAGCTATATCCAAATCTGAACCGATTCCAAAAAAAAAAAAGCTTTGCACACAAAAGCATGGACTTAATTCAGTGCGCTATGCAGAATGTTGTCCCAATCGGACAAATATTGGGAGATTGGTGTATCATTACCCAAAAATCGGACGAAACTATATATGGGAACTATATATAAATCTGAACCGATTTTAACAAAACTTCGCAAACATCAGTCCGGACCTAATTCAGAACTCTGTGCAAAATTTTGTCTCAATCGGACCAATATTGGGAGTTTGGTGCACCATTTACCTAAAATCAGACGAAAATAAATGTATATGGGAGCTATATCTAAATCTGAACCGATTTTTTCCAATTTCAATAGGGTTCGTCCTTGGACAAAATAAGTGAACTGTGCCAAATTTCATCCAAATCGGATCATAAATGCGACCTATACTTTGCTAACAAAAATACATGGACGGACGGATAGATGGGCATGCGTAAATCGACTCAGAAAGTGATTCTATGCATATTCTAAATAGGAATATGAATAAAATGTTGGCATACTACATTTGATAAAAGATGCTTTACCCAAACATGTTAAGGGTCCTGAAACTAGCAATTCCGCAACTTTGCTAGAGTTGGGTCAATTTATAAGTCCATGGTCTGAAAGACAGATAAGGTTACTAGAATTGTGATAACGATTAATAGCATAATGCATAGCTAGCCTAATGTGAATTTTATCAAACATTTCCCAACATTTTTATACCCTACACAACTATGTTGTCAGGGTATTATAGCTTTGTGCAGCCCCAAATGTTTGTAACGCCGCGAAATATTGGTCCTAAACCTTTAAGTATACCGAAAAAGCTGAGTCGATCTAGACATGTGTGTCCGTCCGTCCGTCTGTCCATTATAATTTGTAAACACGATACAGGCCACAGTTATGGACCAATCTTCACGAAATTTTGCATGTAGGATGGGTTCTGGCTATTGTTTTTGGAAAAGATCGGTTAATATTTAGGGGATGAAATGGACCAAATACTAAATTTTTGTCGGTTTTTCTGGTCGCTCCAGAGGCCGCAATTATGGCCCAAACACCGCGAATTTTTGCATGGAGAAGGGGATCGGGTCAGAGAATAAGCGTGCATGTTTTGATAAAGATCGGTCAATATTTAGCGGGTCAAATGGACCCTGACTTTTGTGTGAAAAATGACAAAATTTGTATTCTATGGCATATATATTTACTCCTGGAGGATGTAGACCCTAGGAGTTGATAACATATCCAAGAGGAGTGGTTGACCTTTAAATTGATACCAAATATAGTGATGTATCTACTCAGATGTGGGAGTTACAGTCAAATATTTACATGTGCTTACGTATTCAGATATTATTTAGTAATCCATTACCACATTAAAGGGAGAAATATCGCGCTGATGGCTTTGAAATTTTTCATGAAGTTCCAGTTATGGTCAAAAACAACGCCTACAATTTTCGGTGATGATCAGATTTAAATTTTGGGATGAAATGGACCGAAAACATAATTTTTTGTGTGTTTTCGAGTAGAGTATAATCCGAAAATCACAACACACCCACCGTGAAGTTAATCTGGACAAGTAATTAGAAGGACTGTACAAGAGGGGGCTGTACAAGAGGGGGCAAATATCAGGAAATATTACTCAGACTCGGAATAAACATCCTCAGAAAGATAGAGTTCGTGGTAGTTGTGTAGGGTATCGTATGGTCGGCCCCGTCCGACTATACTGCTCCGCTCACTGGTTTTTTTTACAAAAATCAATAAGATTTTTGTTAAAAAATACAACTTTTTTGCAACCTTTCACTTTTATTTCATTGTTATGTTTTGTCCTTAATTTGCAACACCTTCCTACCCTTTCGTTATAAGAACTGCAATTGAAATGCAACTAAAAAGTGAAAATCATCAATTGCACAATTATGCACACTAAAATTCTTCCTGCATTCACAGAAGCACACACACACATTTATACACACAATCAAACATATATATATGTGTGTGTCAGAGTGAATTGTTAACAACAACAACGGCTGAGTTATAGATGATTTTCAACAATTTTCACAAGTCATTAGATTTACATTGTGCAAATGGATGGCTGGCTGGATGGATGGATAGATGTGTGAATACAAATGTATTTCTTTGATTATCTTCAATCAAATGAATATAATTCGTAAAAATGATTTGCAGAAAAAAAGACAAGTAAATCAGCACAGCAAAAAAAACACTTTTAACAAATTATTATTTCTACAACAATAATAAATGAACAAGGAAAAAAACGAAACGAAGGAAAAAACCTACAAAGTGAATACTGTGATTCTGCAGTTTTTTTTTCGCTTTTTCAACTAAATGAAAAATGATTTCAGTATTTTTTTTATTTCAGTTTAGGAAAAGGTAGCAACTAAAGTGACTGCTGCACTCTTCCACAGCAACACACGTGTCCAGTGTTGTTGTTGTTGTTGTCCTACTAATTCATTCAATTCACTGCTTAGTTAATGTTATTTGAATGACGGTGTTGAAAACTTTGGTTTATTTTTTGTTAGTACTTTGGCTGTAGATTTTGTTAAAATCTTAAGGGCACTTGTATGTAGCACCATGTGATTGGTGTTTGATCATTTATTTCATTTTTTGTTAAATCAAATTTTGCAACAATGTCTTAATCGTTGTACTCGATGTTGGCCCAAATGATGGTGCTTTTGGTTTTAGAGTTCGTGCCTTTGTTGATTAATTCAAATGCCCGCTTGTCGTTGTTGCACCTTTTCGATTATAAAGTAGTAATACGATTTAAATCTTGTGTTGGTTATTTATGGTCCATAATCTGTAATTTTTAATAAAGATTTCAACAATCGGCAAATTGTTGGGAATATATGGATCACATACGAGGTTGGGATAGACGATGAAATAAATGTATGACACGTTACTAACAATACATCATTATAAAAGCCATCAACGTATTTTGAAGGGGGTTTTTATGAATAACTAACATATTCCCGCTACTTCGTTAGCGGATAAATATTTTATTTTATTTTTACAGAGAACTGCATATATCAGAAGAGCAAATTAACAACACACCAATATTGACCATAATTGAAATACGCATTTCCAAAACTATCTCAGATCGCAACACAAATCTAGCTTTAAACTAATTATTAGTACTTATTTCCTAAATTAGTTCCAAATTTCATAATTCGATCTCTATAGGTTCACCCAAATCCAAATTTTACCAAATTTAGTATCATTTAGTACACATTAATATAAATACAAATTTTTCCCAATATAATATAAATCATTTTTCCCAATTTCAGGATTCCAGCCCTATGACGCTCACACAAATGTTATTGTACCAAATTTAGTACCTACCATTAGTATGAATTTCCAAAACATTCTACATACCTCAATCCGACATCCCAACAGTAATCTTAATTCCAAATCTGTTCACTCAAATCCAAATTTGATACCAATTAGTACATCTCAATAATGATCCTAACACCAAATTTCAGGACTCCAGCTCTATCGCTTTACCCAAAGTTCAAATTGTACCAAATTTAGTACACATAAAGAATTTACAAAATTTCCAAATTTCAACATTATACCTCTATCGGTTCACCCAAATCCAAATTTGATACCACTTAGTACACATTAGTATAAATTTCCAAAACTTCCTACATACCCCCATCTTATATCACAACATCGACCCTAACTCCAAGTTTCTGAATTCCAGCTCTATTGGTTCAAACAAATTTTAAATTGTACCAAATTTATTAGTTCGAATTTCCGAAACTTCCTACATAACTCAATTCTACACCCCAACAGTGATCCTAACTCCAAATGTCAAGATTCCAGCTTTATTGGTTCACCCAAATTCACATTTGCTACCATTTAATACACACTACACAAATTTTCAAAATTTCCTACACTCCAACAGTGACCATAACTCCAAATTTCAGGATTCCAGCTGTATCGGTTCACCCAAAATCCAAATTGTACCACTTAATACTTTTTCGTACATATAAGTACAAATTTCTAAACTTGAGTACACGCTTCAAAGACCACCCCTTTTTGTAGACCCTATTTCTCAACCTTAATTCATAGTCCAAATTTTATTAACAGAATAATCTTATGTGCATATCATTTGAAAGTAAAGAAAAATAATTATCACATGAAATATATGGCCGCTTAAGGGGCCAGTCAATCACTTTATTCTTTTATTAGTATAGAATGTATATTATGAAGAGCTGTCGGATTCATCCCCTATGAGCTTTATTCTCGGGGTCAAACATTTTGTTGATATAATTCGAATCTACAATAATTAATTAATGTCCCTACAAAATTTCAAGTGAAAATCTCAAGAACTCTTGAAGATATAGCCGATTTATTGTGTCAGCATCAAGTGACGGCTGAAGGGCTTCTCAAACTTAAAACGCGTTTTTCTCTAAACATTTTTTTGTGAATGGCGGGCACGATAACTCAAAAGCTAATAAGCCAATCGATTTCAAATTTTTACACGTTTCTCTGTGAGTGTATAGCTATCGTATGAACTAGGATAAAGCCAATCGGAGAAGATCTTCCATATTTTTTAACTTGGTTTTTGGTAAAAAATCGGCGATTTTCCAAAAATATTTTTTCAAAGGTCCACCATTTTGTTAATTGTAGAGCGAAGTCAATAATCCTAGTTCATACGAGAGCCAGACATGTACTCTTTCTAACACCGTTGGAATTTTCGGATTCCGATGTTCCAGTGAGGAGTTATCATGCCCGCCATCAAAAATAAGGGCTTTAATTACAAAAAACAACAACAAAACAATAACAAAATTTTTTTGTAAATTATTTTTCTTGCCTTTTAAATCTCCAACTATATATGTGCAAAGTTACAAACCTTAAAAAGCATTGGTATTGATTTACCAGCCCATTGAAAATCTTGAAAAATTAAAATCGAGAATGGGGAGTTCCCTTAATAGGTAAGGCATAAGGCTTTTGGAGTAAGACTCGAGATTGTCATACCTCTACAAAATAACCAGCAATAGACACAAACAAAGATATAAAGTTTTCTTTTATGAGGACCCATATTCTCAGTTTCAAAAAATTGATATTTAATATGAACCCACAACTTCTCTTGAAAATTTCAAGTGAAAATCTCAGGACGACAAGAGTGCTTCTCAAACTTTAAACGCATTTTTCTCGAAACAATATTACTCAAAAACTATTAATCCAATCGGTTCCAAATTTTAAAACGTTTTTCTAGACATATATAGATATCATATGAACAAGAAGAAATTCAATCGGTGAAGATATATTCCCTATTTTCCAGATTGGTTTTTGACCAAAAATAGGCGATTTTCCAAAAAAAAAAAATAATTTTCCTAGGTCCGCAATTTTGCAAATTTTCGAGCAAAGCCAATCATCCTAGTTCATACCAGAGCCAAATATGTAGTATTTTTATTTGTGTTGAAATTTTGAGATTCGGATATTTCAGTGATCGGCAATCACGCTCGAGATCGCAAAGGACTTTTCTTTATTTACAAAACAAGACAACGACAAAACATATTTTCAATTTCTTTTCTTCTTCTGTAAGTCTTCAAATAAATGTATACAAGTTACAAGACTTTAACATAATGTATGATTTCCCTTAAGGGGACCCCCCCCATTCTCGGGGTCAAAATTTTTGTTGATATAATTCGAATCTACACTGATTAAAGAATGTCTCTACAAAATTTCAAGTGAAAATCTCAAGAACTCTTGAAGATATAGTCGATTTATTGTGTCAGCATCAAGTGACGGCTAAAGGGCTTCTCAAACTTTAAACGCGGTTTTCTCTAAACATTTTTTGCGAATGGCGGGCACGATAACTCAAAAACTAATAATCCAATCGGTTCCAAATTTTACGTTTCTCTGGTAGTGCATAGCTCTCGTATGAACTAGAATAAAGCCAATCGGTGAAGATCTTCCATATTTTTTAACTTGGTTTTTGGTAAAAAATCGGCGATTTTCCAAAAATATTTTTTCAAAGGTCCACCATTTTGTTAATTTTAGAGCGAAGTAAATAATCCTAGTTCATACGAGAGCCAGACATGTACTCTTTCTAACACCGTTGGAATTTTCGGATTCCGATGTTCCAGTGAGGAGTTATCATGCCCGCCATCAGAAATAAGGACTTTTCTTTAATTACAAAAAACAATAACAAACATTTTTTGTAAATTATTTTTCTTCTCTTTTAAATCTTCAATTATATATGTGCAAAGTTACAAACCTTAACAAGCATTTGTATTCATTTGCCAGCCCATTGAAAATCTTGAAAAATTAAAATCGAGAATGGGGGGGTTCCCTTAATGAACTTTCGAGTCACTTAGACGCCAGAGTGAATCACGCCGTAACTCAAAAACTTGACTATGGCGAAATTTGTCCATCTGGATTCTTTAGTTTGGCCTAATTACCATTAATATAGAAACAATTTTGTATTCGTAAATATATATAATGGAACTCATTTTTCAACAACTCTCGTATTTTCAATCTAACACAATTGTGATGATGTTTGGATGAAAAACTACAAACCCAGATTATAATTCGATTATTGGGTTAGTAAACATTATAATGATCAGATATCACACAAAAACACAGATAAACCATTTTAAGGCAACACCTGTATTAACTCAGCAGCTTTACAAAATATAATATGAAATGTAGAAACATATATTACAAAAATACTTACATACATACCTACATTTTGACACAAACATGATATTGTGTTGAAATAACATTTGTGTATGTTTTATGATCTAGAAAACTTCAAAGATACAATCATGTCACATCTTTCAAAATATGTTGTGGTCAAACGCAACGTACTAAAAGTGAAATTTATTTTCCAAAAAAAAAAAGAAGAAGAAGTTGCAGTTAGGGAAAATATAATAAGAGCGGAAGTCATTTGAAATAATTTCTTTAAACTTTTCAGTGAGGCAACAATGTTGGGTGTTTTTCTTTTTTTTTACTTTTTCTGTTTGTGATGTAATTGATATTGTGATGATGTAAGGCAATGAAATATTGCGTGCAGAGGTTGCACCTTTATATACTGACGAAATAACATATTTAATATAAAGAAAAATTTAAAATTTTTTAGGTTCATGACATGTCACATTATTGAAATTAAAAGGAACATATTAGAATTTATATTCTAACAAAAACACCCACACATACATACATATTTTAATTAAAATCTAATTAGTTTCACTTCGTGTGAAATTTGTACGCAACATGGTTTCCTCAAATAATGACAAATGCCAAGTGATTTTTAATGCATCACATCTCTAATAACGACACCCATTCGTGGCGGTGACCGTGTCACGTAATAATGTAAAAATATCAACAACAACAATAGCAAAAAACTAATTGTTGCATAATATCAACAAATTGTATTCGTATGTCAACAATGTTTATTTGTATGTTTTTTTTATTTTTAAATAATATTTTCCAACACGAAAATCATAACAATACGATAAAAACGTCATCAAGTTTGTGGAAACCATCTATTAGTGGAACGAACTTAAAAAAAAACGAGATACAATTGTGGGAATAAAAGAAAACAATTAAATGTGGGGATTTTTTTTTGATAAGAAAAACATGAAAATGAAATTTTATTTGGCTAGGTCAAGGTACATATAACGGTGTAAAGTAATGAAATGTAATGGAAAATAAAATATTACGGAAATCGAACGACATTGTACATTAAGGGGACCCCCCCCATTCTCGGTGTCAAAATTTTTTTTGATTTAATTCGAATCTACTCTAATTCTAAAATGTTCCTACAAAATTTCAAGTAAAAATCTCAAGAACTCTTGAAGATATAGCCGATTTATTGTGTCAGCATCAAGTGACGGCTAAAGGGCTTCTCAAACTTTAAACGCGTTTTTCTCAAAACGAATGGCGGGCACGATAACTCAAAAACTAGTAATCCAATCGGTTTCAAATTTTGACACGATTCTCTGGGAGTGTGTAGCTCTCGTATGAACTAGGATAAAGCCAATCGGTGAAGATCTTCCTTATTTTTTAACTTAGTTTGTGGTAAAAAATAGGCGATTTTCCATAAAAAAAATTTCAAAGTTCCGCCATTTTGTTAATTGTTGTGTGAAGTCAATAATCCTAGTTCATACGAGAGCCAGACATGTCCTCTTTCTAACACAGTTGGAATTTTCGGATTCCGATGTTATCATGCCCGCCATCGAAAATAAGGACTTTTCTTTGAACCCAAAAAACAACAACAAAACAACAACAAAAAATTTTGGTAAATTATTTTTCTTCCTTTTTAAATCTTCAAATATATATGTGCCAAGTTACAAACCTTAACAAGCATTGGTATTCATTTACCAGCCCATTTAAAATCTTAAAAATAAAAAATCGAGAATGGGGGGGGGTTCCCTTAATAGAAGCTTATGGTAAATATCGAAAATTGGTCGATGCCGAATTTCAAAATTTGGTCTCAATATTGACTGCTATAAATTTGTAAATATGTTATTTGGGTTAGAGAACGAAAAATACGAAATTGCGAACCATTGGTATTGAGATATCGAGAAAGTAAAGTTATTTAAATCTGTATGCCATTGTTGTATGAAATTTAAATGTGACTGAAATTTAAATGTTTACCAAAACAATTTATTGAATTTAGGTACTAAATTTGATTTTTTCTTGTACATTTATGGTAGGTTTAATAAAAATATAATAGCTAACAAATCTACTGCTAATAAAATAATTCCCATATAATTGTATTCATCCCATAATTATGTTACTGGTTTTATAAGAAAACCAGTGAGCGGAGCAGTATAGTTGGGCGGGGCCGACCATACGATACCCTACACAACTACCACGGAACTCGGATGTTTATTCCGATTCCCTTCACAGTGGGTTGTGTTGTAATGTTCGCCTATATTCGACTAGAAAACACATAAAAAATTAAGTTTTTGGTCCACTTCATCCAAAAATGTTAATCAGATCATCATCGAAAATTATAGGCGTTGTCTTTGACCATAATTGGAACTTCATGGGAAATTTTAAAGGGATCATCGCTATATTTCCGGCCTCTAATGAGGTAATGGGTTAATAAATAATATCTGAATACGTAAGCACCTGTAAATATTTGTGTGTAACTCCCACATCCGAGTACATACGACAATGTAATTGGAGTCATTTTGAAGGTCAACCATTCCTCTTGGATACACTGTCAACTTCGCGGGTCTATATGATTCACGAGTAAATATATACGCCATAGAATACAAATTTTGTCATATTTCACACAAAAGTCAGGGTCCATTTGACCCGCTAAATAATGACCGATCTTTATCAAAGCAGGCATGCATATTCTCTTGCCCAATCCTCTTCTCCATGTAAAATTTCGCGATGTTCGGGTCATATTTGCGGCCTCTAGAGCGACCAGAAAAACCGACAAAAATTAAATATTTGATCCATACCATCCTCTAAATATTAACCGATCTTTACCAAAATAGGGGTCTTCATTGGCCAAAACCCTTCCTACATGCAAAATTTCGTGAAGATTGGCCCATAACTGTGGTCTGTATCGTATTTACAAATTATAATGGACAGACGGACGGACACACATGCCAATATTTTGCGGCGTTACAAACTCTTGGGACTGCACAAAGCTATAATACCCTGACAACATAGTTGTGTAGGGTATAAAAACATAACTCATGAAAGATAATTATCAAAAACAGGTCCCCTATAGATGCCGCCATGTCTATACACACAGTGAATGAACTATATTGTAGGTAATCGTAGAAATAGAAACAAGTAAAAAAGTTCGTCCGGACCGAACTTCACTCAAAATTCCTTAAATCGGTCGCTGTAAAACAATAATGTTCGAATACTGGGGTAGGATCTTCAACATACAGAAACCATAATTTCTGAAGAAACAAAATTCAAAACACCTGTCCTGTGTTGACATAGCATCCATATAAAGGCCCAGGTGTTTTGAAAAAACCTTTTTTCAGAAATTATGGTTTCGGAATTGCAGCCACCACAATATATAAATCATCAAAATACTGCAAATGAAGCGCTACCCTTATGGATAATGAGGTTATATACACTTTGATACGGGAAAAATTTGCCTCATCGATAAATTGGTTTTAGACCCCATGTTTCTTTGGACCAATTCCTCTTTAGCCACTCTGCAGGTGCGCAAGTAAGCTCTCGAAGGAAATATCCGATTTCATCCAAGCTTTGCACATCGTAATATTTTTACCAAACTTAGTTCAAGTTCGAAAATGGAGAATGTCGGTCCACTCCTTCTAGTACTTCCGCCACAAAATGGTCAAAATTGATTTTATAATATCGTTCGAATGGATTATCCGATTTGAACCAAACTTTGCATAACATATTATCCTTACCAATCCTAAATCAAGTCCGAAGATGGGACCCATTGGTCTACTCCTTCTGATACATACCCACAAATGGTCAACATTTTCAATATTTATAAATCCAATATCAAGCGAATGGAATGTTCGATTTTAAGCTAACTTTGCACAACCTATTATCCTTTCCAAGCCTAGATGAAGTTTGAAGATGGGAATCACTGGTCCACTCCTTCTGGTACCTCCCACACAAATAGTAAAATTTTTTAATATTTATAAATCCAATTTCAGGCTAATGGAATGCAATGTTCGATTTGAACCAAACATTGCAAAACCTCTTATCCTTACCAAGCCTAGATCAAGTTTAAGGATGTGACCCATTGATACGCTCCTTCAGGTAACTCCCCCACAAGGGGTCACAATTTTCAATATTTAATGGGTCTAACACCTTAAAAATATTTGTAATGGGGCGCTACCCTTTTACACTATATTAAATCATTTCGGGAAATAAATGTATTCACCACGAATCCGATATGCCAAAAAATAATCACTTTGATGAGAAAATTCGGCTAAAATCTTAATATTATCGAATTTTCTACGGGTGCTAGGTCAAAACATCAACTGATATCGAACATTTTCTAAAAGTTTTATTCGCTTCTTAAAAACGGATTGGTAAATGTAGGAACTTCAGGTGGAAATTCGGCAAAAACCTTCAAAATACCTGTAATTTTATATGAAGGCTATGACAACAAGAACGGATTCCGAAGATTTGAAGATATCGTGTCAGTCGGACAAAAATTAGTTTGTTGCTCCATTTTACATTAATTCAGACGAAAATATATATGGAAGCTATATCTAAATTTGAGCCGATTTTCAGGAAACTTAGCACACATCATTCTAGACTTAATTCAGTTCGCTACGGCAAATTTTGTGCAAATTGAATTTAATCGAATGAAAATATATATGAGAGCTACATCTAAATCTGAACCGATTTTTCCCAATTTCAATAGGATTCGTTAATGGGCCAAATAAATGACCTACACCACGGAAGGACATACATAAATCGACTTAGAAATTGATTCTATGCATATTCTCTATTCTATCTCGTTTCATTTTGCCTGTTACAAACATATGCACAAGGACATAATACCTGTACCACAGTGTGGTGATCCACAATATACTTTTATTTCAGCCTAATAAACAACCATAGTAAAACCAACACATTTTTTTCTTTTTCATTTCAGAAACTACAAAAAATTACTCACAAAAAATACTCCAAAATAAACCCACCTGCAACAAATCACACCCCCACCGGATCTATGATGAAGTGGAAAACCGTGTTGCGATTGTGTAGCAAAGAAAGATGATCGAAGCGTTTGCCAATCATTTCAGCAGTCATTTGGGTAGACACATTTTTTATTGGGCTAGTACTTTTGCGGTAGATACTGATTCTACGGAATCAGACGATAACGGCCTCAATCTGAAGATCTCAAATTTAATCAATAAATTCCACGCACCATTGGAACGTGGCGTCCAGATATTGGATCATTTGTTAACACTGGAGGAAGAGGATTTTGGCGAACAATGGGGCAGTGCCTATAATCACAATTATGAATTGGATTTGGCGGCAGCCCGAAACCAACGACAAGATGTTGAAAATCAAGAAGTTTTAAATTATAACGATTTTCGTCAGCGACCGTATTTAATACGACGAAATAGTAAGTTAAATATATTTGTTGTTTTTTTATCTGCTTTTTGTGTGTGTTGTAGTGGAAGATAACATTAACATGTTAACACTAAAAAAAATTTGCCGGTTTTGTGAAACGAAAAACACAATACAACGCAGCACACCATAAATAACAACAACAATAAAGGTCAAGAAACTCGAATAACAGTGACGTAGGTTATTGTGTTAAATGTTTATGTGGTTAAGCAGGGGATGCGGCGATGAAATGGGATAAAGGTGATATAACCGGTTTTAAAATTGTTAAAAATAAATTTTGAATTATAAAACCTCAGGGTCCAAACATTTGACAAATGAAAAAAAAAAACATTATTTATTATCTAAAAAATCTTTGGAATAAAATAGATGACATTTAAAAATTGCTTATGAGCTGAGCTTAACACAAATCACAAAAACTGTCCGGATAGGTTATAAATAATCAAAGTCTGTAAGCGGAATCCTAAATTTAAACAAAAATACTGAATTCACCACAACTTCCAACCCTATGGTTTCTTTGTAAAAGTATAGCTAATATTATTTAAAAAATAATATAATAAAATAATATTTGAAATTTTCAACAAAAATCTAAAATTTCAAGAGAAAATCTCAACAATTCTTGAAGATATAGCCGATTTATTATGTCAGCAATATTCAAAGCATTTTTTCCGAAACAGTGTTTTTACGATGGGCGGGCACGATTACTCAAAAACTAATAATCCAATCGTTTCCAAATTTTAACACGTTATTGTATACAAAGAATTTTGAGGGGTTACTGAAATTTTGCATACACGAGTATTTTGCCAGGCTGCTGGTCAGAATTCCAGTAGATGGTCTATATAGGTACAAATACAAAGCCACATTTCCTACTGAATTGATTAATCTAATTATGATATTTTGTAGATTTTTCAAATTCTATGAAACTTGTCCATTTAAAGTATCTATGATTTAGTATTTTTATTATCCAATGGCCAAAAAAATATACTTGTAACTATTATCGGTTGAACAGACAACCCAAATCAGTCGAGGCGATAGGGAACAGTTCAAAATGGAGTTGAACACTTAATTGCAAATAAATGTCAGTATTCAAATTTAAAAAAAAAATATTTGAAACAGGAAATTGATCTCCTGCACATATTATATATAGGAAAATTATGAAATTCGCATAAATATATAGAAAGACCGTTAAGTTCGGATGGGTTGAAGTTTTTGATGCATTTACCTTGAAAAATAAAAACAAATAAAAAATCGATAAGTTGGTCTCTTGAAACTTTTTTATATCCTTCACTAGGAGATGGCAGTTCAAAATACCCAATCATAGACCTCCATCGACCATTTTATGCGTATAAGGTTTTCAGTCGTCATGGTGTACAATACGCGAAAATACGTTGGGACTTTTGTATTAAACATGAATCTTTATTTAAAGTTTCAGTATAGACGTTTTTACCTCCAAGAACACAGGATGTCAAATTACGACCCTTTGGTCTAAGGCCATCAAATAACCATATTGAATGGTATCATTACTTGGATCTATATTGAAACAATTTTTTCACCTTCCAAAAACTCGAAGACCAAATTAAGTCTCTTTTATTAGCAATTACTTTAGAATAACCAAAATGGGACCATTTGCAAAGGTTTTAAAATATTGACCAATTTTTTGGGAAAAGCCAGAATGAGGGACTGATAAAAGTAGTGTTGTATACAATGTTTGAACCCAATCCTCAATCCTAGATGGCTTGTGGCGGAACATTTGTTCTATAAGCCGACCTAAAAAAATTAGCAGGCGTGTCGGTCTTGCGCGCAGCTTATCCAATTTGAAAAACTATGTGCCAATATTTGTTCTTCCACTTCATCTTTCCATCTAATTCGTTCATGGTTTATTCGACGGCGATATTCACCGTCAACGCAAATCGGCCCATAGATTTTTCGGAGAATTTTTCTCTTAAACACTCCAAGAGCTGCCTCATCTGCTTGCGTAAGTACCCATGCTTCAGATCCATATAACAGCACGGGTAGTATCAGTGTCTTGTAGAGTGTGAGTTTGGTCTGGCGGGTGGTGGCCTTGTTTCTTAACTGCTTACCTAGACCATAGTAGCATCTGTTGGCCAACAATTTCAAAACTCATGTCATTGTTTTTTTATACCAAGATATATAACATATTTGACTACCTCGAAGCTGTGGTTCACAAGATCCACAGTTGGTCCGAGTCTACTGAACGTATTGCGCGTTAATACCATCAGCTTGGTCTTCTCGCCGTTTACTACCATACCCACTTTGGCAGACTCCTTCTCAATTTGTTCAAAGGTGGCTATTACCGCTCGCAATGTTCGACCCATTATGTCGATGTCATCGGCGTAGGCGAGTAACATATGTTTTTTGGTGTACAGAGTGCAATTTCTGTTCACCTTTGCTCTCGTATGACATTTTCCAGCAGGATCAAACGACAAACTATCACCTTGTCTTAATCCTCGTTCGGTATTAATGGGCTCCGAGAGGTCCTTTCCGACTATAACTGCTGGTCTTGTGCCTGTTAAAGTTATCCTGCATAGCCGATTTAATTTTGCAGGAATGCCAAACACAGACATGGCTTTATACACCTCTGAACGGATAGGGCTGTCGAATACGGCATTATAGTCGACGAATAAGTGGAATGTGTCGATGTGTTTTTCGTGGGTTTTTTTCCAGGTTTTGGTGCAGAGTGAAAATCTGGTCAATGGTGAATTTGCCAGGTCTGAAGCCATTGGCTTCAGTCTTTCACACAGCACGCTGGATAGCACTTTATATGCGGATAGAGCTAAAAACATGAAATTTGACTGCGAATAAAGGTTGAGAAGCAGGGTCGATAGGGGGTGGGTCTTTGAGTGTGTGCTCATGTATACGAAAAATACTATATTTGCTACCGTTTGATCCGACATTCCCGTCGGAGTTTAGAATTGGGATATGTTCGTAGTTTTGGAAAATGTATACTTATTTGTACGAAAAGTACTACATCGTACTATAATTGGTCCAATTTGAAATGTAAAATATTGAGACATTTAAAAAAATCAGATCCGCTAACGAAGTAGCTAGTATCTATATCCAGTATCTATATAAATAAGCAAAGCATTCAAAATTTTAGGTAATTTTTTGTGGAAGGAGGGACTAGTATGAGAGAGCTATAGGTCCTATTTAGAAATCTGACCTAGATTTTATAAAAATACTATACTTTTATCAAGTAAACAAATATTAATTTTCCGAAATGTTGAGTTTTTGTTGAGAAGGCGCCAAACATAATCCTCTGTTCCCTTATATTCCTATTAATTATTCTTAGTTTTGTATGTACCGGAAGTAGTGGTCCGATAATCTCCATCTAGGATTAAACAAAAGGACGAGAAAGATAGCCAAAGGTACGGACTGAATCACATTTCAAAATAGACTCCAAATTTGTGTGAAGCGAATTTTGCAATCAGATATTAGGTCCGGCCGGTCGTCGAAAATGTCGATAAAATCTGAGAAATGATCGAAGTTGGCCGGCATGTTAGCAGTCGTTGTGAAGTTTTAAGCTTGGTTGGGAAGTTTTAATGCTTCCGCCATACAGTCCGGACTTGGTACCAAGCGATTATCATCCTGTTTTTGCAGTGCAAAATTTCCTTAATGATAAAAAATTTGTATCT
Organism: Musca vetustissima; assembly: GCF_032173495.1. NCBI lineage: Eukaryota > Metazoa > Arthropoda > Insecta > Diptera > Muscidae > Musca > Musca vetustissima. The sequence continues at coordinate 201,087 of NW_026880915.1, read as the reverse complement.
AAGGAGAGTTTTTTGCAAATAGAGTGCAGGACTTTTATGAGAAATAATGGATCTATTTTTCCCCAACCTAATATATAAATCTGCATGTTTAATCACTTATCGTTTCCACGCTCCTGTTGTTCACTCTCATTTTTCATACAATTCCGGTAAACACAAAAACACACCCCTCAATTCATTCGCACAACTATAAATATATCCGCATACGATGTGGCATCTCAAAATAACATAACGATGACTTCAAGTCTTTATGATAATTACAGACGAAAACTACAACAACAGCAATGCGACCACAAACTTATCGTAGCATAGTAGTAGTTATAGGAACTGGTTTTAAACTATCCGGTAACAAGTCAAGACAGACAACAGGTAGCCTAAAAAACCAAAACGCCAAAATGCGCCAAACCTTCAGCTAGCTTCAGCCAAAAGAAAGAAAACAACAAAGATAGACAACAAAAAAACGACAACAACAAAAATACAATAATTTTTTTCAAGTTCAAGTTGGTGGATAACTAAAAATACAAATAAAGGCAAAAATGAGGAAGTACCAAATAGAGTCCCAAAAAATAACAAAAAACCAAACAAATAAAAACTGCTTTAAAGAAAACGACGAAGAAGAAGAAAATCAATAACAAAAAACTGTTGATAACCACAAAAATCAAACAATACAAACAATAACTCAATCGGAAGACAATAAAAATAAAATTTTTTGTACAAACAATGCCGAATATGAAACTTAAATATGGACAACAAATATCAGACCTGAAACCTTATAGTTTTTAGACAACAAACAACAACAGCAACACACAAACTAACTATACAAATATTTGGTGTTGTGGACTTAGCACAGGGTTTAGTATGTAAACATAGTTTTATTTAATTTGCAAAATGTGCCTGGTATGTGAACCTTGCCCAACAAAGAATGGGTTGAAGGTAGGTTAGGTATTGCAATTAGGGTTCTAACAAAAAATATGCTATTCAATCAGCTGTAAAGGAGGAGTTTATTTATATATGAATAAATTTTGTATACACTTTAAGGCCTATCCACAAGGCGTGAATTTTTTACACAAGGCGTGAATTTCTTAAAAATTATTTTTTGACGTATAAGGACTACCCTATACCCTAGGTGATGATTTTCGGTGATGATCAGATAATAATTTTGGGATAAAGTGGACCGAAAACTTAATTTTTTCTAGTCGAAATGGAATATGGACATGTACCGAATATTAGAAATATTCGGAAAATATGTCAGGAAGAGCTGTTGATCTCTAATCGGGCAAGTGGGTGCAAATATTACGAGTCCCGTGGTAGTTGTGTATGGTATCGTATGGTCGGCCCCGTCAGACTATACTGCTTCGCTCACTGGTTTAAATTATTTTTAGGATATATTCTCAGGCTTGGATTTGTATACGCTTCACCACACTGTGATACAGGGTATTATGTCTTTGTGCATATGTTTGTAACATGCAAAAGGAAACGAGATAGACCCATGGTTCCTTTTGAGGATGAAATTTGGTACAGATCATTTGTTTGGTCCAAGGACAAACCCTATTGAAATTGGGGGAAATCGGTTCAGATTTAGATATAGCTCTCATATATATTTTCGTCCGATTTCATGAATGGTGCACCAAAGTCCCTATATATCTTTCGATTTGTACGAAATTTGGCATAACGTACTGAATTAAGTCTAGAATGATGTGTGTTAAGTTTCGTGAAAATCGGTTCAGATTTAGATATAGCTCCCATATATATTTTCGTCCGATTTTAGGTAAATGGCGCTTCAAAGTCCCTATATATCTTTCGATTCGAGTGACACGAAATTTTGCACAAAGTATCGAGTTAAGTACGGGTAGTATCAGCACTGGTAGTATCAGCGTATTGTAGAGTGTGAGTTTGGTCTGGCGGGAGGTGGCTTTGCTTTTGAGTTGCTTGCTCAGGTATATAAAATCTGTGACTACCTCGAAAATGTAGTTCTCAAGTTCCACAGTTGGTCCGAGTCTACTGGAAGTCTTGCGCGTTGATAACATCAGCTTGGTCTTCTCGCCGCTTACTGCCAGACCCGCTCTCAATGTTCGACCCATAATGTCGACGTCATCGGCGTAGGCACATAAGATGTGTTGTTTGGTGTACAGAGTGTCATTTCTGTTCACTTTTGCCTCTGGTATGACCTTTTCCAGCAGGATGTTAAAAAGGTCACACCACAAACTGTCACCTTGTCTGAATCCTCCGAGAGATCCTTTCCTCTCTAAACGGATAGGCCTGTCGAATGCGGCTTTATAGTCGACGAATAGGTGGAATTTGTCGATGTGTGGGTCTTTTCCAGGATTTGACGCAGAGTTAAAATCTGGTCAATGGTGGATTTGCCAGGACTGAAGCCTCATTGGTATGGACCAATAATGTCATTGGCTTCAATCGTTCACACAGTACGCTGGATAGCACTTTATGTGCGATGGGATTTATTCCTCTATAGTTGGCACATATCGTCTTGTCTCCTTTTTTGTGCACGGGATACAGGATTCTGAGGTTCCAATCATTCAGCATACATTGCCATAGCCAAATTGTACTAATCAGTTGGTGCATGCTCCTTACCAGCATCTGACCACCAGTCTTGAATAGTTCGCCTTGTAACCGTCGTCTCCTTTGCTGCTTTATTGCTCTTTATTGCTCTTGAGCCGATTAATTGCTTTTATGACCTCATCTTGGCTAGGTGGTATACACTCTCTACCACCAGATTTCCTTCTTCATCTCTACAGGAGGATGTGCCTGCACCAAAACCTTTAGTTTGGTTTTTTACCCGTTGGTAGAATTTCCGGACTTCATTCTGACTCCGGTACATCTCGATTTGCTCACGTTCACATTTTTCTTGTTCTTTCTTTTTTTCTGAAACACGTTTCTCCTCTCTCCTTTTCTCCCGATAATTCTCCATCACATTACGTGTTGCTACTGTCTGCAGTGTTGTCCCATACGCTGCGTTTTTCAGATCAATAGCATTACAACACTCCTGATCGTACTATGGGTTTATTGGTGGTGGTTTTTTGTACCCAAGTGTTGCTTTTGCTGCAGTTTGTAGGGAGTGGGCTAACCTTTGCCATTATGCTTCTATACTATTATCGAGACAAGAAGTGCTTTCGTCAAGCAAGTGGGTAAGTTGAGCGAAGTAGGCCTCTTCTACCTGTTGTGTTTGCAGGTTTTCGACGTCGAGTTTCCGTGTTGTCTTAGATCGCACCATTGCTGCTACATTAAGACGGGTGCGTACCTTGGCTGTCACATGGTAATGGTTCGAATCGATATTCGCTCCCCGAATTGATCGGACGTCTAAAACACTGGATGAATGCCTTCCGTCATGATCACAACATGATCGATTTGATTTCTCGTTGTTTGATCGGAAGAAATCCAAGTGGCCTTGTGTATATCGAGATGCTTGAATCTGGTGCTGCTAACTACCATGTTTTTTGCTGCCGCGAAGTCAAGTATATCCTTAGGCGTGGATTTTTATTTTTTGATAAAAAAAAAAACTTAAAATGCATCTTAGGAGCATCTTATGCATGTACTCAAAATCGTATGTGGTTCATATAATCGATTCCGTTCGACTTTCGTATTTTACTTACCGGTTTATAATTTATTTTATTATATATCTGCAATTACCTATAATACGAGTATATTCGCCGTATTATATATCTCACAAAAAACTGTCTTTTGCATATTTAGGTGTGGTAGATACAGGTATATGGTACCTGTTCCTACTTTTCGTCGGTCTTAATTCCAACTTGTATTTAAAATCATCATTTATATTTTTTATTATTTTTTCTAAAACCAGTAATTTTATCTACGATGAGTCCGTTGTTTCTACCTAAAAATAAATTACAAAGTTTTTTGGGAAGTAATTATTTTATTGTCCGGAGATTTGTTAGCCATTATAATTTTATTACGCATACATGCTGTTTTTTAATAACAACAAAAAATCCCAAATTAGTTCATAAATTCAACAGGTATTTTCTGCCCTTTGATAGAAAATAAAATTTAATTCACAAAAATTGCCATCCAAGAGTGCAGAATAGAATCAAGTTTTATTTTTAATTTTACTAAATAATAATTAGTATTTCATGAAGGTTATATAATTCGGCGGGCATTATAATTGAATATAAATTAATTCGAACTTGACCATAAATAATATCGCTGGTTTTGGTTATTTTCTTCTTCGTCTTCTGCTTCGCCTTAAACTATGTGTGAATCTAATATTTGAGTAGAAGAAGAAGAATGCGAAGTAGAGGCGGAGGAACCTCGATCGCGATAAAGTTATGCTTTGTGTAGTTTGTTTGAGAGGGGGCTCTCATCACACCTCGACACAAAGAAGTGTTGGGAATTAATTAGCATAGACAATATTTGTTATTGCTATTGTTGTTGGTATTTTTTTTTTCAAATTTGGTTCTCATTTTTATGTTAACTAAGCAAACAAAGCATTTACATTGGCGGAATTTTTTCCCCCATCAGATCTTCATTTTTGGGTTAAGGTCCGAACAATAATTACAACATTGGCAATCTTAAGCTGAACTTGGGAATTTTCTGTTTCTCTTCTTGGACTAATTTTGCAACATTAAGCTGTTTTTTTTTCCTTTTTGTTTTTGCAATGGCTAATAAAAAACAGCAGCTGTCTTTGTAATCAATTTAAATCAATGTCACATACAACGAACGTTTTATAATGAACTTTAATTTGAATTTCGAAAACTTTGCAATGCTTTTTATAATTATTTGCTTCTTGTGCTGTTCTGGGTTGTTTGGCCAAGAGTCCAATTTTTTTCTAGGTTTGGACTAATTAAATGAAATTAAAATTGTTTTGTTTTTATAAATAATGCGAAAAATAATAAAAAAAACAAACCTCAGCGTAAGAATTCCATAATGGGCACAGACAAACATATGCATCGAATTGTGTCATAAATATGGGCCAGCTGCCGATTATTGCAAATGCGTAAATGCATGGACAGGTAAATGATTGAAAACAAAGAAACAGAATCTAAACAAGACTTTAAAACTTTAAATTCTATTTCTCGATCCAATGCATTGCGTATTTTCCCCATCAAATTAAATCATATTGGTGAAGAGCTGGTATATTTTTATACTCTCTACAGGGCACGGAGATTGCATTAATATTAGGTTGGGTGAAAAAGAAATCCGTTATTTTTATATGAACTATAGGACTTTAGTAAACATGCTTCGGAATGTCTGTTTTGTTGTTTGATTGGTTGACATTTAAAAGGTAACTTCATAATACATCTCTCATAGAAGTCCTGCTCACGATTTGCAAAAAATTCTACAAGTGGATTTTCACAATCCCCCCTAGATACTAGTTTTTAGCATTAAAGAAATTTTGCAATGCAAAAAAAATGATAATCGCTTAGTGCCAATTCTAGACTGTATGGCGGATGCATTAAAACTTAAAAACCAAGCTGCCGAAATTTCTGGAGAGTGACTGTAGATGTGTAGGGCCTAGCGTCGTCCTGGTGGAACACGACACGTCTTCTATTGGCCAATTCTGGCCGTTTCTGGTCAATTGATATCTTCAAACGGCCCAGTTGTTGACATTAGAGATCTAAATTTAGCGTTTGGCCATATGGAAGCAACTCATAATAAATAATGCATAGCAAATGCTTGGCCGTAAGTCCAGTTTGGTCACCGTTTGAGGTGCTTCACCGCTCTTTGAACACGAGCGTTTTCGCACAGGGTTATCGTATGTGATCCATTTCATATCTCCAGTCACCATCCGTTTAGAAAATGGGTCTATCCCATTCCGTTTGGCCAAGACTTCGCAGATGGAAATTCGATCCATCTTATTTTTGCTGTGAATTGGTATGGCACGCAAACATCGAACTTCTTTTTAAATCCTTACTTCCATAGCTGGCTTTTGACAACACTTTTGTTCCATAAGCCGAGCTTAAAAATGTTTCCAGGCGCGTCGGTCTTTTGCGCAGTTTTTCCAGTTTGTAGGATCTTATTCGACAATATTGTCTTTCACTTGATCATTCCATCGATTTCGTGACCTTCCCCTTCTGCGCTTTTATATGCTTTTTGGGCTGGGGAATCTTCATCCATTCTCACAACTAACCAAGCCAACGTAGTCGTTATGTTCAATTTTTGACTACCTCGAAGTTGTAGTTTTCAAGTTACACAGACTTCCCGCCATTTACTGCCAGACCCACTTTGGCAGAATCCTTCTCAATTTGTTCATCGATGGCATCGGCGTATGCGAGTATCATGTGTTGTTTGGTGTACAGAGTGCCACTTCTGTTCACCTTTGCCTCTCGTATGAACTTTTCCAGTCGTTCGGTATTGAAGGGCTCCGAGAGGTCCTTTCCGACTTTAACTGCTGATCTTGTGCCAGTTAAAGTTATCCTGCATAGCCGTATTAATTTTGCAGGAATGTTGAACGCAGACATGGCATTAACGCCCCTGAACGGATAAAGCTGTCGAATGCGGCTTTATAGTCGACGATTAGGTGGAATATGTCGCAGGATGAAAATCTGATTTATGGTGGATTTGCCAGGTCTGAAGTCATATTGGTATGGTATAATATCATTGATATGGTATAATATCATTGATATGGTATAATATCATTGATATGGTATAATATCATTGATATTGTCTTTTTTGCTCACGGGACACAGGATGTTGAGTTTCCAATCATTGGACAAGCATTCATCTAGCCAAATTATACTAATGAGCTGGTGTTTGCTCCTTATCACCACCTGACCACCAGTCTTGAATAGTTCGGCTGGTAACCAATCGGCTCTTGCTGCTTTATTACTCTTCAGCCGATTGATTGCTATTCTGAACTCATCTTGGTTCTAGACCACCTATTAGTTCTGGAGTATTTTCCTAACCGCCACTATTTGATACCACAAGCTATTCATAATACTCCTTCCAGATCCTCACCACGCTGTATCTGTCACCAGGTTTCCATCTTCATCTCTACAGGAGAATGTGCCTGTGCCAAAGCCTTCGGTTTGATATTTTACTCGTTGGTGAAATTTCCGAACTTCAATATGCTCACATTTTTCTTGTTCTTTCTTCTTTTTTCTGAATATATGTTTCTCCTCTCACCTTTTCTCCCGACAATTTTCACTCTCATTACGTATTGCAACTGTCTGCAGGGTAGCCCCATACGCTGCATTTTTCACATCAGTAACATTACGACACTTCTGATCGTACCATGGGTTTCTTGATGATGATTTTTGGCACACAAGTGTTGCTATTGCTGCAGGCAAAAAACAAGAAGGTGGGTAAATCGCACCTTTGCTGCTACATCAAGACTGGAGCGAACCTTGGCTGCTACAAGTTAGTGGTCCGAATCGATATTCGCTCCTCGGACAGATCGAACGTCTAAAACTCTGAAAGAATGCCTTCCGCCTTTCACAACATTATCGATTTGATTTCTCGTTGTTAATCGGGAGAAATTCAGGTGGCCTTGTGTATATCGAGATACTTGAATTTGGTGCTGCTAACTAAAATTTTTGCTGCCGCGAAGTCAATCAACCCTGTGCCGTTCATGGAGGCTGAATTTTCCGACGAAATATTTTCCCTTCTAATTTTTTCATTAAAATCTCCTAGCAAGATAGAGGAAATATGCTGTTTCTAGGCGCTCGTAAAATATGTTTTTGGTCTGCTCATCTTTATCTTCGGTCTGAGCATGGGCGCAAAAAAGACTGATGTAGAAGAATTTCGCTTTAATTCGGAGTCGAGGTCTTTTATTCTCCTGTTAACCATAAATCCACAGCCAAATTCATGTCTCGTTTCATGGCTGCTATAATACAGTACGTAATCGTCTGATTTACTTACGCATGTCCCTTTCCATTGCATTTCCTGTAAGGCGATAATATCGACTTTGTACTTCTTATACAACGTATTCACATTCCAAGTGCAGACTCGCAGATCGTGGTTCTTTTTACGTTTGAGGGGTCGTCAACATTAGGGGGGTTTGACTTTTTTCGTTGCTTTTTATGTTTCTGTCCTTTTCTACAAAAAAGTAAATTTTCAATTAAGTCCGATAATTGGTCAATTCACCTCCTTTTAATGCAAACAATTAGAAGAATTCCGTATGGATTTTAAACGTTGGGCAGAAAAATTCGTATATGGTCCTTTTTATGGATTTTTTGTATTGATTTTTTTCGAACGGTAACACTGGAATTAAATAATATTACTTTCCTCGAATTTATGGCGTAACTTAGAAAAACGTAAAGTCATGACTTTCATTGATTTTTCATTATACCTATGAATTTGTATTTACATGCCACAATGTCTCGTGAATAATCTGATTTTTCTTACCACCCACTACCATTTTAGAAACATTTCCTATTCAATTATTTTGCATTTAATTTTAGAAAGTCAATATTAAATCTAATTGTCTGATATTCAACATTCAATTAGCGATTTGCATGCACTAATACATGTAAATTACATAAACGTCAAATGAACGCCAAACAGCTGATAAAGCGGTGTTCTCAAAAATGCGTGCATGGCATAATATTTATTTTTTTATCATGTAAATAAAACGAAAAAAGACACATCATATTATTTAATAATGATTTAGAAGATACAACCTCTGCATGCCATTTTGTTCGAAACTGTTCAAATATTCCGTAAGAGTAATAATCGGTTGTGAACACCACCTTCATATGGATGAGTAACGCATCTCTCTCTCACCATAAGAGAAGTGCTGACAAGCAACCGTATCTGTCATCACAGTGAATAAAATCTCAAGCAATAACATTTTTATTATTATGCAAATGATTGCACTAACAGGTAGTCATCTTTAACGAATTTATTAACAATTCATGGCACTCACTTGTTCAGATGGGAGAGAGAATGTCGGAGAGTGTTCGAGAGCGTAAAGGTGAACGCAAAAATTTAAAAAGATGTTACAAAAAGCTAACAGTTTGTCATCTCCCACGCATATAAATTAAGATTATTTGTTACGTTACGTCTTGCATACGTTATTAATTTGATGAATGCGTTGCGCGCACCAACTGTCTACACAACGTATGGACGACAAACTGTCAGTGTTTTGTTTTGATTTTTTTTGCGTAATTGACAAACTTAATTTGGAACAAAAATTAATTTTTTTTTTGTTGATGATGTTGCCAAATAGATCGTTGCGGAGAGGGTGGGTTTTTGTTTTGCTTATTTGTAACAAATTCAACTACCTACTTAGTAAGGTATGTATGTAGGTCTCTGTTAAGTAGGTTTTGAATTCAATTGAACAATTGAAGTGAATGGATTTGCTTTTTGTTGAAATAGGTAATGAGGAAATTGAATACATAAACAAGTGCATTATAATTTAAAAATTTGCTTTCAGTTTTATATCCGTTTATCCATAAGCATAATGCGATGTGAAGCTTTTTTGTTTGTGATAGCATTTGAATGCGTGCATGAAAAATCTACACGAACTGGAATTTTAAAACATGAAATGCAACAACAACGACAAAACCAGGAACTATTGTGGCAGCATCTTTTGTCATTATTGACGGCAATGACCTCTGGTGTTTAATTGTTGAACTCAAACGTATTTTGAATCGCCTTTATCGCGGTTGGCAATGCGAATAAATTTTTTTGGAGACAACAGGCTTACCAAATTCACAGAAATGAGCATTAAAATAAGAAACCAATATGAGAATCCCCACATGTGATTTATTCAAAATTCTTCAGGGAAAATATCTTTAGGAAATTGTATTACAAATTCGTTACAGATATATTCGATTAACCTAAGGGAAAGAGATATTATATTTCGTGTAAAGGAAAAAACCTTTTGAAACATGTCTGAACACTTTCCTTAACCAATTCATATGGCATAATTGCACAATACAGTCATCGATAAATTGCCTTTGACATTTCCATAAATTTGCCTTTGCCAGTATTCAGATTTCAAAATTAAAATTAAATATTTTCCTTCGAAATGTACGCATATAATGTGTTCAGTGGCAAAAATTGCTAAATCATTTATACTTATAAATATTTTGAAGCTCCAGCCTCTAGAACTTATAAATATAAGATGTAACAACCATGGTTAAATCTTGAGAGCAATGTCCAGCTTTACAAAATATATAGTGTTTAATTTATTGAAAATATGCCAATCGATATACATACAATTTTATGGATTTTTTTTCATATTATTTATAATTGCTAGATGAGTTTCAAATTAAAAAGGGTTGCCACCATATAATTCTCAAATGATACTACCTTTTGTAATTATGGCATGACCAATTCCCTCCCAACCATTGTACTCGCAATATTTGTAGCATAAAACTAGTAAACAATCTTCGGTCAAGCAGAACTTTTTATAACCTTCACTACAAGGAGGACATTCAGTTAAAAACATGTCAAAAATACCGAATAATTGGGATTGCATTATATAATTTGAAAATCAGATCAAAATTCCACAAAATATCAAAATTTTGGAGGCAAAGTTATATGGTGAGCAGCCTTAAAAATTTACCAATATTTATTTGAATGTATTGCCACGTAGAACCGAACATATCGGATAACAGCCAATTCTGTTGAAATTCGCGTTCAAAATTCTGACATTTAAAAGGTGATGTTATATGGGGGCTAAAAAGGTCCGATATATAACATTTTCAATACCAAAAATCCTAGGGTAAAAGCTAAACTTCAAAGTTACATCAATATATTGCGTGCTCTATCGTGATTTCATCAGATTGGAATACATATCTAAATCGTCGTAGAATTTTATTTTGACCAAGAATAGGTCTGCGGCGAATATTTCGATGTGTTGCAAACAGAAGGACACATTATTGAAAGGAGAAGGGGGTTTCTCTCTTCGCCTTTCTGGAAGTATTTTTACAGGGTAGCTTGTGAAGGAGAAATTCCTTATCAGTTATTTTGCTCCTGCACCACCCGATGCAGAAGTTATTCGCTCTCCTGTAAATCTTTTCGTCGGGTTCTTCCTTATCATGGTCACATTTGGTGTTGTATTGCGCTGATTACTTATATAGCACTTTAATGAGCAGATCATCGGCACTAACATTCTACTCAAAATTATTTTGCTTTAGTAGAATCGGCTTACCGCCATTAAATTGGCGTCAACATCTCTACCAAGATTGATGTTCGCTTTGATGATTCTTCTTGGTTTGGAGTGTGTTGACCAAAGTTGTATCATGTCGTCAAAGGAGAATCGTCGCAAAGGAAGTTCGGGATAGTTGTTTGGTTGAGAAGAAAAGGAAAAGGCGGAGTGTATCTCCAGGCTCGCGTTTTGGGTATCTCAAGTGCAATAGGATTTTCAGTCTTGTAGATAAGACTGAAAATCCTATTGAGGTACCCTGGTAGTAACAAAGCTTCGTTCGAATACAATCGGAACTACAAACCGAGAAACACTAGTGGGCACGAGGTCGCCTAACACCCTAGTGTTGGGGAAGACGTGACCTACGTCCTAGAGATGGGTTATTTAGGGGCGCCACTTTCCCCCCATTGATCTGCTTATTTCATTTGCTATCCGATGAATTTTATTGGGTTTTCCACTATCCTAACCTCCGGACGCGTTCAAATCCAAACCAAGTGCAATCTTTGATATAAATATTGTACTAATTTAAACGATTTTTACTAACGGTGTAATTCTTCTGGAATTTTCCTCTGATCCTAAACTTTCCCCAATATGTTTTTCGCCTCATTGATCTCCGAGACTCTTCCCATAAATCAGCTGACTGATTATTTCATTCACACATACCCAATGAATTTTATTGGACGCGTCCAAATCCAAGGTTAAAAGATTTTTACTAGCGGCTTAAACCTTCAGGTATCTTTCTCAGCTCATAAACCTCCCCCAACATTTTTTTATTAAGTTAATAATATACATCTTGTTATTGCAGGAAAGGAATATATCAATTATATTGATTTTAATCAAAATTTTAATTTTTGTAATCAAATACTTGTACTTTGTTAAATATTTCAATATTTTTTTAATTTCGTATTAATAGCCTAGACAGACGACAGCCTTAATTTGCATTAACAGCCTTAATTCAAATTAACTTGTACATTATCCTCATTTTTATGTGTTGTTAATACACAAAATCAAACTGAATTTATACTGAATTAAGCAATTTCAATATGGCAATGCTGTAGAAAATAAATTGTTGTCAAATTTGTTTACGTTTACGAAAATAAAAATTAGAAATAAAGGCAAAATTCAACATTTCTTCAAATTTAGAGCTGTTTTATCTTCATTATAGCTGTTAGTTTTCCTTCCTGTTATATATCAATTTCAAAAAGATGTAATCCTAAAAAATATTGTAAACAAATGTCAATATTTTCTTCCTACACACAGACAAACAATAGTTTTGAAAGAAAAAAACTGGTTCATAAATGCAGAAACTCTCGTCTGTCAGGGGTAAATTTTAATTCAAATTAAGAACTTTTTAATGCAAATTAAGGCTGTCGTCTGTCTATGGTATAAGTCACTTTTTGCATTTTGAATTTATTTTCAAAAATTCCCTCTTCGAGGCAACTCTATGAACAAGTTAATGCAAGTAAACTACCTCTTCTGGCAACACCAATTCATGTGCTGTAAATGCTTCTTCTTCTCTTTTTTGTGTGTATCTCTCATTCACTTTGCATTGATATCATATGTCAAATTGGAGAGCAGTTTAGGTAAACAAGCCATCAAATAACAACACAACAAACCAAGCCAGCCAACCAGAGAGCAGAAGAAGCAGCAGCAGCGAAATTAGTGTCGATAGAACAAAAAAGAAAAAAATCATATAAATAAATTCACAATATATTGAAATATTCCAAAAAGAAATCCGAAAATTATTTACTTTTGTGTACAAAATCAACCTAAAAATGAACTTTGCAAAACAAAATGTATTAAAAACAAATTAAAATAGAAAAAACAACAAGAAAACAAAAATCGATATACATTTGCAACAGGGCTGCGGCCATAACGAACGTCAGACGGCTACGCCAGAAGTACAACAAAAACGAATCACGAAAAAACATGTCTCAATGGCCTATGATTATGGGTAAACGAAATCAAGAGGCCATGTCACAAATGAATGCCTGGATAAATGGTGAGTTAAAATGGTGTTTTGTGAGTGCTTCGAAAACAAAAAACGAAAATACAAAATAAATAGGATTTTGAGAAATGTCTACATACAAACGTGTGTATGTACATGCACTCATGTGATGAGGAAGCATGAAAAAAATTCCAGTAACAATACAATTATCACTTGAGAATTTGAGACACCATTCACAACAAGCTTCTACAGTAGTCCTATGGTGTAGGAAAAAAAGCAAGAAAAATAAGCTTGCCGTTGTCTATGTTGGGGAAAACACACAGCGATGAGACTCCAGTATTTCCCATTAGCAAAAAAAGAAGTACAGACAAGTGCCACAATGTGAAACGGCGTCGTCGTTGTAGTAGGCGCCAACGTTAACATTTATGCCACACCATTACACATACATACAAACACACCAACCGACAAACAACGACGTCAGAGTGTTGTAGCATTTTTTTCTGGTTGGTCTGTGTGGCAAGGGGTTGACCCCCCTCCGCTGCAACCCCAATCAACTACGTCATCATTTTGCTATTTTGTCTCGTGTGTGTTTTTTTCCAACTCATGGAATTATACCCAAACAAAGAATGTTGTATTCCTTCTTGGTTTACTTCTCTTTTGTTATTGATTTTTTTTTCTTTTCTTTCATTATTATCATCATCCATGCCATGCCAGTGTCATCCACCCCTCCTTCTCTTCATGATTTGAACGTAACGTCATTTCATTCAGAAAAAATAAAGAAGTAAAAAAACGGAACAAACAAGAACAGCTGCCTAGCCGGGCAAGACAGTGGCAGTCATCCCCACCTTGTTTTTTTTTACCACTTTACTTTGGGATATGCAATTTTTAATATTTTATATGGTTTCAAGTCAAATAAAGCTTTTGAGAGGCTAGAGAGAGGGTTTGTTATTTTTCTGTTCTGTGCTATGTTGTGTTATGTTATGCATGTTTTCCCTTAGTCGCCGTACGTTAGGTTACCCGGTATGTCATTTGCTGGAAAGTGTGTGCTCTTGTTTTGCTGACTCCTCTATATATGGCGGCTCAAGTAGACAAGAATATCATCATCGTCATCAGGAACAGCACTAAATGATGAACATATGCCCAGCATATATACTTACAACAACAGCAAATATAATGCTGCTACTACTCAACCAACAACCCAACCATTAAGACACACATATATGCTGCATGCATACACCTCTTATCTCTTAGTCCAAATCATCATCTGTACATTGATGTGAATGAGGAAAATGACAAAACAAACACAGTTGGAAATCTATATACATTTGTATGCCTAGCCATGTGATGTTCTTCTTCTCTTACATAGTAATGCGGTAGTAGTTATATACGGAATCTTATGATTAGCATTGTGTATGTAACGACTATTTAGTTACCCTAAGTTTTAGTGAAGGATGGACTTTAAGAACCTTATGAATTTTGAATGAAATTTGACATTAAAAGAAGATATAGGATTTTATTTTTAAAAACTTGAATAGGGACAAAAAAGCTTTAATAGTCCTGATCTACATTAGGCAATTTGAATCTCCTCCACCATAAGAGAGTGTAATTCCGAATTTCCTTCGCAGCACCTGAAATCACGATAGAGATTTCAATATTTTTCACATCCATTGCAATAATTCCTTGGATGTTTGTTATTGAAAATGGTCCACGCTATAGTATAGCCCCCATATAAATATTCCCCCAAATTTTCGGTATTTTGCAGAGTATGGACACGTTTTCCACCGAATTGACTATAACTTGGTATTTTTAGTTTTTGAGTAAAATGTTCCTACTAAAAATGTCCAATATTAGTACACTGTTTACAAAGTCTCCCAAATTTCGGTACTTTGGGGAGCATGGAAACGTGATTTCCTCCAATTGGCTATAATTTGGTATTTTGGGTCCTCTTTGTGTAACAATCTTTCTACTAAAAATTATCATTGGGTGTCAAAAATGTACCTATAAAAAATTACAATGACACAGCCCACGATAAAGGTACAGAACGCTACCGATAGGTATTTGAAATGGCCTCCTCATGGCGCAGGGTAAAAAATCTCTGTCCGACCGGACATTTTAAACGGGTAATTCACATTTACCGTAGCCTCCATATAAATATATTCTGCATTTGACGAATTTTTGAGAGTTTTAACCGCATTTTTAATTTGAAGTGGATTAATTAGTTGTTCGGTGTTTTTGCAGATAATTTTCAGTATAGTACGATGATTTACCATAACCCCCATATAAAAGTTTCGCACTATTTTCGTTATTTGGAGGTTTTACTCGGTTTATAGGGTTCTGACCTGTTTCAGATACTTTATGCGCCTTATCTCATAGTGGAGGGAACACACAGTTCCGGCGAAATTAATGACACTTTTACTTTTTTTTTTCTTTTTATTTTGAACAATTTCTAAATTTCTCTGATTTATTCTGATAAAAAATTAGTCCTGGAAGGTCAGTCTCCAATAACTAATTTTCAAATTGCTACATATTAAAAATTTCGATGATTATGTTAAATCATCTAACAAACTATTTTCTACCTAAGATTCAGTTTGATGTAACCTTTGAGAAACTTCAAAACATCACATGTCTTATGAAATAATATTATTCAATCGCGCATTAAATATGTAAATTAGCTTGAAGTAAACCTAAAATCTTGAATTTTGCATCCCTATACGTTCCCAATGATTACATACTCATTTCTTCCCCCTTAAAGATTTCATAAAATAAGTCTTAAAGTACACAATCATGAGATTTTATGATCCCTGGCAATTAAATTGTGATGAATTTAGTAATCCCTTAAATTTAATATTCTATATGGAACGGCAACGGGCGGCGGGGTTGTTTCTACAAAAATAAAATAACATTTTAAGGATCATCAATATTGAAAAAAAAAGGTTTCAAATGATTGATATGTTCATCTATATAAGGTCAAAAATAATGCTAATGTTTGCTTTTCTCATAAAATAAGGCAAACAATTTTTGTTATGACCCCAAAATGAGAGGCAGATGGAGTGGGGGTAGGGGTTAGGATGAGTTCCACATTAAACGAAATATTTAATTTTATGTACATATCTATATGTATATGTATATGTTTGTACATATTATGAAATCGATATTGATATATGAATTTGGGTATAATGCTGATATTGCGGCAAAAAAATTATGAAATATCAAAACACATATATTTTTGTTGTATTTTAATCACCCACCAAATAACAACAAAAATTGGTTATATTAAGGATATTAAAAAGCTATGTTATATAGTTTACATTAAGCATGCGTCATCATGTTTGTTTTGTGTCTCATATTACACACAACAAATTTTTGGGTTTTTAAGTTATATGTTGAAGTTTTGTGTAGGGCAGGAAATATAAAGCCAATTGGTAATTTTTGGCCGGGATCAATGCCATCATCATCATGATGTGTCTGATATGTCCATTTGTTGGTTATGTTATGGAGGTTTTTGGTTTTGGTAGAAGAGTATGTTACAAATGTACTATATATTGTCTTTTTTATCGTAAGTCAACATTTCTGGAATGTACGCTGTAGAGGGAAATATCTCCATTGAATTTGGTTCTTCATGTTTTAACGACATTGTTTTTAGGTCTGACAATGGATTTTTTAAGATTAGTTTCTATCTGAGCCAAAAGCGTGGACTAGATTTACAAACATATTTTTTCTAGGTAGATAGAATATATTTTTTCTCGAAAACTATAGGAAATATGGACGTAGAATTTTAAAGGATATTTTCTCCAGATTTTGCCATCTCCATCCAGAAGAGTGGTTACTGAGGAATAGTTTATGTGCGGCTATCAGAGCTTCTTTAGGTCTGTCATAACCATAGACGTAGATTTTATTAGAATAATATAAAAAGTTCTATTAGAACTTTAGAACAGCCATATGATTAAAATTTTTAAGAGCAACCTCTTTAGGTCTTTCAGAGTCAAAGGTTTTTTTTTACAATTTTTACAATATTTTCTTTAAGCCTACCAGAGCCAAAGCAGTGGATTTTTAGAACATTTTTTCTATATAAGAATTTTTTACAATATTTCCTTGACGCCGACCAGAGTTTGGATTTTTACAATATCTTCTTTAAGACTACCAGGAAAAAATCGCGGATATTTGATTTCCCTTCATCAGATTCAAAGACATAGCACTTAAGTATTCTTTCTGTTGGGCGATCAGCACCATACCCGTGAACTTTAAAAGTGTTTCTTATGTCTCGAAAACATAGGAGGACATTTCTCGCGAAAAAGTAGTATGAGAAAAATAATGAAAATATAGGAGATTACACATTATATTAATGACATACACACACCTAAAAATTAATTTAAAAAATATCTACATAATCTAAACACCATGATGAATCAAATGATATCAAAACACACAAGATAGAGGAAAAATATTTATTTTTGGTTCGAAAAAATAATGTCATCAGAGCCTAGGTGTGGATTTTTTCGTTTGGACTATTTGATATATATATATTTGATTAGGCCTAGATTGATATATGCCAAGTTTTGTTGAAATCGGTTCAGATTCAGATATAGCTCCCATATATAGTTTTGTCCGATTTTATGTAAATTGAGCCAATTTTGGTGCGATTGCGACAAGATTTTGCACAGAGTACTGAAGTTTTGTTGAAATCGGTTCAGATTTAGATATAGTTCCCATTTAAAGTTTAGTCCGATTTTATGAAAATGGAGCACCATACTGTCAATATTGGTCCGATTGAGACAAAACAGAGACAAACACAGAGTACTGAGTTCGGTACAGATTCCGCCCGATTGGCACAAACATTTTGAAAAAGCGCGCTGAATTAGGTCCAATCTCTCTTGTATGTACCAAAAATGGTGAAGGGTATAATATAGTCGGTCCCGTGCGACTTTTGAACTTTCCTTACTTGCTAAACAAAATTTTCTATCGGACAATTAGAGATTTTTTATGAATATTTTCTATGAAACTATACGAGCCATAGGTTTAGATTTAAAACAATATATATTTTTAGAGGTCTATCAGAGAATATTTACTTTAGGTATATCAGGGGACTATCAGGTCATAGCCGTAGTCATTATTTAAGTATATTTTTACAGCATTATCGGAACTCGGACCGAAATATTGATGATATTTTAAGATTTATTGTTGTAGGGCCAAGATTTTTAAGAAATATTTTCTTTGAAACTATATAAACGGTTGGATTAAAAAAATATTTTCTATAGGTCCATCAGAGCCATAGGGGTGAATTTTTAGATTACTTTGTTTAGGTATATCAGAGCCAAAGATGTATATTTTAGAATATTTTTTCTGGGAATGGTATGAATATTTTTATAATTTTTTTTCTGGGATTGGTGTCGATCTTTGGAGAACATTTTTTTTTTCTGGCACTTTGTGTATTTTTGAGAATATTTTCTCCAGGACTATCTGTCGGCCATTATTTTATGTATATTTTGAAAATAATTTGGAACATGAGAATTAGTAAAGGTTGATAAATCTTAAACGATATATCCTAAAAATATCTCCGTTCAAATTAGTTCACCTCGGTTCAAATTTAACTAGAAACCCCCAACATAAATGTTTCACCTGATCTGAACCTAACAAATCCTCAACCTATTCAATTTCACATTCATCTATTCTTTATACAATGTAGGCAATCATATAGTCGGCCCTTGTCAGAATTTGTTCCCTTTCCAACAAATAATTTTTCTTGGCGCTGCAGTGTCTAAAAACTTCGTGTCCACCTTATTCCCATCTTAAGACTTTTCAAAAATATTATTTTTGACATTTTCAAATGAAAAATAAAAATCGGACACTGCACACGAAAAACAAGAACAACAACGCCAACAAAATAATGGCACAGCTGTCGTTGCTAATGTCTGGTGGTGCTACATAAGTTATGAGATGCCACATTAAAAAAAGTTTATTTTGGTCACATGCTACACAAAGACACACATACAGGCATTCATACAACATAACATATATAGATATGGAGATTTTAATTTTTAATCTTTTTCGCTCAAGAACCAAAAAAGAGGGGACGGGTCGGTCGGTGCGCTCGGTGGTGTTGAATGTTAAACGGTAGAAACTCGAACAAACAAAAATCAGTGGAAAAGATAAATGCATTGCCTGCCACAAATCTAGACATATTATTTGTTCTGTTACATGGTGTGTGTGGCAAAAGTAGAGGTAGGGTAGGCTACACAAGAAGTGGAAGACAGAAGTGGAAGTCGTGTGTAATGGAAAGGAAGGCAGTTTGTTTGTTTGGTAAGGTAAAACGGAACGGGATGTGTAGGCAAGGAGACGGAGACGACGACGGCACCTTTTAAAGTTTGCAGCACCAGAAACGATGACGACGAAGCTATTTGTTTTTTTCTTTCAGTTTTCTTTATTTTTATTGTTTGCGCCTTTTCTGTCCGGGTGTGTGTTATGTGAACTACTGGTGTCCGGAAGAAAAAAAACCACCCTACCTCCCTCCATCTTTCTGTTATTTTGTTCTGCTACTGCTGCTTCGTATTTGTGTTTTGCTTCCTTTATAGACCAAAAATAAAAAAGAAGTGTGCGGCAACGTCGCCATCAGCCAGAAGAAAAGTTCTTTCTTCCCTATTCTTAGTTAAAATTTTGATTTCATAAAAGACGTACACAACACAATTGTGTCCTAGTCGTCGTCGTCTGTCTGTCGTTTGGATGTCTTTGTCGTGCTTTATTTTCGGCGATTTCTGGCTTTTCTTCTTACTACATATAATTTTGTTTAATGCGGTTATTTTTGTACCACCAATAATACTTCACACTTCGTAGTTGTAAAAAAACAGCCGCAGCGCGTATTTTTTCGTTTGTTGTTCGTCGTATATGCCAATCTCCAATCAACCAACGACCTCTTCCTTCCTTCCTCCCCATTTCTGGCGCTTTATCTCCAACCAAATCCAAATTTAGTGTGGCCCAAGAATAACATGTGTAGTGCTGTTCGTGATGGTTTATGCATGAGGGGAGGCCAGCAGACACACTTTGGACAAGTCGATGGCGGGCCCTGTTCCCCATCAGTCGTCTTGCAGCAGTGAACAAAATTCTGAATTGTGTGTGCAGTTTTTTCTTTCTTCGTCTTCTCATTTTGTTCTCGCTTTTGTTGGTGTTTTTATATTTTTTCGTTTTGAGACTCAATATTATTGAGGTGTTGTTGGTCGTCGGTTGAAGTGATGGCACGCGCTAAAAACAGTTGCAGCAGCAGTCTCGCGGTATCATTGGCAACAACATCATCATCGTCGTCATAATAATCATTATCATCGTCAGTATTGTTGTTCGACGTCGTCGTATTCTGTGTCTGTGCCGCCGTATTGTGCCTTCATCATCACCCCGACGATTATTCATTGGGAACTTGGTGCCGCCACCAAACAGTCGACAAAAATTCTACTATAAAAAGTTTTGAAAACGGCAAAAAGAATTATAGCAAAATAAAAAAAAACAAAGCAACCAAAACAAAATTACAAAATAAAAACAACAACAAAACTGTGCGTGTTCTCATTTCGTGTCTTAACAACAAAAAACGACAAAACAAAAATCTGTTATAAAAAATATTGTTCTTGTTGCAGTTGCTATTTATTGTTTATAAAAAAATTATATTATAAATATTGTTGTTGTTATAACTACACACATTTAAGAAAATGTCATGGTTTTATATCGTTTCATAGATATATTGGATGCAATAGGTAAATAAAAATAAAAAAAAATAATAATAAATAAATATAATAATATATAAATAATAATAATATTTAAATAATAATAAATGAATAAAAATAATTATAATAAACTTTAAACAAAAGCTTTGTTGTGGTGTGGAGTGCACGACTAGCCAAACACCCCAAAAAGGCCAAGCACACAATTGTTTGACGATAATAAAACAAAACAATTACAAATGGAAGAAGAAGAAAAGCTAAAAAAATAAACGATTAGTTAAAAAAGTATGTGTTTGTTGTGTGCACAAATTGCGCTGAAAACTAATATGTCTTTGAAAAAAAATAGAATTGTAAATTGTATGCCTATTACGACATTCGTAAGACAGACAAGACAGTCTAATGCCCCCTCTTCATGGGTGCATGTGCAGCCCAGCCAGGCAAGCATGTGATATGAGTGACATTGTATGTGTGTGTCTCAAATTTTGCCATAACAGTCAGTCAGTTTACAAAGTTTGAAGGTTTGCCTGCGTTCCAGCCTGTGCCAACAAACAAAATTTTGACATTACAAAAAACTCATCATCAGTCATTTGAGAAGTAGTAGCAGTTTAGAAAAAGAACATGACAAAAGGATTACGACGTTCTTCTTCTTCTCCATCTTCTCGTTGTCTTGGTTCTTTTTCATTTCTTTAATTTAGTCTTTAATAAAATAAAAACGAGTGTTTCCAATAAGAGGGGAAAACAATTTAAATTTATTTCAAAGAAATGCCTAGAGGTATGCGACGCGTGCTGGGACGCGGGTCCCTAAAAAATCGATTATTATCAGTAAAATATTTCGTGTGTTGTGTTTTTTGGTTACTCCTTTAATTGAACGTTGTAGTGTCTTTACCACCTGTCCCAATTTTTTCGAAGATGATGATGATGTGAAACACATGTTCATATTGAATTTAAAAATACAAAAACAACAAATAAATGTTTTTTCGGGAATTCTAGTGCACTGCCTGTATTTTTTGAAGAAAACACATTTTGTTAGCATAGCAAGCGAACAAACAAAACTTAAAGTTTAGTGAAATTTTATATTTTTGTGAAGAACAACAGCTCGGGCCGCTATTGTTATTGTTTTTTGTAATTTTTCAAAGAAAAGATGTGAAATGTGAAAAAATTAAAAAATGAAATTGAAGTTTCTTCTACTCCTCACATAGAGGAAGATATAAAATGGAATAATGCATTAAATTCGGTATAGTAAAACAGGTCTGTGAAGTCTTTGACGGAGCCTATGAATCGGACAATTTTGCTGGTGTACAATTCCCAATTTAATTCAACTTTGAAAAGTACTATCCCCATCTTATAAGTCACTTAGAGAATATAATATATTTTCGGATAAAACTCCGTAATCTGGATACAAGTAGCCCGACTCCCAAAACTGCGTTTGATATGATTTGCGATATAAAAACCTAATTTTATTTTTGTTTTTATATAGCCCAGATTCGAATTTAGTTTATATTTGCATCTCACTATGCTGATGGTTTTGCTAGACAAATTCAACAAAATATTTCAAAGAACCAATTGTAATTAATTTCAAAAATATATTTTAATAATCTGGTTCTTCTAGACTACTATCTGAGTTGTTGATTAAAATTAAAGCCATTTTCTTACATAGAGATTGGAGAAAGGACTCTTAAGCCTGATATAAAATTGTGTTTGATATAATTTGCGATATAAAAACCTAATTTTATTTTTGTTTTTATATAGCCCAAATTCGAATTTAGTTTGAAGTCAAAATTTGCAATCCACTTTTTTAAATTTAAATAAAATCATATTAGCATCCCACTATGCTGATGATTTTGCTAGACAAATTAAAAAAAAAATATTTCAGAGAAGAAAAATCAATTTCAAAAATATAAGTAAATAATGTGGTTCCTCTAGACTGTGGATTAAAATTGAAGCCATTATTCAGTACCAATTATATTTTTACATAGACATTGGAGAGAGGAAAACAATTTTTTTCAGTTGTTGTTTTGTGACTAAAATCGGTTAACTGGAACATCTGTAACCCTGAATTCCAAAGATGTTCGACAGAGCTATGAACCAAGATTATTAACTTTCCACAAAAATGGACAACATTTGAGAGGATGTTCGACCTGTTCTTAAGAGACCTCAGTTGGAACATAACAAGGCGTTGAGCTTTAAATATCCTCCACCATAGAAATAATAACATTTATATTGAACGACGTTAACAACGCCAATTGGAAATACAACATACTTCAGTGAAGAATATTAGAATGTGTGGCTAAAAATGTAAAATCGTGTTGGTAATGATAAACGGAACCGAATAAAACAAATATATATCGTAAATACAAAAAATTCAAAAAAAAAAAAAAATTCATAAGGCCTAAAGATGAAACGATAACACTAAAATTTGCCAATTGAAATATGAAATTACATTGTATTCGGTTATCCCCTTCTTCATGTAAAAATTCCCGATGTTTGGGCCATTATTGCGGACTCTGGAGCCAGCAGAAAAGCAGACAAAAATAATAAAAACCGATCTTTACCAAAAACAATAGGAGTCTTCATTGGCCAGAACCCATCCTTCATGCAAAAAACATCGTGTTTACAGATTATAATAGACAGACGGACGGACGGACACACAGCTAGTCGAGATATGATTGATATACCGAAAGGCGTTACAAACTCTTGGGGCTGCACAAAGCTATAATACCCTGACAACATTGTTGTATAGCGTATAATGAGGAGACAAATTTTCGTTATAAGGTGCTAATGCCTAAACGTGGAATCATGCAGATTATCTTAGAGCATCCAATAGAAACATACAGTCCAACATAAAACAGACTACAGATCTTTGAAATATAAACTTGGGAACCATGACAATATATTTCGATAACAGGTATTCGAAAGCAATTATTCTGGGTTCTAAGGCAGAGCAATTCCAAAGGGAATGAAATAACTGAAGGCTGATAAGCAATCGGTGATCTGTTATATTATACTGCATACTAATTTTAATTAATCTATAAATAGAATATTCTGCTTGCCACCAAGTCGTTTCTCTATTCAGCAAAGACTCCCTTATTGTCGTCTATCGAAACCACTTAAGCTTTTCTATAAATACTCTCTCCAATATCTATAAAAATCACCCCTATATAGGCTTCTACACGTTTACTCACCAATAAATTAGTTAAGACTCCCTTCTTGTAGTCTATAAATCCATTCTTCAATTTATCTACATTTCTATGTCGTATACAAATAATTATTTTCGTTTATAAAGACTCCATTGAGCATGTATTAAAACCCCCCCTCTTTCATTTCATCAATAGACCAATTTGTCTGTGAAAACTTTCTTCAGCTCATCTATAAACCCTACATTAATATTCCCTAAAAATACTTCCTTCAGGCGGATTCCCTTTTTCAGCTCGCTTTATGGTGGTCTTTGTAATGACTCCTTCCATTGCTCTTATAAACATCTCTTCAAGTTGTCCAGTTGTTTAATTCATTTTCCTGTGTTATAGAGGGTCTGCTACGATAATTCTCTGATAGGTGGCACCCATTCATTAATTTAATGCATCAACAGTTCACCTAAGACCTTTATTTTTATTCAATGTAGAAATTTTGCAATAATGAAATAAATATAGCGCAGCTTGACACACTTCTGATGGCAAAGTTTGTATGTATATGTCGGTGAATGTGTGTGGCGTTTTATAGATAACCGGACAAACAAACACTCTACATACATATACTATGTAAATATGTACAATTATGTATTATACTACATATAAAAATAAATATGATAATGATTGTAATTGAAGGTCATGTTGAAACACAGATACATTTGAAGCGGGGAAAACTAGACAGGCAGACTGACTTGTGGCCGGCAGCGACAGCGAACTAAAAACAACAACACTAAATGCATTATTTTAATATTTCCACTAAATACACACAAACGTTCGAACACATTGTGTACACACGCACGCACAAACTTTAAATATAAACAAAGCATAAATTATGGACCACAAGTTTCTGGCCTGACAAACCATTAAACAAATTTTCTTCTTTTCTCTTTTATTTTTTGCTCCCCTCCTTCTCGTCTCATCGTCATCTTCAATATATCATCACATCACTCACGTTGGATTGAATGAATGGATGGATGTCCACCAATAGTGGAAACTTTAAATAATGGCAATGGTATGCTGCTCTCCCCACCACATAATAATTCAGGCCATCAGCAGCAGCATCAGCAACAACAACACCAACAACCACAACAATCAACACGTGGTGGTAGTGGCAGCGGATCGGCCTCAACAGCAGCCATTGGTGGCGGTGGTGTGGCCACAGCTGGCGGAAATGAACGAAATGTTAGCAGCAGTAGTGGCTCAGCGGCTGCTTCTGCCTCATCAGCATCATCGTCTGGGGAAAATAATATACAAATAACACAACCGATAAGTGCACCCTCATCACCCTTGGCCTCGCCGGGTGCCATTAGTCCCTCGTCATTTTGTCTGCCATCAAGTTCCACGGGATCAGCAATGGGCGCCGCCACAAACGGCAGTGGTTCATATGTGTGTCCCAACGGTGTTAGCTCCAGCAGTTTGTCCTATGCCAATTTGGGAGCCTCAAATTCGAATGATACGGCCGATCCCAATTGGCAGGCAACCAAGGCCACAGTACTGGAGCGAAATGCGGCCATGTTTAATAATGAGTTAATGTCGGATGTTAGATTTGTGGTGGGCGGAGATTTTGGTAAGTTGTTGTTAATTAAAAGTTGTGAAAGTCACAAGTGTAACACTTTTGCAATTTTTTTTTGTATTTTCAGATACTGTCCAAACGATACCAGCTCACAAATACATATTGGCCACTGGCAGTTCAGTATTCTATGCAATGTTTTATGGTGGCTTGGCCGAAAATAAAAACGAAATTAAAGTGCCTGATGTAGAACCATCGGCCTTTCTTACCCTGTTAAGGTAGGTTTGAAATCTTCTTTATTTAAAATGAAAAACAAAAAATAATTCTCAAATAATAATTCTGTTACAGATATTTATATTGCGATGAAATACAATTGGAACCTGATAATATTTTAGCCACACTGTATGCAGCCAAAAAGTACATTGTACCCCATTTGGCCCGAGCCTGTGTCAACTATTTAGAAGTTAAGTTAACGGCAAAAAACGCCTGTCTACTTCTCAGTCAATCACGTCTTTTCGAAGAGCCCGAACTGATGCAACGTTGCTGGGAAGTAATCGATGCTCAGGCCGAGATGGCCATAAAATCTGAGGATTTTGTTGATATTGATCTCAAGACTTTCGAATCGATTTTATGGCGCGAAACGCTCAACTGCAAAGAGATCCATCTCTTTGAGGCCGGCCTGAATTGGGCTCAAAATTGTTGCCAGAAAATGTCAATTGATGCGACGCCACAAAATATGCGTAAAGTTTTGGGTCAAGCATTGCATTTAATACGCATTCCCACCATGTCATTGGACGAGTTTGCCAATGGTGTTGCACAGACGGGCATTTTAACATCACAGGAGACGATCGATATGTTTTTACATTTTACCGCGAAGGTCAAACCGTCGTTAAATTTCCCCACCAAGCCACGGGCTGGTCTCAAGACACAGGTTTGTCATCGTTTTCAATCGTGTGCATATCGTTCGAATCAGTGGCGTTATCGTGGCCGTTGTGATAGTATACAATTTTCGGTGGATCGAAGGTGAGTAGTGAAGACAAAAGATATTCAAATAGGAAAATACTAGAACTAGAAATAAATCGGAAAGGCACATTTTAGAGCGAGCTAAGGGTAGTGTTTTATGAATGACCGAAAGGAAATCTTTATAGTGGAAGGGAGAAATGGGAATTCTTTATAGACGAACGAAAAATAGAGAAGGAAGTCCCTATAAATGATCTCATAGGAGTCTTCATAGACGAGCGAAAGATAGTCTTCTTACGAGCGGCAAGTAATCCTAGTAGACGATTTGAAGGGAATTTTTACAGACGAGCAGAAGGGAGTCTTTATAGACAAGCAGAAGAGAGTATTTTTAGAAGAGATGAAGGAAGTCTTTATAGACGAGCAAAAGGGAGCCCTTTTATACGAGCGAAAGGGAGTCTTTATAGACGAGCTGAAGGGAGTTTTTATAGACAAACGAAAGAGAGTCTTTATAGACGAACTAAGGAGTCTTTATAGAGGAGCAGAAGGGGGTCTTTAAGAGGAGATAAATTTATTATTTTTCGAAGAGCGGAAGCGAGTCTTTATATACGAGCGAAAGGGAGTCTTTGTAGACGAGCTGAAGGAAGTTTTTATAGACAAACGAAAGGGAGTCTTTATAGACGATCTGAAGGGAGTGTTTACAGAAGAGCTGAAAGGAGTCTTTATAGAACTGTTTACAGGCGAGGTAAAGACAGTCTTCATAGACGAGAGATAGGGAGTCTTTATAGATGAGCGAAAGGGAGCCTTTATAGACGAGCTGAAGGGAGTTTTTGTAGACGAGCTGAAGCATGTCTTTATAGACTAACTGAAGAGTCTTTATAGACGAACTGAAGTGGGTCTTTATAGACGAGCGGTGGGAGTCTTTATAGAATTGCTAACGGAGTATTTATAGACGAGCCGAGAGTGGTCATTATGGAACAGAGGGACCACCAAGAAGGTGTCAATATAGGCATTCAAAATAATTATTTTTAAAATAATTGCCTCAACAAAAACTCTAATATCTTCCCATTCTAATTCTTTTCAGAATCTTCATTGTCGGTTTCGGTTTGTATGGCTCGTCGACTGGTGCTGCAACATATAATGTTAAAATCGAATTGAAACGTTTGGGTCGTACCTTAGCCGAAAATGATACAAAATTCTTTTCCGATGGTTCCTCAAATACCTTCCATGTATTCTTTGAAAATCCCATACAAATTGAACCGGAATGTTATTACACAGCATCGGTTATTTTAGACGGTATTGAGTTGTCGTTTTTCGGTCAAGAAGGTATGTCCGAAGTGTGTATGGGTAATGTTACGTTCCAGTTCCAGTCATCATCGGAAAGTACAAATGGTACCGGTGTACAAGGTGGTCAAATACCCGAATTAATATTTTATGGACCGACAGCAGTACCCTCACCAATGCAATCGATGTGTGCCAGTCCTATTGGTGAATTGGAAGCTGGTTGTGGTATGGGCGGTAGCGGTGGTCTATTGGCAACCACAAATAATGCCGCCACCTCTAATGGTGGCCCAACACATCAAAGTCGCAGTAATCGTAATTCTAGTGAACTATCAGCAAATTGTGATGACTTATTAGGAGCATGTTCTAGTACAGATGGAGGTGGTACTTCATCAAATTAGGAATATATTATTATAGATGATGATGAACTACAACAAATTGTTCAAACAGTGGCAGAAGACGAAGAAGAAAAGACACAAAATCAACTATTAAATTTATACACTTATATATGAAAACAAACAAAAACAACAACAACATAACAAACATTGTAACAATGGTTTTTTCTATCTCTTTCATTATAACCCTTAATCACTCACTACTTCACTCTATTTCTCTCATTAGAAACATACATACAATTATATAGTTATAAATTATATAACAAAAATCATGATAGTCATATATATATATATATATATACAGATTTAGTTTATATATACATACATATAACTCTTACTTTTGGATAATAATAATAATATTTGAAATAAAAACAAAACTATATTCTAAAATAAAAACAAACAAAAAAATAAAACAACAAAGTAATTCAAATAATGCAGGACAAATTAATAAAAACACACAAGAACTTTCTCATACACACAAACACCACCCCCCACACAGACAAACACACATTCATAGAGAACAAACATAGAAAACAAGATTTCAGCAACAGAAATGGAAACATGAAGGGAACATTAAAGTCTGTTAAACATCCAAAACCTATTAATATAATAAAAAATCGAAAACTGATATAAATACTATTATGAAATACTTAAGCAATATTCCAAAAAATGAAAAAAGAAGAAAAACAAGACACCACTAAAAACAATTTTTATCGAAAAAAGATAATAAATCATAATTTCATATTGCATTATTTCTCACACCCTTTTACTCATAAAAAAAAAATGAACAACAACAAAAAAGACATTTATAAATATATAAAATTTATATACAACCACAACAACAATACAGTTGCAATAAAAAACTATTTTAAAGAATATTGAAGAAAGAATACAAAAAGTCGGCCAATGTCGATTATTATTAGAACCTACACCACCACACCATATCTACACATTTTTTGTTACAATTTTCAACATTATTTAAAGATCAATATTTGTAAACGAATTGGTGGTAGCATTTACAGAGGATCAGTTAGGGAATATTTTGAGAAGAGCAGCCAGTGAATAGATGGAAAAAAATTGGAGAATCTTAAGGAATTATAAAAGATCAGAATATAGAACAGGATACAGAATAAAGACGAGCTTACAAGATCCATCTTCTTAGACGAGCATAAGGCCATCTAATAACGAGTATAAGGTCAAAATGACAACCTTTAAAGTTGATGAAATAATTTACGTCTTATTGGCTACCTGCAGGGAATATTAAAATATTAAAGACCACAAGTCAACCATTACAGACGACCTGAAACATGAGCTTTATAAACGACCCAAGGGGGGAGTCCATAAGTAATCTATGGGATGTTTTAAAATATGAGCTGGAGGAAGTCTTTAGAAGGTTCTAAAAACTAATTTAAAGGGAGTCTATAGGAAATATAAAGGAAGTCGAGTTATATACTCTTTACAGAAGAGCTTAAAGAATCCTTTTAAGTTTTTATTCACCAGCTGAAGGAAGCTGAAAAAATTCCTTGTAGGCAAGTTGACGGGCTGACTTTATATACGACCTGAGGTGAGTCTTTATAGACGAGATAAGTGAGCCTTTATAGGCGAGCGAAAGGGAGTCTTTATAGACGAGCGAAAGGGAGTCTTTATAGACGAGCGAAAGGGAGTCTTTATAGACAAGCGAAAGGGAGTCTTTATAGACGAGCGAAAGGGAGTCTTTATAGACGAGCGAAAGGGAGTCTTTATAGACGAGCGAAAGGGAGTCTTTATAGACGAGCGAAATGGAGTCTTTATGACTTCATTGGGGTCCAGCAGACCTATGTATCAAAAACCAGGAGAAATTCATTAGATACTGCCTATAGAAAGATTTCACAAAGTCCATCTAAACGAGACTTATAAAGACAACCAGAGGAAACTTTTTAAAAACGATTACACCACGAATATGTCTCAGAAGGGATCTATAGTGACATCGAATATTTTACAACAATGACCTATATGAGGAGCAAGATGAAGTCCTTCCCGATGAGCAGAAGATGACTTTTAAGTACGAATAAAAATAGGTTCTTATTGATATGAATAAGAACAACTGTCCACTAAAAAAATATTATTTTTGGGAGAGCAGGAGGAAGTTATTCTCGATGAGCAGAAGGTGGCATTTAAGTACGACTAAAAAATGACGTCAAAAATCTATGCTTTAGGGGCAGTAGAAAGACTTTGTAATACGACCACGTTGAAAGTAGTCTTAATATACGTTCCGTAATCACAATCATTATAAAGAACCCTAGTAAAGTCATAATAGGCGGAATTCAAATTCATATTGAACAAGTGGGGATTCCTCTTTCTACAAAACCTAAAATAATTTGAAACTCTATGTAATACTACAGTAATGGCTTCTTAATATACTTTCCGAAGCCAGTTTTGATAAGCGAGATGAGAGACCCCTGGAGGCAGCGTTCAAATGTTAAGCAAATTGTTAAGCAGAAGGAAGTCTGTACGTCTACTAATTGATATTTTAGAAAATCATTGCAAGTCTCGATCAATTACAAATAAAACATCTGATCAATAATTCCACCAGTGTGAAAACACAAAGCAATTTAAATATTAACTCTGTAACCGGCCAATTTATATACTAACTTCTTCTTAAAATGATTCTGGCGCTAATAGATGTTAATCAATCATTTGGCAAATTTTCACTTCCTGTTTATTCTGGCAAGAGTATACATCATATCTTAACTGATATTTGCCGTTAGAACATACTTTTTTATAAATAATTCTGCATTGTTACGTATTTAATGCACACCGTCTAAAGGCGGGCTTGCCGGCTGCAGATAAATCCAAACAACAAAATATGTGGTGTAGGGTATATATTAGACACACATACATACACAAAAAGGCAATCAATTACAAAGAAATTACCAAGAGAAAAAAATATACAAAACAAAAATTAAAAAAAAATATTGGAAAACTCTAAAAACTGGGATCTTTAAAAATAATTAGATGAAAAATTAGAAAAACAAAAAAATATAACTTCTATGAAAAAAATATATACATATATACTATATATATACAAAAAGAAATTGGTACATACATATATACAAAATATATAATATAAATATACATATTTAAATTTATTATTATTATAAAAGAAAAGAAAACAACAAAGTCATTTTTCATTAAAAAAAAGCAAAGAAAAAAGTTATGATATTACGTTAATAAAAAAAGAATAATGTAGAATTATCCTTGAATATAGAATATTTGACCAGTTAACAAAACCTAAAAAAACAAGTTGAAAACAAAAAACCATTAAAACATTTTATTGAAACTCGAAACAAAAAATTACAAAAACGAAAAAGAAAGCAAATATTTATGCCAAAACCCATACATGGAATGAAAAGGAAGAAAAAAAACGTATGATACACAAGCGAACGAAAGGTACTTCATTAAAAACAAAAATAAACAATATAATTAACCTTGTAATTCCCAGGATTATTATAACCATTTTAGTAGGTAAAACCCATAATATACACTGCATTTTATAAAGATTTTTTTGGGTTATTAGTAGATTTTGATTCCAAATATTATTGCATTTATAGTAGTGGTTTTTTGCTTTGTTTTTTTTCTATCCTAGACATTTCCTCGCAAATATACATATATTGTTCGTCACGTTATCCTAATATAATATATTTACATATACGTTGTTTTCTTATATTCTTATTTATCCTAAGTTTATTTGTTATGTTTCTTATTTCCAGTTTAGTTTTTAGTGCCTCCATGTCTTTCTTATTGTACTGAACTATGTATACAAAAAATATTTCCAATATATTTTTTTAAATAAGTATGTTTCACCCCCATACATACAATGAATTTAATTATTATAATCTCCTAAACAAAATCATTAAATAAATACATACATAATTTTTAGAAATTTTTAAATAAAAATGTAGAATTTTTTTTCGTTTATGGGAAAATGTAAGTATGAATTCCTAAACGAATGACTCAATGTAATTTTTAAAGCATACACGCTTCAGCAAAATCTTATACCAAATGCCGAATTTTGGGGGTAGATTTATATGAGAGCTACCCTGAAATTTGGGTCAATATTAATATTTCCACAGACGGACATACGTAAATCGATGGGGTCATCGGTGAATATTTCGAGATGTTGCAAATGGAAAGACAAATTTTAAATACACACCACCTTATGGTGAAGGGTATAACAAGTAAATTCCAATTCTGCCTCATTAAGGAGTACGGCAGTTTCCGACTAAGCCAACGAGCAGTCCAGCCGGCATAAACCTCAATGACGAACGGGGAGGAGATTGCTAATGTCACTGTCATCAACACCTTACCCTCTAGTCAAGAAGGGACGTCGTTGATGATGTGAGATATTCCAAGGTGGAAATTGCTGAGGCAGACGTGCAAAGGCTTCTGCAGCCAAACGTACCAAACACAATGAAGTAAGGCGGAGGGCATTTTGCTATTGTCAATGATTCGGTAACCAACCTGTAGTAACTTCAATACGATATGCAAAATTTTGTCTCAATCGGACCAATATTTACATAAAATCGGACGAAAATATATATGGGAGCTATTTTTTAAATCTCAACCGATTTCAACAAAACTTCGCATACATCAATCTGGACCTAATTCAGTACTTCGTGAAAAATGTTGTCTCAATCGGACTAATATTGGCAGTATGGTGCTTCATTTACATAAAATCGGACCTAATTCAGTACTCTATGCGAAATTTTGTCTTAATCGGACCAATATTGGCAGTATGGTGCTTCATTTACATAAAATCGGACGAAACTATATATGGGAGCTATATCTAAATCTCAACCGATTTCAACAAAACTTGCCATATATCAATCTAAACCTAATTCAGTACTCTGTGCAAAATGTTGTCCCAATCGGACCAATATTGGTAATAAGGTGCTCCATTTACATAAAATCGGACGAAACTATATATAGGAGATAAATCTAAATCTCAACCGATTTTAACAAAACTTCGCATACATCAATCTGGACCTATTTCAGTACTCTGTCCAAATTTTCATTTACATAAAATCGTACGAAACTGTATATGAGAGTTATATCTAAATCTGAACCGATCTCAACAAAACTTGGCATATATCAAACTAAACCTAATTCAGTACTTTGTGCATAATATTGTCTCAATCGGACGAATATTGGCAATATGATGCTTCATTTACATAAAATCGGACGAAACTATATATGGGAACTACACCTAAGTATGTTTTTACACTGTCTTTTTGTACACGGTTTTGATATAACACGGTTTGAAAATTGAATATTTTAATTTTTTTAGACGATTTTATTCCATTTAGGACGATTTGAAATTGTATGTCAAATTGCGAAGTATGTTCATATCACAAAAAAGTATTTATGAAAGAAAAAAGTCTGAAACCATCGATAGTATCGATAGTTTGCGAACACTAGCTTAAAGATTTAAGTGAATTCCCCTTTAGAGCTTACAAACAATTTTTAATGGTCAAAGCAAATGTGAATAACACTAATTTAGGGGAATTCCCTTTATGTATAAGATCAATGTCTTTTTTTACACGGCTTCTTCTGGAACCAATCTACCGTGTAAAACAGAAATCTGAACCGATTTTATCCAATTTCAATAAGTGACATGTGGCAAATTTCATCCAAATCGGATCATAAATGCGGCCTGTACTTTGTTCACAGAAATACATGGACGGACGGACAGACCGACATGCATAAATCGACTTAGGAAGTGATTCTATGCATATTCTCAAAAGGAACCATGGGTCTATCTCGAGTCTTTTTGTGTCTTACAATCATATGCACAAAGACATAATACCCTGTATCACAGTGTGGTGAAGGGTATACAAATATACAAATTTGAAAGGATAATGCGACTAAAATTTTCAAAAATACCTAATAAGCGAAACATGAAATGCTATATTGCAACCCCTCTGAAATTAAAAAAAAATGTGCCTAGAACGATTTATATACCTGTAATGCGATTGGACATTTATATGGCGGCCATGTCAAACAACTGACCTATATTGAGAATTTTCAGCCTTAATAATATCGGCTATATCAAAACGTGAACTTATATTGAAAATATATTGCGAATACATTTTTTTACCTTAATAATATCGATTATAAAGGTGGCTATATCAAAACGTGGACTTATATTTTATATTTTTACTCTCCAGGCAATAGGATGAGTTGCCTTACAACCATTTCTTCGAATATAATATGGATTCGATTAAAAAGTTACGGTATACAATCAATGGATAAAATCGGATACTTCATGCGTTCAAAATAAATTTACATTTTTTTAATTTGGACGCTTTGTGGAATGTATTAGAAGAGGAGGAGTTGCCTTACAAAATTATTACATTGTCTTGAATATAACAACCATGAAATTAGTTTTAGAAAAAAAAACAAAATTGAAAATTAAAAAAAAAATAGACTTGTTAAAAATATTCGGTATTTTAATACCGAATTTTATAATATAAATTCAGGAAATTGCTGGTCATTTCTGGTCAGGAAAGTCAATTAACGACATTTTCAAAATAAATTTACATTTTTTTAATTTTGACGCTTTGTGGGAGGTATTAGAAGAGGAGGTCGGATTGGTCTCAAGATTGAATCAAATCGGACAAATCAAGGCGTAAGGATAATTAAATATTCAGACCGATAACAATTTGGACCAATACAACTGATTAGCAAAAAGAAAGGTTCAGAATCCCGTCTTCATATTCAAATCCATAATACTTTCTAGCCTTTAACTCAATAAGTTAAATTATATGGACTTTTTTCACTTACCAACTGATGGAATATTAATGCACAAAGCATTTGATAATTTTAAGTAGGTTCTACCGAGTTCATAGGAACATATTTGCTGTACATCACTTATATCAATCAATAAATCTGAAACACAAAGAAAATAAATTGAAATAACTAACCTTTCTAGGGATAATTTATTAACACAAACTCTTGCCTCCACTTATACGATCATTACTTACGTGATGTTCCTTCAGTGCGACAAGTTATATAGACACACGCAGCATATATGTGAGTACTCTTACGACCGCGGGTTAAATGACGCATTAAAGCCATCTTAAAGAAATTCAAAGCCGTATCGATGTAATGCTGTGTCAACTGTAACTGTTGACACAAATGCGTTATTTCCCGTTTGGCTTTCTTCAGTGTCACTTCACGCGATTCGGTGCCGCTGCCAACTTGGAATTTACCATAGCCATAGTTGGTGGCACCACCTGAAGATTCAGCCGATACAAATTGACCAATAGCCGACGAACCATGGCCTACCTCTTCAAATTGTATTTCCGATACAATCAAAGAATCCTCAAGAACCGAACCGCAATTTGTACAAACTGTAATTGAAAATATAAACAAATGAAACAACCCATTCCCAACAGAGATATTCATTAATAAACATTACCTCGATCACCACGTGCATTATCTTCTTCGATATCGGTGGAACCACAATTACGACATTTTACACCCGACGACATTATGTTCCGTTAACGTTTATCTTTCGATTCAGAAATTCAATTATTGCTCGATTTTAACGCGTTTCAAAAATATTTTGCAAAGATTCATCCGCCGTATGCACCGCTTTTTGGCAAAACAAACGCAACACATTCACACACACAAACAAGCAAACAAACTGACATCAACATGTCCAATCAGATGTTTTCCTCACACACAATAGAGTTGTGTCATTCCGATAATGAACGAGTTCAAAGTAATGAATGATTCACGGTTATGAACTATGAAAACGAGATATATAATTTTTGTTCGTATGCATTATTAGTCGAATGGATTTTTTAAAAATCGAGTTTTAAATTCCCTTTCCAAGGATGATATCTACATATTGTTAAGAAAAAATTATATATATGAAATACTCAAGACCAATATTTTATGTTTTTATAATCAAGTGGCTATGCGTTATTTTTTAGGTGTAAATACGGCCAAGAAAACATAACCTTTTATTGAGGTCAACAATTGCTAACACAAAATAATATTTGAAAAGCTGTTACTGGCGGCGAGGTGAAGGGAATCTCTATAGAAGAGAGTCTCTATATAAGAGCTGTCTCTATATAAGAGCTGGAGTAGGAGTCTCTATAAACGAGCTTAACCAGTGGATCTCTATAAACGAGCTGAAACTGGTATTCTCTTTTTAGAAGTGCTGAAACAGGCATTCTCTATAGACGAGCTGAAGGGAGTCTCTACAGACGATCTGAATGGAGTATCTATAAACGAACTGAAGGAAGTCTCTATAGACGAGCTGAAGGGTATATCTATAAACGAGCTGAATGGTATCTCTATATACCAGCTGAAGGTTATGAAATTCATTTGGGTAGCTGCGAATTAAAGGATTTTCAGCAGTTTTTGGAGAAGTGGTTCAATGATATGCCTGTAGTGGGAGACTGATATTCTCATCAAAACAAATTGAGGAATGTAGGTCATTCCGGTATAGTCAAGTAATTATTTCGGCTTACTTCTGGAATGATTCTCTCATGACAGATCGAAGCTACTCCTCAAATCAAGGAGAACTATCGATAAATGTCTGCAATTTGTTTGCCCAACGGGACAGAAGCAGAATAAGGGACAATTTTTATAATCAAGACAAATTTTAAATTCACCCAGAAGTTCACAATGAACGATCCAGATGGTGTAGTGAAAGACTTCCCGATTTGATTTGAGCCATCGTCATTTAGGAAATAACGAACGAAGATCAAAAAGACAACCCACCCTGATGATAGCCCAAATACGACTGAAAATAAAATGAAGACAGGGATTTGTACCCAATGGAAATCTTCGAGGGCGTCAACCAGTTCCAGAAACTCAGAACACCACTTATGCCGGTAAAACTAGGGGTGACTTCTATATCTTTGGGGAACATTCCAAGGCCTATAAACATGGAATTCAAGGCCACTGAACGTGGATTTTTAGAGTTTATTTTAAGGGAAGCATATCTTTACGAATATGTTTAGAAAAAATATTTTTTAAAAACATTAAAAAAATACGTGAATTGTGGAAAATATTCGTGGATTTTTAAAGGATATTTTAAAGAAAATTGTTTTGGATTCTTAAAGAATATTGTAAGGATTTTGGATTTTTAATATACTTCAAGGAAAATACTTCTGCATTTTTATGACTATTTGAAGGTTCATATTCGACTTTGAATATTTTAAGTAGATATTCATGAGTTTTTAAAGAATATTTTAAAGAAATAACCGTACATTTTTAAGCTATATTTTTACTAAAAAATAGTAAATTTTGAAGGAAATCATTCGTGGGATATTAATGGACATTCCAAAGACTATAATAATCTCTTTTTGAAACTATTTTAATAAACAAACACAAAGCCAATATTATGAGTATAAAAATATATTTATTTATTTAATTCGTTTATAAGAAGAAAAACTATTGATAATATATTTGTACAATTAATATAAAGTGTATTTAAATTAATATTTACAATTGCAGCTATGTAGAATGAAATATAAAAAAACAATACAGTAACGGTATGATTTTGTTTTCATAATACTTTCGAAACATCATTTAGATAAGTGGGATAAGTATAAAAATATATTTTAATAACAATTTCATTTTAGATAGAAGGCAAAATCACCCTTTTAATTAAGGAATATTAAAAAATAAATACAATTTGTTAGTGGTGTTGGTGTTGCAGTTTTTATTTGCCATAGTGGGGTTTCTTGTCAATCCATTTGGTCAAATCGACTTGCGGTATATTCGAACATGGCACAACGGGATTGCTGTTGAGAAAAAACAATATAAAATATTATTTATTATATATTATTAACATGGTAGTAAATATAAAAAATATATATTTTTATTTATTTTATATTTATATTAAGAAGCAATCTACATTGAACTTACCTTGGTGAAACCAATAGGAAAGCCTTCTGTTGCATAGACTGAATATTATTGGCATTGTCACACAGTAGACGAGCCATACTAGCTTTGCGAATTTCAGCCAATTGATCTGGAAAAACGAGAAGAACATCATTAGGAATTTATAGATAAACTGAGGGTGTTGTTTTTTCTTAGTTTTTGGGTCTGTATAGAACCTGAGGGGAGCCTCTATAGAAGTTGTGAAGGCAGTCTTTATAGACGAGCTGAAAGGGAGTCTTTATAGACGAGCTGAAAGGGAGTCTTTATAGACGAGCTGAAAGGGAGTCTTTATAGACGAGCTGAAAGGGAGTCTTTATAGACGAGCTGAAAGGGAGTCTTTATAGACGAGCTGAAAGGGAGTCTTTATAGACGAGCTAAAAGGGAGTCTTTATAGACGAGCTGAAAGGGAGTCTTTATAAACAAGCTGAAATGGAGTCTTTATAGACGACCTGAAAGGGAGTCTTTATAGTCGAGTTGAAAGGAAGTCTTGATAGACGAGCTGAAAAG
Organism: Musca vetustissima; assembly: GCF_032173495.1. Taxonomy (NCBI): domain Eukaryota; kingdom Metazoa; phylum Arthropoda; class Insecta; order Diptera; family Muscidae; genus Musca; species Musca vetustissima. Next base: position 162,600 of record NW_026880915.1, on the reverse strand, counting down.
GAGTCTTTATAGACGAGCTGAAAGGGAGTCTTTATAGACGAACAGAATAGACTCTTTATAGACAAGCAGAAGGGAGGTTTCATAGACGAAAAGGAAGGGTAAAGTATAGCTAAATGGAGGCCATAAAGTCTGCTTGAGTTTTTCATATTTTACCCATCCTTCGTTTCCAACTTACCTGGAGTAAAACCAACATATTTTTCACCATTCTCAAAGAAGAAACGATCACCAACACGTGTACGATAGAATTGTTCAGTGAGTATACACAAGAATGTGGGACCAGCCAATGCGCCAGCTACATGAGATTCCAATGAACCACCTACGGTTATTTCAACATCTTCGTGGCTGGGATACAATGTTTTCAGTTTTTCAATGATCTATAAAATAGAAAATGAAAGGAAATGGTATTGCATTCAAATTTGTTCATGCTTTTGTTTTTCAAAATATGTGTTCTGTTTTTAATCATACCGCACGATCAATTAGGTCAGCATAATCCTCCCAACTCTCAGCTCTTCGCAGGCCACAGAATTGTCTAAAGTCATTGTAGGAGGCCAAACCATGGTCACGATTACGTTGAATATCAATAGCTCTCAAATCGCTGCCAAATGGCATATTACGTCTGAATAAGAAGTGTTTAATCTGCAACGGGAAAAAATAACAAACATAAACAACCATAAATAACATTTTAGTAAAGGGTGGTGGTGTCGGAGTAATGACAATTCCAACAGAAATAAATCACGGCTATGAAAACATTCAGTTGACTTACCTCTCTGTCGAAGTTAATGTCGGTTAATTCTTCTGGCTGTGTTGAGTGTCCACGTGTTAGTGAATCAAAGTTGTCGCCAACTTCTATGATGCCGGGACGATTGAACCAGTCACTTAGTCGCAATGAGCCCAAAACTGATCTCAATTCCGATAATAAACTGCACGAAATATGTAAAGACACAAAGAGACAGAATAACAAGATTAGCAGGGTCAAACATAGCGGCGAACATTCATTTAATTAGAAAATCGTTAGTGTTTTTGGGAAATAAATTAAAAAACGGGATGTCATAATAGGGAAATCTAATGACTGGTTAAACAATTACAGTACAGTTGGCGGATTTTCCCACCACTTTATTGAAGCGGACATTCGCGAATGATACAGGTGTTCTACGGATAGTTTTTTATTGTATTTTCAAGACCAAACGAAGACCTCAAGAGGTCGACAAATGAAAGTTCTATGGAGGAGTTTGTATAGACTTACGTGTCTTTATAGACGAGATGGAGAGATTCTTTGTAGAGGAGTTAGAGGGAGTCTTTATAGATGAGATGTATGGAGTATTTTTAGACGAGCTGAAGGGAGTGTCTGCAGACATCCTGGATTAAATTTAGACTTATTTCAGACGGGCTGAAGGAAGGAGAAGGCCATCTGAGTTTTTATAGACTAGCTGAAGCGAATCTTTATAGACGAGCTGCAGGGAGTCTTTATAGACGAGCTGAAGGAAGCATTTATAGACGAGCTGGTGGAGTTTCGACTTATTTTAGACACGCGAGTTTCTCTAGAAGGACTGAGGGGAGTCTTTATATACGAGTTGAAGGGAGTTTCTCTAGAAGGCCTGAAGGGAGACTTTTTATATATGAGATTAAGGGAGTCTTTATGGACGAGCTGAAGGGAGTCTTTATGAATGAGCTGAGGGGAGTCTTTATAGACGAGCTGAAGAGAATCTATACAGACGAGTTGAAGGTAGTCTCTATAAATAAGCTAAAGGTAGTCTTTATAGACGAATTGAAGGGAGTCTCTATAGACGAGCTGAAGGGAATCTCTATAGACGAACTTAGGGGAGGCTCTATAGACGTGTTGAAGGCAGTTTTTATAAACGAGTTGAAGGGAGTCCCTATTGACAGTCAAATTCTTAAAATACCACCCCATACTTACTCTAATCTTCCTTCGATTTGTGAATGGAAATACCGGAAAGCAGCTGTGGCATGTGAATTAATCACCGATGGATCAATGCTTGGATCAAAATCATTCACTGGCGCCTTTTCAGGAACTTTATAGATTAAACGATTCTTAAGCATATTTTCAGCACCCAAAAAGATAGGTAACCATTCATAATAACTGATATGTTGATATTGAGCAATATTAATTTTACGAGCCTCCTGGAACAGCGTACGATCATCAAAGTGTGGATTAAGTTTAGCCAATTCACCAGCAATACGATTATGTTCTCTCAACAAGATTGTATGTAAAATAGTCAATCCAGGATTTTGATTAACACGAATATCACCAGCTGTGTAGCATACTTCAGTTGGGTCAATGGCATCACAATCTCCGGTTACATTACGTGAAGATGGCAGCCAATCTGCTCCATTACGACGTTCAACAATCATACGACCACCTTGGAAGGCACGAATTTGACTATTTTGTTGTATGGAATTGCCATAGACCAACGATAAATCCATGTAAGAGGTGACGGTGGTCAACTGTTCGGCGGGACCACCACGATAGTCGGGACAACGTGCATCCAAATCGGTCAGGGTACGTACAAAATTTAAGCATTCCGTACCAACTTGAGAGTACACGGGATCGTGTTCGGGTACAATAATGGCGAAACAAGTTTTGTGTGCAGTGTCCAGACCCACCAAGCGACCATCATCCGTACAACAACGTGTGGGATGTTTTTCTGTAAAACAAATCAAATTAATATCTTAATTTAAGTCTATAAAATATTAATTATATGAATACTTACTGGACTGAGTACCACCAGCCTGCATAGACATATCGTGTGTCATAATCTGACCCCATTGCATGTTGATCAATGTAAATTCTGGATCGGGCACATCCATTTCTCCAAAGATTACCAAAGACACCAAACGAGCACTGGGCAACTCTTGCCCCGTAACAGAGGCTGTGGGAGAACTGATACCATCGCCATAACGTGGCGACAGTAGACGTCCATAACGTGTATTGGCCATACCCAATTGAGGACGTTCCAAATGATTACAGGACCCATCCAAAGTACGATATGTTGACTTTTCACAAACTGGCGGCGGTGCGGCACATTGTGCTCTTCCGGGTTGGGGAAATTGTGGACCATATGGACCATGTGTGGACAGCGTGACAAAAGGATTTACGGGTGCCGGAGAGGTTGGAGCAAAACCAGTTGGTACGGCATTACTGGAAGGAATATTAAAGAGTTGTGAGAACTAAATTTCTGGAAAAAACTATGAGAACTTACCTCACTAATGGCAGTGCAAAAGCTGATGCCGGAAATCCTGGTGCCGAAGGATATCTATGTTGGGCAAATGCATCAACGCCATGTTCATTGTGTAATATGTGATAACCAGTGGTGGAAACTTTTATGCTCAACGCTTGACAAATCAGTGTCAAAAGGACACCTAATTCTATTCTCCAGATCATCTGAAATGAAAATAAAGAAAACAGATTTCAGTAAAAAAGAAAATGAAATCTGCATAGAGGAGATTATATAGAGAATCTCTATTGAGAAGCTGAACGAAGTCGTTATAGACAATCTGAAGGAAGTTTTATATACGAGATGAATTTTGTCTTTATAGAAGAACTGAAGGCAGATTTTATGGGCGAACTAAATGGAGTCTTTATAGACGAGTTTTTTTGCAGGCAGTCTTTATAGTTGATTGAACGAATTGAAGATATTTTTTTTCATCAATTTATAAAAATTTTCAATGTTCAATGTTTTCATCAATTTATATAGTATAAGACACTCAAAAACCAGTAAGGAAAGTAATAAAGTCGGACTGGGCCGACCATATGATACCCTTCACCACTTTGGGTATATTGTACATATGTATCCTTACAATTATATGCCAATGTTCCCTCGAAGAACATACTCATGTCCTTCTGCAACCTATCATAAATTTAATTTCAGATTTAGACAGATTTAGAGTCGTCTGCCTACCATTGGACAAATTTATGGAAAACGATTAATGGCTGCATTTGCACCAATTTCAACAAAACCCAGTGACGTCATTCAAGTCTCAATTTGATACGTTGTGCAAAATTTCGTGTTAATCGGAAAAACATTAGGAGTTTGGTGCACAATTTATGTAAAATCTGACGAAAAAATATATGGGAGCTATATCTAAATCTGAACGGATCTTCATTAAACATAGCACACATCATTCTAGGCTCAATTCAGTACGATATGCCAAATTTCGAGCAAATCGAAGGATATATAGGGACTTTGGTGCACCATTTACATAAAATCGGACGAAAATATATATGGGAGCTATATATAAATCTGAACCGATTTTCACCAAATTTAACACACATCATTCTACACTTAATTCAGTACCTTATGCCAAATTTCGTGCATATCGAAAGATATTTAGGAACTTTGGTGCACCATTTACCTTAAATCGGACGAAAATATATAGGGGAGCTATATCTAAATCTCAACCGATATTCACGAAAGTTAGCGCACATCATTCTAGGCTCAATCCAGTGCGCTGTGACAAATTTCGTGCATATCGAAAGATATTTAGGGACTTTGGTGCACCATTTACCTTAAATCGGACGAAAATATATATAAGAGCTATATCTAAATCTGAACCGATTTTCAGGAAACTTAGCACACATCATTCTACGCTCAATCCACTACGCTGTGACAAATTTCGTGCATATCGAAAGATATTTAGGGACTTTAGTGCACCATTTACCTTAAATCGGACGGATATATATATATATATATATATCTAAATCTGAACCGATTTTCAAGAAATTTTACACACATCATTCTATGCTCAATTCAGTACGCTATGCCAAATTTGGTAAATGGTAAACCATTTACCTTAAATCGGGCGAAAATATATACGGGAGCTAAATCTAAATCTGAACCGATTTTCCCAATTTCAATAGGTTCGTCTTGGGCCAAATAGATGATCTGTGCCAACTTTCATCCAATTCGGATCATAAATGCGACCTGTACTTTGTTTACAATTTACCATGGACAGACAGACAGATGGACGGACGGACATGCATAGACTTAGAAAGTGATTCTATGCATATTCTCAAAAGGAACCATGTGTCTATCTCGTTTCCTTTGCCTATTACAAACATATATGGTGAAGGGTATAAAAAGCAACTTCTCGCGTAGGATTTTCAAAAAGTATTTGTAAAAAAAGCAACATCTCGTATAAGATTTCCAAAAAAAATTTTTAACAAATCCTCGCCTGGTATAAGATCTTCAACCACCAGATATATAAGACCTGAAAAAATATAAAAAAATCCTCGCCACGTGTAAGACTTTCAAAAAATATAAAAATATTCCACGCCTTGTATATATTTTTAAAAAATCCGTATAAGACATTCAACAAATATTTAAAAAATCCTCGTAAAAGACCTTCAACAAATATTTTTAAAAATGTTTCTCCTGACGGCAATTTTCAATGGCATAGCCCTCATATAAAAGTCTCAATACCGATTTTAGATTTTTTGAGTATCCACCTGATGTTGGATGCTATACAAATTTCTTACCGGTCGAACTTAACGACTTGTTTCAGTTATGAAAGATTCTCTCCTTAGCGGATGTAGGAACAATGATTAAATTTCCTATAAAAAATATATTTCTTTGTTTTAGTATAGAGTCCGGTTACTCACCTTCATTAAGGCCTGAATGGCTCAATCAGGAATAGTAAATACCCAAAAAAAGACAACCTTGCATTAATGCTGAATATTTAAACTAACCACGATATTACGATGTCCGCCATCCATAACAACTAATTTATGGTCTCTGCGATAGAGTCTCTATATGGTGAAACCGATTTGTTATGCTAAGAATTCCGAACATTTCAATGGAGATCAATTGGAATTTAATACGATAGAGAGACACTCAACCGGCACACAAATGGTGGCGACCATTACCATGCTTAGAATAACAACGGCATATTGGAAAGGAACTAAAAGCAGACAAGGTAGTAAAAGCAAGCACTTCAACAAAAGATTCAGAGTTCCAATCATTGAAGTTTTTTTGTTATTGTTGTAAGTTTCATTGTTGTTTGACATGAATGAAAAAGCAAAAAAAGCTAAGCTAAGATCACAACATGAGTTCAGCATGAAAATATATTCATGCATTATTTAAGCGGGGTTTCAATGAGGGTATGGACACCTGTTGGGTATTGACATGGTATGGCATAAAACAATTGCTCCAGATGATTCGTCCTCGGTAAGTATGTACCACAGCATCACAATTTGATTTACATTTAGATTTTCCAGACAACTGCCACCACAATGAATAGATAGACATACAGACCAAATGCTCTGATTCGTAATAGAAAACAAGAGGAGAAAAAAAACCTAAATCACGTCGCATAAAAAAGTGTTTTAGAAATGTTTTACAAGCCGTACAATTCTCTTGGCGTCCAATATATGTACGAGTTTAGTTATGTATGTGGAATTGGTCATATCCATTACAATCGATCTTTAACATGCGGTATTATATCATGCATGAGAACCTCTCTAGTCACCTCTTAATAACAATAACAACAACTAAGACAACAACAATTGACATCGTGAAGTACAATAAAGTGACTGTTTACATGCATCCTTCGATATATTCTCTTCAATGAATGACGATAATGGCCATTCTCGTAATAAGGCTGAATGAATTGAAAACGGCCGATCGCAAAGTAGAAAAAAACTACATGTTATGGTTTTATTTTGAATGGAGGTTGGACGAGGGTCGTGAAGAATTATTTTGGTAGCAACAATTAATGATGACTGAAGTTACAAAAAAATTGCTTTGGTTCTACCAAGCCTCACTCCTATAAAAAAAAACAAGAAAAATGTCATCGGTTTTTTTTTAAATGGCGGAAATTTTATGATAAATTGCTGATAGGTCATATTAGACACTTTGATTAGCACCTGGAAAATACCGAAAATGACACGTAACCTTTGTATGTGGGCTATGTAGACGCCTGAACTTACATTGAAATTATTTTGTAAAGAAGTTGGGTGCCCACCAAGATCCTGGAGTTACACTTCGAAATGTGAAAATATAGTCACTTTGGATGGAAAATGCACCTAGAATTGTCTAAATTGCTGCCAGGAAATGTTACACAATTTGACTAGGGCCTAGAAAATACAAAAAATGACACGTGACCTTTATATGGCGGCTATGTAGAAGTCTGGACTTATGCTGAAAATATTTTGTGAAGAAATTGTGTACCCACCAAGATCCATAAATATCCATATTTATATGGGGATATACTATTTTCCCACCCAATGAGAACTAACAATATCAAATTATAACCAAATCCGTTTAAACATATGTCTGAAATCCTCAAAATTAGATGGGAACTACACCTAGTCGTAGACTGATTGTGGCAATTTTTAATAAGAAAGCTTTGCCACTCAATGAGAGCCAATACCAGTAGTTATGTTAGCCCGGGCCGAACTTCATATGCCCTCCACCATGTGGTGTTCATTCTAAATTTCGTAAAATGGTCGGGAGGTCCTTTAAAAGGAGATTATTTCGTTGTAAATTGTCTTTTAATAGGTTAAATAAAATATTACAGACACTCAGATTAGAAAACTGGACCAGAAGTTTCAACGTACCGTAAATTAAACGGGACATTTGTATTAGCGCCATGTAATAAAATTTTCTGGGAAGAAGCTTTATTATTCCCCAGAAAGTCAAATATTCCAGCCACTTCCGTGGGACAAAATGTGACAAAAAAATGCTAGTCCTTCGAAAATTTTCTCCAAGAACCTGGAATGTCCAATTCCAGCCACTTCAGTTGAAAAAGTTGGATAAAAATGCATCTGAGGGGACTTTTTTCTACAGAACTAAATCAAACCTCAGTTACTGAGGATACTTTTTCTATAGAGAAAATTCAAACCTCAGTTACTCATGAGATCTTTTTTATAGAAAAAAGTAGACAATAGAAAACCAGTGAGTGGAGCAGTATAGTCGGACGAAGCCGACCACATGAAACCGTACACAACTTACATCAAACTCTAATTTCTTGAACGATTATAGGTCAACAGCTCCACTTTTTAACCCTGGCATATTTTCCAAATCTTGTTTTCCCGAGGTGAATTTTATCCCATAAAGAATGTGGTCACTTTAGGTTGTGTTTTATCTGACCCTCGGAATATTGACCGATTATCAAAGAAAATAGCCGTACTAAGTAATTGTTCAGATCCCCTTCGCCGTGTAAAATATGTAATATTCTGCATATAATAATGGCCTCTAGAACGGCTAAAAAATCTGATAAAAATAAAGTATTCGGTTCATTGCAATCCATAAGCACCATCTCAACATCACCGAAAATTATAAGCATCGTCCTTGACCATATCTGGAACTTCATGTAAAATTTCAAAGCAATCAGCGCGACATTTTTAGTGGGTTTTTATTACACAAAAGTCTATTTTCGTATAACTCCCACATCCGAGTACATACAACCATATAATTGGTATCAATTTAAAGGTCAACCACTCCTCTTGGATATACTACCAACTTCTCGGGTCTATGTCCTTCGCCATAGAAGACTAATTTTGTAATTTTTCACACAAAAGTCATGCTTATTCTTTGACCCGATCCTCTTTTCCATGTTTGGCCCGATTCCCTTCCCTCAGTTACTGAGGAGACCTTTTTTCTATAGAAAAAATTCAAACTCATTTAAAGAGGAGACCTTTTTTCTATAGAAAAATCTAAATTCAACCTCAGTTACGGAGGAGACATTTTTTCTATAGCAAAAAAATTGAACCCCAGTTACTGAAGAGACTTTTTCCTATAGAAAAAAATCCAACCTCAGTTACTGAGGAGACTTTTTTCTATTGTAAAAATCCGACCTCCGTTACTGAGGAGACTTTTTTCTATAGGAAAAAATCCATCCTCATTTACTGAGGAGACTTTTTTCTATAGGAAAAATCTAACCTCAGTGTCTGACTAGATATTTTTTTATAGAAAAATTAAGTCTCCATTGTAGACGAGACTTTTTTCTAAAGGAAAAATTTAACCTCATATACAGACGAGACTTTTTTAATCGAAAAAATTTAAACCTCAGTTACCGATGATTTTTTTCTATACAAAAAAATCCAACCTCAGTTACTGAGGAAAAATTTTTCTATAGAAAAAATCTAACCTCTGTTACTCAGAAGACTTTTTTCTATTGAAACAACTCAAAACTCAGAAAAAGTCTTTTCAGTGACTGAAAATTTATTTCTATAGAAAAAAGTTCCTTAGTAAATGAGAATTTTTCTATATAAAAGTTTTCTCAGGTACATAATATGATGTTTTCTATAGAAAAAATCTTCTATATCACAATTCTCAGTCATTTAAGCGTACTTTTTCTAAAGAAAAAAAATCCTCAGTCATTGAGGATATTTTTTTTATAAAAGATAATTTTCAGTCACAGAGGATACATTTTTTCTATAGAAAAAAATCTGCCACTGAGGATAATTGTTTCTATAGAAAACTTCATCATCAGTCACTCAGCACATTTCCTCATTTATTGAGGATACTTTTTTCTAAAGAACAACATTTCTCTGCTACATTTCTATGTGGGTCCCATCTACGAACTTGACCTAGGTTTGATAAAAAAAATTACGATGTGCACAATTCAGATCAAATTGGACATTCCAGTCGTTTCATATTAAATCAACAAATTTTCATAATATCGACCCTTTGTGATTTAGTTTTGACTAAAATATTACGATGTGCATTGTTCGGATCAAATCGGACATTTATCAAAAATTGGCCCATTGTACAGACTTGCTTGCTTTTTTCAGCAAAATGTTTACGATATTGTGAAGATGAAGCAGGAGGACTGGACCGATATTCCCTATCTTCGAACTTGATTAAGGTTTGGATGTGTAACGTTTGGATGAAATCGAAGCACCAGCCATACAGACGGACGGACATTTGTAAATCGACTTCAAATTTTCGGAAACTGATTTGGTACATAGAAACGGGGGGTCTGACACTAATATTTCGATGAACCAATTTTTCCGTATTAAGTGTTTATCATTATATATAAGGCTTAGTGTATACAAATATCCATTCATAATGAATATATTTTTTCCATTTCCTTCGGAAAACGATCCTCGTCGACACACATTTTTATGTCTGACACAATGACACAAAATTTATGGACACCAATGTAGATCACAATGGCTGTGATGTCGGCGGCTCTGGTTGCAAGTGGTGGCGTGCTTATTGAATGACTTCTTAAAAAATCTCTATATCTAAAAGCTATGTTAGCTGTTGACCAACTAGCCGGTCAATTGCCATTTTTGCACCAAATAAATTTTGAAAAAATAAAAGCAACAACATGAAAACGTCCAACACATGATTATGTATAAGAAATAGCAAAATTCAATGTTGTTGACTCAAAGAAAAAAAAAAAGAATTTCAGTGGTCATTATTTTGAAGTTTTTTTTTATATAGAAATAGTTTTCAATTCAGTTCTTTGGTGATTTTTAAATCAGAAAAAGAAAATTTTATACCAAGAACTTGATACACTTTTGAGAAATCGAAAAAAATAACACACATAAAATATAATGAATTCAGATAGCCACATTGGTAAACTAGTATGAACATAAATAATATCGAAAAGAACATTTACACATACACAAGTAAATACAAATGAATGTAAGTGTGTGTTTTTGTATTTATGTTAGCGTGACCGCATCAAGTTAAGCCAGCCGCTTATTTTCAATTTACGCTAAATTTAATTGATTTAGAATTCATGATGACATACCACCATTCATTGGCTGTCCGGCTAATATGTAATGGCTCTGTTAAGCGAAGAGATTATCTTAGAAGCGTTGAATATGTTTTTGAATTTTAATTGCATTGTTGTCAAATGAAGTTCGAAAACAAAATAAGACCACATGTTTGATGACAATGTAAAGCAGAATCAATAATTTGCTGGCTGAACTTTAAAAAATATGTTGTACTCGAAACATAGTGACATTTGACACTGTCAAAAATCAGAATAATGCAATTTTTTAAACATAATAAAAATGCCAGAAAAAGAACACAATTGTGTAAAGAATCCTGTAAAGATATCCTTCTTTGAAGATGTATGAAAAATGTTAATTTTGTTATTCCAATTTCGAGTACCTGTGGCTTTTTATAGGATTGAAATTGAGCACTGATTTTTTATATAGGAAGTAATCTTCAGGGACTTTGGACTACCACCGATTGTTTTCTGTAGAAAATAATTCTCAGTAATTGAGAAAAAATATTTTCTTTAGAAAAAATCTTCATAAACTAACAATTGAGAAAAAATTCTCAATTACAGAAGATTCAGCGTTGATTTCATGTACAAAAACTAGCAGTTACTAAAGATCGGATTTTCTTATAGAAAAGAAAATTTGTCAGTTATTTAGATATGAATTTATTTTATAGAAACCAGTAAGGAAAGTAGTTAAGTCGGACTGGGCCGACTATATGATACCTATCAAAACTTTGTGTATATTCTACACATGTATCCTAACAGACGTCGCGTTTTCGAAGGAACATTGACTTGAAATTGAACGAACTTAAATATGCGATCTTTATCTATAAGTAAACCGACTAACATCAATCCCAGCACATGACATCCTGAACCCTCCTCTAAATTTTGTAAATAGATTTAAAGCAAACTTTACAAACTTGCTATTTGGTATGCTTCACTGTTTAAAATGTAATATCAAATACATGGATAGGTCGAAATTATATACGACTTCAAGGAAACTTGCCAAAGATTAATTTATATTAATTTCAGTACGTTGTGTCAATCGGCCTTACCGGCTTAAAATCGGACGAATGTATATATAGAAGCTATATGTAAATCTGAGCCGAGCTATATCTAAATCTGAACCAAATTTCACGAAACTTAGCACACATCATTCTCGACTTAAGTCAGTGTGCTATACCAAAATTCGTGCAAATCGAAAGATTTATATGGACTTTGGTGTCCCATTTATCTTCAATCGGACGAAAATATATATGGGAGCTATATCTAAATCTGAACGGATTTCCAGGAGACTTAAGACACATCCTCCTAGACTTAATTCAGAACGCTATGCCAAATTTCGTGGGACTTTAGTTCACCATTTACATTAAAGCGGGCGAAAATATATATGGGAGCTATATCTAAATCTAAACCGATTTTCACGAAACTTAACACTTATCATTCTAGACTTAATTCAGTATACTATGTGTGGTGTACCACAGTGTGGTGAAGGGTATAAAAATTATCTATTCATAACACATTTTTCATAGTAACAAAATCCTCGAAATTGCAGTAATTTTAAGTGAAAAATTGCTGGTAGGATCCTTACCACTGAAAAAACGGTGTTAGAAATAGTACATGTCAAACTATGTTGAAAAATAAGGAAGATATTCACCGATTGGATAGCTATACAATCACAGAGAAACGTGTCAACATTTCAATCGATTGGATTATTAGTTCTTGATTTATCGTGTCAGTTTTTGATTTATCGTAAAAATACTGTTTCGAGAAAAATGCGATTAAAGTTTGAGAATTACTTCAGCCGTCGTTTGATGCAGCCATAATAAATCCGTTACATTTTCAGGAGTTGTTGAGATGTTCACTTGAAATTGTATAGGTAAATAATAAATAAATTGCAATCGTGACCAATACTCGCTCGAAGTCGAAGGTAGTCCAAAAACGGCCGTTGTGCTACAGAACATTGCTGTCATGATAATAACACGTTGTCATGCGATATATTTTAATAGGATACATTTGATATTGCATGAATACGTGGCCGTAAAAAATTTTTTTCTCGTTGGATTCCGCAAAATTTTCAATGTGGAACAAAATATGATGGCGGTGTTACAAAAGAAGCTTATAAGATTGTATCTATGTATCTATGCGTATGATCATGAACCAAAAGAGTAATTGGGCAGGTGGGTTGTCGAAGACAATGTGTTTTTTTCACGAAAGTTTTTCGTGAAAAAACTGTTGATATGACCTGGCAAATTGTTAACGTTTTTGATGATGTTTCGGCTAAAGGTCAGGTAAAAAAAACACCTCGAAACTAATGCTCGCCGTTTTTATCGGGATTTTCCTTTACAAAAGCAACAATTCAGAGTTCAATACCGCAATTTGTTTTACTGAGTGATGATTTGACATTTAATGCTTTTTTATTACCTTGGGTTATTATCGAACGTTTTTTCCCATGCTCGAAACACTTTTGAAAAGCGTTTATTGGCTTACCCATACACCCATGATTCGATGTTCAACAGGTCCTGTGAGATACCCTTGCGAAGTTGTTTTTGTTCAAATTAAAAAAAATCGAAAAGCGCACCGAACTACTATACTAACCTTTTTATCTGTAAAAACAAACTGACAATGCAAAATAACTGATATTACCAACATATATACCAGATATGTGTACCAGCATAACAGTAAAAATGCGGTGAAAATATATGAGGTTAGCTTCAGCTTATTTACCCTCATTTCAATCAGAAAAAATGAAAAAAGAAAACAGTAAGTAAAGTTCAAAAATTTGACGGGTCGACTCTCTGAAACCCTTTACAACGTTACTACAAGAAATTCTCCTAGGATTCCTAATATACTGATAAAATGTTCAGCCGGGCCGAACTTTTATACCCTCCACCATAGTATATAGGGTATATTAATTTTGTCATTCCGTTTGTAACACATCGAAATATTCATTTCCGAACCTATAAAGTATATATATTCTTGATCAGGGTAAAATTCTAAGACGATCTAGACCATGTCCGTCCGTCTGTTGTAATCACGCTATCTGCTGAAGGAATTGAGATAGGGTGCTGAAATTTTGCATAAATTTGCCTTTTGTCTGCATTCAGGTCAAGTTCTGTCTGTCTGTCCGTCCGTCTGTCTGTTGTAATCACGCTATCTTCTGAAGGAATTGAGATAGGGTGCTTAAATTTTGCATATATTTGTCTTTTGTCTGCAGGCAGGTCAAGTTCGAAGATGGGATATATCGGTCCACGTTTAGGCATAGCTCCCATATAACAGTACCTCGGTATTTTGGGGTTCATATTTTTCCACCGAATTGGCTATAATTTCGTATTTTGAGTTCTTATTAAATTAAAAGTAGGTCAATTTTTTCGGATAGTCCCCATATAAGGGTACCCCAAATTTTCGGTATTTTGGGGTTCTTGAGCGCGTTTTTCAACCAAAAATATGATTTGTTCCGTTTTTGGGTTTGTTTTTAAGACTGTGTTGTAGTCATTTCATCTGCGGAAGATACGAAAAAACTAGAACATAAGGTTCGATAAATAACCTTATATATATATATATTTAGGAACTGTAACCTAGCCTCTGTGTGGGAGGTATCAGAAGGAGTGGACCGATATTCCCCATGTTCGAACTTGAAGTAATTTTGAAGAAATAATAAGATGGGCAAAGTTTGGATGAAATCAAAATTGTTTGAAACAAATTTGGTCCAAAGGAACATGGGGTCTAGGACCAATATATAGAACCATAATCGGTTTGTAGAAATGTCGGTATAGGTATACTTTTTGGTATGTTCCCTATATTTTTATTTCAAGTACCTGTCAGTATATCTATGGTGGAGGGTATCCAAAGTTCGCTTTTTCACTTGTTATAAGTTAAACATGTAAAATACTTGTAATCGTTCGGGACTATGCTACTTGGGAGGACTTAAAACACAATGAGAACCAAATTAGAAAATGTATGTGCCAAATTCCTCTATCGTGACATAAAATTTTATTCTAATCAAAAATATACATATATTTTTTTATTGGTATTCGGTAAATATTTCGAGTAGTTGAAAATGGAATGAACAATTTAATATACAATCCACTCCGCCTTATGGTGGAGGGTATAACAAGTTTTTGTGTTTAATTAACAATGTAAATATAACTATGAACCTCATAAAAGGGTACCTCAGTAATCTGAAATAAATAAATCTTATTAACATGTTTGGGGAATGAAATCTATTTATGCTAAATATGTCAAACGAATTCAGTTGTTCATAATAAGGGTTCGGATAAAAGTGGAGAAGGACGTTAAAGGCATACAAATATCGATTTTGTGACTTTTGCCTTCCTATCTAAAATCTTATAAGACAATTTTGGAGACCAGTTTATGATTCAAGAAAATGAGGACTAAAAAATGAAAAAGGACTTGAGTTAGAAGGACAAAATGGATTTCTTAATGAACATTGGGGATATCAACTAAAATGCATCACGCCACATCTCAAAAACTGGACCAATGGGGAATTTTTCACAATAGGTTCTTAATATGTTTGCCAAGGTATGAGCTCGAGATTTGTTAGATAGGGATATGATAAACTAAACTTTAGTTCCCTAACAAAACCATAAATTTGAAATATAAATAATTTACCTTGTCTAGTATTCAAATAAATAAAAAAAAAAAATCAAAATACTTGTACTATGATATAATAAATAGCGGATATACTCGTACTATTTCATACTCAAACGTAAACGCCAACGTAATAGTAAAATGTAATTTATTACATACAACGAAGTTCAATAACTTTTATTCTATCTATAACCGAACCAACCCACTAACTAACGAACTCCAATATCGATATATCGCATTTCAATGGAATGCAAAGGCTGTTCCGTAAAGGCCATATATATAAAGGCATGTGCCAATATTACATTTCAAATAAATATTCGTTTCATTCTCTAGTGAAGGAACGGACAAAAAAAACTGTTTGCATGTTTGCGATACTATTTTATTTATACTATGAAAAATATATATAAATCAAATACAAGACGTTCACCGAACGGACAAATTAAATTAACGCTATGATAATTAAATAGCTATTTATTTTAATTGCCAACTGTAGTAAATAAAGTAAACAAACAAAAGAAAAAAACAACAACACCAACTAATTAAAACATTATTGAATAATTGTTGTAAAATTGTATTGGTAAAAAAATCACTGTTATAATTAAATAATTATTGTTTTTTTTAGCTATAGATATATAAAAAAATGGATTTATTTTTAAAATTGCATTGGGAATTGCGATTGGTTTATTTTAAACGAAGAAAAAAAAATATTTTATTGAAATTCTTTAACACAATACCAAAACTAAATATGTAATTTTTTTCTATTTTATAATTTAGATATTAACGATATTAAGAGCGGATTTTAAAATTGTTCACCATTATCACGATCGAATTGTTTCAGAGTTAATCATGATTTTTGTTCTACAACTGGATTTTTTTTTTTGCTGATTTTCATGGACATTTTATCGATTATTATTACAATGGTTTTAATAAAATAACAATTGTTTAATTATGAATTGTTTTAATCGACCGAACGACCATATGGCCATGCGACCATAATAAGAGCGCAATTTGTAAACTTGTCTTAAAACTAAACAATGGATTTTTTTTTGGAATTGTTAACATAATCTGTAACAAAAAATATAGTAATTGATATTTGATTAGAAAAAAAAACAAATCTGTTGATTTGTATTGACACGCTACAAGAATTCGATACTCAAGGGGGAGAAATCAATTCCCATGGGAAATTTGTTTTACAATTAAAATGTATGTATACTCCTCACCATAAGGTGGGAAATTCAGGAAACACGCCAAAGGTCTATATGTTTGTTAACATCACGACAGAGCTCGTAATATTTATGTTAGAGCTGAAAAATTTGGCACATACATTTGATCTGTTCCAGAACTTTTTTTAATGGTAAAGCTAGTTAAAGGGAAAAATGTCAAAATCGTTCTCAGAGTAAACCAGTAAGGAAAGTTCAAACTTCGGACGGGACCGACTATATGACACCCTTCATCAATTTGGGTATATACAAGAGATGCTCACATTTACAATATCCTGTAGATAGAAGAGACATAGTATCTTTGGAGGACCATTGAAATGGAATCGGACGAAATTAAATATGGGATCCACAAAGACATTTTAACTAGATATCTAAAAATCAGTAAGTTTTGCAGAATTTTGTGTCAATTGGTCAAATGTTGGGTCTTTGGTGCAATATTTACTTCAAATATGAAGAAAATATACAGGGTGCGATGAAAAAACTGCAACCAACTTCAGACTGCTATCATTTTTAAGCCACTCGTACGACAGCTGTTAAAGTTATTCCAGTGACAGCTCATTATATTGTTTACAAGCGTACAAAAGCATTTTGGTGAGAATTTTCCAGAAAAAGTTTTTCGTAATGGAATTCAAGCGTGATTTCTTTATATTTGACTGGAAAACCACAAGTGACTATCGTTAGAGCACTCCTGCATTTAAATGAGAATAAATCTTTTGTGTCTCGTACTATCGCGCCGGCCATGGTGATAGTGTGGGCCGCCATAATAGCCAATGGTCGCTCTCCGCTCGTATTAATCGACCGTGGCATCGGAATAGTGCCGAATAGTATCGCGAAAATATTCTGGAGGGTGTATTAAAGCCCTGGGCACCCACACATTTTGGCTGCAGGCCTTGGACATTCCAACAGGACTCAGTATCATCGCGCTCAGTACGCGCCACCCAAGAATGGTTACAAAATGATGTTCCTCGCTTCATTTCCAGCACACAATGGCCACCAAAATCTCCGGATAACAATCCGTTGGACTATTATCTGTAGTATTTTGGAAAACAAGGTTGGCACTAAAAATGCCAAAGTGTCAATCACTCAAAACAATCGCTTCGCCGGGAGTGGGCCAAAATGCCGCAGATCAACATTCGGGCAGCGTGTGAGGGTTTCATTGGCCGTTTGAAGACCATAATTCGTGCCAAAGGTGACCAATCCAATGACAAGAATACATGGACTGACGGACATGCATAAATCGACTCAGAATGTGATTCTATGCATATTCTCAAAAGGAACCATGGGTCTATCTCGTTTCCTTTCGCCTATTACAATCATATGCACAAAGACATATGTACCACAGTGAGGTAAAGGGTATAAAAATAGCTTGAAAAATTAGATGGCAATACTTTAAATCAACACAACAGCCAATCAGATTTTGACATTTCTAGTTACCATTTTTACTCTGCCAAATTTCTCGAGTAAAAAAATTATAAAAAGAAAAAGCTAGACAAAAATTATACGTTTTGTGGGACTGGAGAACTACAACTTCGAGGTAGTTAAAGATTTTACATACCCTCGTACCGCCATCAATAAAACTAATGACATCAGTTTTGAAATTCGGACAGATGCTACTATGGTCTAAGTTTAGAAACAAGGCCACCTCTCGCCAGACCAAACTCACACTTTACAATACGCTGATACTACCCGTGCTGTTATATAGATCTAAAGCATGGGTACTTGCGCAAGCAAGTTTGGGGTGTTTGAGAAAAATATTCTCCGAAAGATCTACGGGCCGATCTGCGTCGACGGTGAATATCGGCATAGAGTGAACCACGAGCTTTACAATCTATACGCGGACATCGACATAGTTAGTCGTATCGAGCTGCAGCGACTAAGGTGACTAGACCATGTTGTGAGAATGAATGAGAATGCCTTAGCTCAAAAGGCATATAAAAGCGAGCCTACTGATGTTTCACGCAGAAGGGTAAGGCCACGAATCAGATGGAAAGACTAAGTAGAAAACAACATCTTGGAACGTGGTCTTTCAAATTGGAGGAGATGCGCACAAGACCGACGCTCTTGGAAATCCTTTCTAAGCTCGGCTTATGGAACAACCCTTCTGTAACAGGCCAGCTAAATAAGTAAGTAATAGGCTGAGTGTATATAGATTTTTATACCCTCCATAATAAGGAGGAATAAAATTAGTCATTCCGGTTGTAACACCTCGAAATATAAGTGTTCGACCTAAAGTATATATATATATATTTATATATATCTGGATCACAATAAAATCTATGTCGATTTATGCATGTCAGTCTGTCTGACAGTCCGTCTTTTGAAATCACGATATAGTCCCAATATTTAAGATAGAGCTTTGAAATGTTGCACATACAATATTACTACTTCAGTGTCTGGTATTGAAAATGGAATATATCGGTCCAGGTTTTGGTATAGCCGTATTTGGGGCTATACACGTTTTCAATCGAAATGGCTGTAATTTAGTATATATAAATCCCTATCAAAAATGAACGATATAACGAACGATATTATGATAGCTCTAATATAACGGCACTCCCCATTGTTATTCCCTCCACCATAGTATGGAGGGTATATTAATTTTGTCATCGAAATATTCATTTCCGACCCTATAGAGTATATAAAATTCTAAGACGTCCGTCTGTCTGTTGTAATCACGCTATCTTCTGAAGGATTTGACATAGGGTGCTGAAATTTTGCATAGGGTTGTCTTTTTTCTGTAGGCGGGTCAAGTTCGAAAATGGGATATATGGGTCCATGTTTAGGCATAGCTCCCAAATGTAAGTTTTCTTCAACCGAATTGGCTGGAATTTGGTACTTGAGTTTCTTTTGGGTAGCAGATCTTCTTATCAAAAATTATCGAAATCATCTACTTTGTGAATTTCTTGGGATTTGGGCATATTTTTAAAGGAAATTACTTGAATTCTTTCTAACCTTTCTACCAACGTCCCGAACGATTCCTCCTATTTTAAATGTTCATCTCATGGCGGATTGTACAAAACAGATTGGCCCAGCCGAATTTAACGTTTTTATTTGTTTTTAAAATAGTGGACTTAAAAGTATTTTTAAGCGTGGTCCTATTGCGAATTTCGGGGATTTTTTGTTCACAGAGTGGTCCCAAGACTTACTTACATTTATTCCCAATGCGTTTCGAACATTTTAATGTTTTTTTTTTCTCAATATTCAAATTTGTTCACAAATTTCGAACGTAGGGTACAAATTTCATATATTCTAAAAAATAAACTCTTACAAATCATTACAAAAAAACAATTAATGTGCCATTTAAAAAAAGAATAACAAAAACATAGCACTTTTTGTGTTGGCGAACTATTGTTTGGATTAAGAAAACTAAAACAATGGAGTTCAAAGTGTATGCAACAGATAAAAATAAAAACAAAATGTAACATTGATATGTCCCCTTGATATAAAAAAATGACAGACTGCCTGAATGTACCACAACGAACACCCACGGGTAAGGAAATTTTGGTTTATTTGCTCTTAAGCCGCAGTGCTTAAAGCTAAATGGCCAATAATAGCTAGTCTCAGTGTAGCCAAGGTACTTTTTAGCACATTCATTCAACACCCTTTCAATTATTATTGTTATTATCATTATGGTTGTTGTTGGTTTTGGTACATAGAATATTATTACAATAAGCATGAATGGTTGGAACCATTGTTTGTGGCCAAATGTAAAAAACGACTTACATTCAAAATTTTGTATTCGTTCACATGATAGGTTTTTTTCCTTTTTCTTAATTATTTTGTTTCTGTATATTGTTTTTTTAGTTTGGCTAATGTCATACTTAAGTCTGCAAGGCAATCAATTCAAATGGTGGCATGCAAATTTATCGTGACTTCAGTTTTTCCATATCTCACTCATTAGCGTAAAACAAGGCGATTGTTTGTTTTTAATGTTTTTCTAGGGGAAAATAAGTAATTAATTCTTGTGGTACTGAATAATGTGGGAGTCTTGGTTGAATCTAAATACAATTTATTTAGATATATTTTGCAATAGAATATTATTTTCCATCCTTTATATTTTCCCGTATTAGTATTACGCTTGATATATTAAAGGTTGCTACATATATCTATGTAGGCTACTCTTTTAAACAAAAAATAATTTAAAATTTGATATAAACACATATAACTGGTGTATATGTTTGGTACGTTGGCCAACTTCCCGAGTCCAGTCGATCACGGATGCTAATTGCACATTTCCTCTGCGGACACCACAGAACGTATATACCAATTGATCACCCCTTCCTTCATCAACGGCTAGGAATATAGCAAGTCCCTCGTCAAAACAACTGCAAAAAAAGTCTTTTATATTTATTTCTCTGAGTAATGATTCTAGAGCAGTATTTATGATTGAAAACTCTATGTTGTGAGAATGATATCATAAGGCTTCACCGTATTCAAATGTACATACATGTATATCTTAATTAAAATTGGCCATAAAATTCGTTATCATTGACATTCCATTTGCAAATTATTACCATGGCATTCAAATTATGATTTTACAAAAACAAAAATCGAAAATGAAATAAATTGGATTTTTTATGGACCAAACCCAAGCAACAGATCTAAAGCTGTGTAAACTGGACACAACAGTTCAATGTCATCGGCTTGACAGCTTGAAAAAAGAAAACTAATGACACAAATAGAGACAAAATCAATTAGATTTTACATACTGTAAAAAATTATAAAAGAAAAAAACAAACACTGTCAGCGGCACACAAATATCGGGTTCGATCAATCAAATTTTAAAGTAAATGTAATTAAATGGGGCTGATTCAAAAAAATTAGCGGAAACAATAAATAAACAGCCTTTTATAATCAAAACCAAATTACAGCCACATAGACTATATTCTCCAAAGAAATAAACGAAACCTTTTTTGAAAAAAAAAAAAAAAAAACAAAAACCCACAACAATTGCCTTAGTAATCTACTTTGCAGAATACTTGACGAATTGTGGAGGGGCGAGGGCTACTAATTATAAAATTTTTAATATTTACAATCAGAACTGGTTTTATTGTTTTTCAAAGTGTTCTCCAGCTTAATTTATACCCTTTTCATGCGTTCAAAGCAATTTTCGATTCACTTTTTCTACGCCGAAAATGATACCTCCGAAACAGATACCTTCAGCAAATCAGTGCTCTATGACGCATGACCAGGTCAAAAATGTACTGACTTGAAAATGTGTGAGAGCTCACATTATCATAGTGACACAATGATGAGTTGTGAGGTTTTTCATTGTTCCTCGTCTTAACTTCCACAAATCATAGTCATCTTACTCAATTTGTCCTCGTATTAGTTTCGATAATTACGTAATTATTGTTATTGCAAACAAAGTATATGATTAGTTTGCTGTACTCTATCTTTGACTAGAAACAACGCCTGCTTAAATTTCTGAGCAGTTGATGAGTTAGATGGTTATTAGAATGTCAGCGGGCTTCGTATGCATTTTATCTGGAAGGGAAAGTCAGCCTAGCTTTACAAATATGATTTGAGCCCGATATCCGTTTTTGTAGTGTGGCACACAATTTAGTGTTCCACTTTGAAGTGTTTCTTCTACAAACAACATTCGCTCTTGGGTTTGCCTAGTTTTTGTGGTTTGACATCGAACCATACTTCGACACCTGTGACGTTTTTTTTTAATTAGTTTCAAATCACAGCGTTTTTCAAAACTTCTTTAAAAGAACAAAAATCATTTTTTGTCGGCCAGGGGTTCATGCATTATTGAATGTATGCTGGTGGAAGAAATGCCCAGGGATTTAGTATCACACGGTATTTCACATGACGATCATGCATTATCAATACATGCAGCGCACCAATGTTCTGTGACACAGGAAGTTGTTATTACCAGTAAGAAACCAAAATTTGATTAATTTAAAAAACTTGCTCAAATGCTTCAAAATATCGAATATTCGTTGGTACCGTTTTATGGGAGCTATCTTAAAAACGGATCGATATAACTCACACCAAATGTCCTATTTTTGGGTACCAAAACCACCATCTAGAAACCTATGGTACGATCAGGAGTGTCGTAAGCCTACTGATATGAAAAATGTAGCATATAGGGCAACCCTGCAGACAGAAGCAACACGTCATGCGATGGAGAATTATCGGGAGAAAAGGAGAGATGAGATGGCTTCTGGTATCAAAAAGTGGCGGTGAAGAAGAAACCCCAGAGCCAATAAGAGATGACGGTATAGATTGTACACGACGTAGCCAAGATGAGGTCAGAGTAGCAATTAATCGGCTGAAGAACAATAAAGCAGCAGATGCCGATTCATTACCAGGACTACGGACCGGTCTACGTCGACGTTGAATATCGGCCCCGAATGAACCACGAGCTTTACAATCTATATCGACATATTCAGTCAACGTGGCTAGGCCACGTTGTGCGAATGAATGAGAATGCCCCAGCTCAAAAGGCATATAATAGCGAGCCTACTGATGGATGGTTCACGCAAAAGGGGAAGGCCACGATTCCGATCGAAAGATCAATTAGAAGGCAACATCTCGGAAAATGGTCATTCAAATTGGATGAGAGGCTCACAAGACCGACGCGTCTGGAAATCTTTTTTAAGCTAAATCAAAACAGAAAATTATTCCGATCGATTCGATGAATATTTCAAGGTGCTGAAATCAGAATGACAAATTCTATAAAATTTAGTAAATTCATCTTAAGGTAAAAATATTCTTAAAGAAATCTATGATCTGATAGTTGAAGTAAAAGTATTCTTTAAAAATTACGCTCTGGCAATCTTTGTAAATGAATTTTGATACCTTCAGCCTTATGGCTAATGAGGGTATATACACTTTCATATGGTGAAAATGTGCCTCATCGAAATATTGGTTTTAAACATCATGCTTCTTTGGACGAAATCCGTTTCAGAAAGGGTCTGATTGATATTTTTTTGATATCGGTTCAGATATAGCTCCCATATAAAGTTTCGCCGGATTTTATGTGAATGGAGCACCATACTGCCAATATTGGTCCGATTGAGACGAATTTTTGCAAAAAGTACTGCATTAGGTCCAGATTGATGTATGTATTGTTGAAATCGGTTCAGATTTAGATATAGCTCCCATATATAGGTTCGTCCGATTTTTTGAAAATGGTGCACCAAACCACCAATTTTGTCCTATTGAGACAAAACTTTGCACAGAGTACTGAATTAGGTCCACATTGATGTATGCAACGTTTTATTGAAATTGGTTCAGATTTAGATATAGCTCCCATATATATTTTCGTCAAATTTTTTGAAAATGGTGCACCAAACTCATATTTGTCTTCATTTCGTGGCTGATAGTTATTTAGATTATCAAATCGTGCAATAATAATATTAAACTTAATATGTTTGTTTTTTAATAATATTTTTTTTTTTCATTATTTAGACCAATCCTTATTATCCTTATTATCCTTATTATGGTGCATACTTCTTGTAGAATGTCGTAAAAGTTTTCGTAAATATTTGCTGGCTTACTTGTTTGTAATTGGTGTTTAGTTTAATGGCATCCATATCTTACCTGAAATAAAATAAAAAAATGTACTGATAGCAGAACCACTTTATGAGATATTTTTACAAATTAATATCTCACCTATATACATTTAAAACATTTTTCAAACGCTCTAAATCTACTTTTTCCATTAATGCCCACAGTTCCATTTGTCTCCTGCATTCAAAATCTAATTTATGTTGGACCAATTTTCAATTTGCTATATTTACTTATGTTCAAACATGTGTACAAATATTTAGCCAGATCACGCAAAAGTTTAATGACATCAATCTGCAAGAACTACTTGTAGACAGCCGCAGCAACAAAAACAACAACAACAACATTATGAAGGACATTTGTAATGCTTAAAACCAGACCTACGGCGCAGCCAGTGACCATGTTTATGTGCCGAAAAACCACAGCATAAAAATAACATGTTTCATATTTCGTGGACCATGTGCTGCTGCTGGTGGTGGCGGTACAAAATACTCGTACACAATGTTTTGGACCAGTTTAATGACATATTCATGGTAACTTTCAATTTTGTTGTTTTTGGAAATTATTGCTAGCCTACACAGTAATGAAATTTAATTACATATTTTGACAATAAAAAACACACCAATTTTGATTGTTGGTGGAGGACATGGTGGGCTACATAAATGAATGAAAGTGAATATTTGGTAAAAACACATAATACGTGACATTGTCAGAACAGATTTTACATGAGGAGTTCTTATTAAACACAAATTTTTCAAGGACTATCAAGCATCGAAAATCTCTAGCCTTTCATTGTTAAAGAATATTTTTTGGAAGAATTAGCAGTTCCTAGGTTTGGATTTTTAAAAACGGAATTAGCCTACAATTCCATTTGTTAGCTGGCTTGTTACAGAACGGTTGTTCCATAAACCGAGCTTAAAAAATATTTCCAAGCGCGTCGGTCTTGAGCGCCTCCAATTTGATAGACCACGTTCCAAGATGTTGTTTTCTACTTGTTCTTTCCATCTGTTCTTTCCTTCCCCTTCTGCGGGAACCATCAGTAGGCTCGCTTTTATATGCCTTTTGAGCTGGGGCATTCTCATTCATTCGTACAACATGGCCTAGCCATCGTAGTCGCTGCAGCTCAATACGACTGATATGTCGATGTCCGCGTATAAATTGTAAAGCTCCTGGTTCATTCGACGCCGATATTCACCGTCGACGCAGATTGGCCCGTAGATCTTTCGGAGAATTTTTCTTTCAAACACCCCAAGAGCTGCCTCATCTGCATGCACAAGTACCCATGCGTCAGATCCTTATAACAGCACGGATAGTATCAGCGTCTTGTAAGGTTTGAGTTTGATCTGGCGGGAGGTGGCCTTGTTTCTAAACTGCTTACTTAGACCATTTTAGCATGTGTTGGACATCACAATCCTCCGAATTTCAAAACTGATGTCATTCAATCTTTAACAACCTCGAAGCTGTGGTTCTCAAGTTCCACAATTGGTCCGAGTCTACTGGACGCCTTGCGCGTTGATACCATCATCTTGGTGTTCTCGCCGTTTACTGCCAGACCCACTTTGACAGACTCCTTCTCAATTTGTTCAAATGTGGCTGTTACCGCTCGCAATGTTCGACCCATTATATCGATGTCATCGCTTGCTTGGTATAACCTTTTCTAGCAAGATGTTAAAAAGATCACACGACAAACTGTCACCTTGTCTGAATCCTCGTTCGGTATTGAAGGGCTCCGTTGGGTTCTTTCCGACTTTAACTGCTGACCTTGTCCCAATTAAAGTTATCCTGTATAGCCGTATTAATTTTGCAGGAATGCCGAACGCAGACATTGCTTTAAACACATCTGAGCGGATAGGGCTGTCGAATGCGGCTTTATAGTCGACGAATAGTTGGTATGTGTCGATGTGTTTTTCGTGGGTCTTTTCCAGGATTTGGTGCAGAGTAAAAATCTGGTCAATAGTGTATTTGCAAGATCTGAAGCCGCATTGGTATGGTCCAATAATGTCATTGACCATTGGCTTCAATCGTTCACACGGCACACTGCAGAGCACTTTATATGCGATGGAAATGAGACTTTTACCTCTATAGTTGGCATATATCGCCTTGTCTTCTTTTTTGTGCACGGGAAACAGGATGCTAAGGTTCCAATCATTGGGTATGCATTCCTCTAGCCAAATTGTACTAATCAGCTGATGCATGCTCCTGACCAGCATCTGACCACCAGTTTTGAATAGTTCGGCTGGTAGCCCATCGGCTCCTGCTGCTTTATTATTCTTCAGCCGATTGATTGCTATTCTCACTTCATCTTGGCTAGGTGGTTCTGGGGTATCTTTTTCACCGCCACTATTTGATAACAGAAGCTTTTCAAAATGCTCCTTCCAGATCTTCAACACCCTGTCTGTATCTGTCAGCAGGTTTCCATCATCATCTCTACAGGAGGATGTGCCTGCACCAAAACTTTCGGTTTGGTGTTTTACTCGTTGGTAAAATTTCCGGACTTCATTCTGACTCCAGTACATCTCGATTTGCTCATGCTTACGTTTTTCTTGTTCTTTCTTCTTTTTTCTATCCACGCCTATCCTTTTAAGGAATATTTGTGTCAAGATTAGCCGATCCTTGGGAGTGGATTTTTAAAGTATATATTTGGCAAAATTAAGCTGTGTACACACTATCATTTTTGACTGTCAACTTTTTTGTCGATTACTGACTGTCCAACGACCATAAATATTTTTGTGGTTGCCTGATGAATGACAAACATGTGAGGCCACACTATCAAACAAGCAAAATTTGGGCAAGAGTGCCATTCAAAAATGCTAGTGTGTACACCGCATTAGTCGATACATAGGCTTGGATTTTTGGAAATATTATCATAACACTAGATTCGGATTTCTTATGAATATTGTCATTATTTTCCTGTTTTTTATTTTCCCATAGTTTTTAATATTTTTCGTCAACATTTTTTCTAATCAAAATATTAACAACTATTTGGCATTATTTCCAATCATCTGGAGATTATAACCGCCATTAATGTTGCGGCATATTTTCAATTGCTGTTCACAGATTTTGTGGACCAAGTAACGTCTGAATTGTTGTAATTTCAAAAAAAAAAAAAGACACACAAAC
Source organism: Musca vetustissima (assembly GCF_032173495.1). Lineage (NCBI taxonomy): Eukaryota > Metazoa > Arthropoda > Insecta > Diptera > Muscidae > Musca > Musca vetustissima. Next base: position 135,427 of record NW_026880915.1, on the reverse strand, counting down.
ATCGATTTTGTTTTGATTTTTTGTGATGAATTTCAATCACAGATTGAAATTATTTTGACATTCGGAATTTGTTGAAATTAAAGCCGTTGTTGTTGCTGTTATTTTTTCTTATGTTGACTCAGGCTATGCTTGAATCAAAATAGTTATCTTGTGGACACATGGTTTGATTTGTTGTTGCCTTAATGGTTTACTTTAAAAAAATTCAAGCTGAAAACTGAAATTTCAGTTATTGATAATTGAAAGACAGGTATTTTCCTACCATACATCATGTGGCCCAAATATATACGCATGTATAATTATAAGTTGTTGTTATTGTTGTACAAAAAAATGTACACAATATCCAATTAATGCCTTAATCTTCAAAATACAAGAAAATGAAATGGATAGATTTTTTTATTGTCAAGTGACCTACTTAACTGCGGAATTACTTTGGGGTGTCTCAATATTCACAAAATATGTGGTAGATTGTTGACCAGGTGGATCGAAGGTATAGTTTCTAATACACGTAATTGGCATTTAGATGCTTTAAAAATTATTTTTTAGAGGACTACCAAATCCCAAGGCGTGAATTTTTTGGAGGAACTCTAAGAACTCTAGGCTTATAGTGAATATTTCTATTGGTCACATCAGATCCTTAATATACCCTACACAACTATGTTGTCAGGGTATTACAGCTTTGTGCAGCCCCAAGAGTTTGTACCGCCACGAAATATTGGTACTAGACCTACCTTTAATTATACCGATCTTCATATCTCGACTAGCTGTGTCGATCTAGACATATGTGTCTGTCCGTCTGCCAATTATGATTTGTAAACACGACACAGGCCACATTTATGGACCAATCTTTAAGAAATTTTGCATGTAGGATGGGTTCTGGCCAATGAAGACCCCTATTGTAATGGGCAATGAGTCAAATACTTCATTTTTGTAGTTTTTTTCTGGTCGCTCCAGAGACCGCAATTATGGCCCGAACATCGCGAATTTTTACATGAAGAAGGGGATCGGCCGAAGAATAAGTATGCCTGTTTCGATAAAGATCGGTCATTATTTAGCGGATCAAATGGACCCTGACTTTTGTGTGAAATGACAAAATTTGTATTCTATGGCGTATATATTTACTCCTGAAGGACATAGATCCAAGAAATTGACAGTATATCCAAGCAGAGTGGTTGGCCTTTAAATTGATACCAATTATATTGTCGTATGTACTCGGATGTGGGAGTTAAACTTAAATATTTATAGGTGCTTACGTATTCAGATATTATTTAGTAACCCATTACCGCACTGGAGGGCGGAAATATGTTCAATGAGGTTCCAGTTATGGTCAAGGACAACGCTTATAATTTTCGGTGATGATCAGATAATAATTTTGGGATGAAGTGGACCGAAAACTTGATTTTTTTTTGGTTGATCTATAGGCCACAATTTTAAGCCGAACATCACAACACAACCCACGGTGAAGTGAATCTGGACAAGTAATTAGAAGAGCAATACTGAATATTAGTAATATTTGTTGATCTCTAGTCGGTCAATATGGTGCAAATATCGCGAAATATTGTGCTAGTTCAGAATGTAGTACCACAAAAAGTTATATTTTCGTGGAAGTTGTGTAGGTATCATATGGTCGGCCCCGTCCGACTATACTGCTCCGCTCTTTGAAAGAAAATATAAGAACTTTTGAATTACATATCAGGTCCTTTTGCGTGGATTTTTTAAGAAGGACATATCAAGTGCTTAGGCTTGGATTTTTAAGAATTTTTTCAAAGAATATTTTTAAGGACATATTAGGTCTATTTTTAAGATCCTTAGGATTGGATTTTATAAGAATATTTTTGATGGACATTTCAGGTCCTTTTTTAAGAATGTTTTTAAAGGACATATCATGCGTTTATTTTTAAAAGACTATCAGGCGTTTAGGCTTGGATTTTTTAAGAATATTTTTAAAGGGCATATAAGGACATATTCTTAGGAATTAGATTTTTTAAGAATATTTTTGAAGGACAGTTTAGATTCTTAGGAATTAGATTTTTTAAAAATATTTTTGAAGGACATTTTAGATTCTTAGGAATTAGATTTTTTAAGAATATTTTTGATCCAGGTGTGGATTTTTTTAAAAAATATTTTTAAAGGGCATATCAGGTCCTAAGGCGTGGATTATTTAAAGAATATTTTTGAAAATTTTTGAAAGATGAGGTGTGGATTTTTTAAGGAATATTTGGAGGACATATGGGGTCCATAGGGGTAGATTTTTTAAAAAATATTTTTAAAGGGCATATCAGATCCTTGAAGGACATTTCAGGTCCTTTTTTAAGAATATTTTTGAAGGACATATCATGCGTATAGGCGTGGATTTTTTAAAGAATATTTTTTAAAAATGTGGATTGTGGATTTTCTAAAGAATATTTTGGAGGACATATGGTGTAAATTTTTTAAAAAATATTTTTAAAGGGCCTGCCTTAGCCGTGAATTTTTAGGACATTTTTTGAAGGTGTGGATTTTTTAAGAAATTTGTTGAAGGACGTATATGAAGGTACTTATGCATACATTTTATAAACAATTTTTGAAGGTTATATTTTGTCTTTTTCTTTTGTTGTGCGTGTCTCTCAGTTATTGCAATTATTAACCAAATATGGTTCTATTTATCACAAGTCAAATTCATTAAATAACATGATGAATCATGCAGTAATCTTAAAAAAAAACAGTGAAAAATCTAACTAATAAAGAAATAAAATACTTAAAGTATTATGTTGAGTAATGGCCATGGGAAACAAAATACTTTAGATACAAACTTGAAAAATTGATATATCATTTTGGAATCAAAATACAAAACCAAAAAAATTGACTCTCATTACTGAGTCTTGATTTTTCTATAGAAAAAATCCTCTTTTCTGAGACCAGATTTTTTTAAGAAAAAAATGAAGTTCATATCAGGTCCTTAGGCTTGGATTTTTTAAGAAATTTTTAGAAGGACAAATCAGGTCATTAGGCTTGGATTTTTTAAGTAATTTTAAAAAGGACATATCTTTAACGAACATCTTGGGAGACAAACATTACCAAATCAATTATGAAATCTCAATTGGAGCCAATAAGCAAAAACCACAATCACTTTTTTCTAATTTATCTTATAATTTATTCTCATTTCTCCAAGACATTATCTTTCATTCGTACCATTAACTACAAAAAATAAGTTATTATAAAATCCACCTCATAAAATCCATTAGAAATCCGCACAAAACATGCAAGCGTGTGTCTTGCCATGCCTATACACGCCCCATAAAATACCACTTGCCGCCACCATAATCTTGGCATGTAAATACCAATTATGGTTCCGAACACAATCGGGGCACATGTGCGTTGCCACTGGTCCATATACGAACCTTGATTAATTTGTAAAATGTCTTTGTGAATTCATTTCAACGATGACAACAACAGCAACAATAACATTGCAAGCGTTATTAATTAGTGCAAATCATTTGACTAACAAGTCAGTCGAGATACGCATTAATTCAGTTGCACAGCTACAGCGTGGCAAAACAAAGGTATGTTGTTGGGATTTATGTTGTTGTTTTTTTTTCCTCCCAACAAGGCAATGTGTCATAATTGCAAATACATGCCTGGCTAACTCTGGCAAATGATTACAAAATGCCACACACCAAGAACGAAGTTGGAGTAAAATACGTTGACAAAAAACAACAACCAAGGCATACATGGAAAGCAATTAAAAAATGTAAATTAAGTTTATACAAATCAGGCATATCCATAATCGGACAGTTTTTCAAACAATATTCTTAAAAAATCTACGTTTAGGCATTTTTTCAATAGAGACAAAAATCTGGCCTCAGTAATGAGGTATTTTTTTATAGAGAAAATAATCTGGCCTCGGTAATGAGACATTTTTTTCTATAGAAAAAAATCTGTCCTCAGTAATGAGACAGAACTATATATGTAGTAGCCCTCGTAATGAAAACTTCTGCCCAGCCATATATATTTCATACTCCTTTCGAATATCCAAATTCAAACGATACAATTGGTGTGCATGAAATTACATTACAATTACATACAATCAAAATTCATATACTCGTATCAACAATTCGACAAATATAATTTGCAATACATAATCGATTGCTATGCGATAACAGATATATTAGTAAGGCACTCAAAAAGAAATATTATCGTTCCATTTAAATTTAAAATCAATTGATTATTTCTTCACCACCAATGACTACTGCCCTACATGTTCACAACAAACCGGGCCTACTTATTCGAAGGGGTGTGTGTAGGGTGTGTATCGTAACAACATATTTTGCAACGTGTTTGAAATTCATAAATGTCTTAAAGCGTTCATTCCAAAGCGCATAGATTACATGCTCCGCAAACGCACCGACAGAGAGAAGGAGGTGTGTTTTCTTTTTTCGATATGTGTCCATGAAAAACAACTATGCAGTACAACATGACCAAAACATACATAGCTCTGAGCCATCAGATAAATACGTTGCTCTATATTTCGTTTTCATCGTTTTGAGCTGTGTTTGTTTTTTATTTTTCTTTTGTTGTGCGTGTCTCTCAGTTATTGCAATTATTAACCAAATATGTTTCTATTGATCACAAGTCAAATACATTAAATAACATGATAGATCATGCAGTAATCTTAAAAAGAAACAGTGAAAACTCTATAAAAAAAAACAAATGGAAACTAATAAAGATAAAATCCTTAAAGTAACAATATTTTGTACTTCTGAAAGGAAAATGATGTTGGTTAATGGCCATGGGAAACAAAAGACTTAAGACACAAACTTGAAAAATGGATATTTTATTTTGAAATCAAATTCAAAGCCAAACCAAAGAGCGGAGTAGTATAGTCGGACGAGGCCGACCATACGATACCCTACACAACTACCACGGAACTCTAACTTTCTGTGGATTTTTATTCCGAGCCTGTGTGATTAGAGGCCAACAGCACCTCTTCTAATATTTACACCCTCTTGCCTGATTAGAGGTCAACAGCACCTCTTCCGAATATTACTAACATTCAGTAAACCCATCAGATTTCCTCCACCGTGGATTATGTTGTGATGTTCGGCTTATAATTATGGCATATATATCGACTCAAAAAACACAAAAAATTTAGTTTTCGGCCAACTTCATCCCAAAATTATTATCTGATCGTCATCGAAAATTATAGGCGTTGTCCTTGACCATAACTGGAACCTCATGGAAAATTTCAAAGCGATCAGCGCTATATTTCCGTCCTCTAGTGTGGTAATGGGTTACTAAATAATATCTGAATACATAAGCTCCCACATTCGAGTACATACGACGATATAATTGGTACCAATTTAAAAGCCCACTACTCCTCTTGCACATCTCGGGTCTATGTCCTTCAGGAGTAAATATATACGCTATCTCCTTCTCCTTCTCCATGCAAAAAATCGCGGTGTTTGGGCCATAATTGTGGCCTCTGGAGCGACCAGAAAAACCGACAAAAATAAAGTTTTTGGTCCATTTCGTCCCCTAAATATTAACCGATCTTTAACAAAAACAATAGGTAAAGATTGCCCAGAACCGATCCTACATGCAAAATTTCGTGAAGATTGGTCCATAACTGTGGCCTGTATCGTGTTTACAAATTATAATGGACAGACGGACACATATGTCTAGATCGACTCAGCTAGTCGAGATATGACGAAAGGTGGGTCTAGGATCAATATTTCACGGCGTTACAAACTTTTGGGGCTGCACAAAGCTATAATATATAATATATATGCCTCAGTACTGAAGGCAGATGTTTTTCTATAGAAAAAAAATGCCTCATTACTGAGGCCAGATTTTTTCTATAGAAAAAATGTCTGATTACTGAGGCCAGATTTTTCTATAGAAAAAATGCCTAATTATTGAGGCCAGATTTCGTCTGTAGAAAAAAATGCCTCATTACTGAGGCCAGATTTTTTCTATGGAAAAAAATGCCTCATTACTGAGGCTTGATTTTTTTCTATAGAAAAAAATGCCTCATTACTGAGGCTTGATTTTTTTCTATAGAAAAAAATGCCTCATTACTGAGGCTTGATTTTTTTCTATAGAAAAAATGCCTCATTACTGAGGCATCAAGCCTCATTACTGAGGCTTGATTTTTTTCTATAGAAAAAAATGCCTCATTACTGAGGCTTGATTTTTTTCTATAGAAAAAAATGCCTCATTACTGAGGCTTGATTTTTTTCTATAGAAAAAAATGCCTCATTACTGAGGCTTGATTTTTTTCTATAGAAAAAAATGCCTCATTACTGAGGCTTGATTTTTTTCTATAGAAAAAAATGCCTCATTACTGAGGCTTGATTTTTTTCTATAGAAAAAAATGCCTCATTACTGAGGCTTGATTTTTTTCTTTAGAAAAAAATGCCTCATTACTGAGGCTTGATTTTTTTCTATAGAAAAAAATGCCTCATTACTGAGGCTTGATTTTTTTCTATAGAAAAAAATGCCTCATTACTGAGGCTTGATTTTTTTCTATAGAAAAAAATGCGTCATTACTGAGGCTTGATTTTTTTCAAGCCTCAGTAATGAGGCATTTTTTTCCATAGAAAAAAATGCCTCGTTACTAATGCCAGATTTTTTTTTATAGAAAAAAATGCCTCATAACTGAGTCCAGATTTTTTTTCTATAGAAAATATGTCGCTTAACTGAGGCCAGATTTTTTTTCTATAGAAAAAATGCCTCATAACTGAGGCCAGATTTTTTTCTATAGAAAAAATGCCTCATTACTGAGGCTTGATTTTTTTCTATAGAAAAAAACGATGCAATCAGCCTCGTTACACTGTTTGTAATTTTTATGACTTTTCCAAACACAAATCGACATTCAACTATTCTGAAAATCTAAATCCATTTAGATTAGCTTGCCTTATGTAGTTTTTTGTGCTAATTTAGAGATTTTGAAATCATAATTCTAATAAATATCGGAATTTATTGCATTTCTATAGAAAAAAATGCCTCATTACTGAGGCTCGATTTTTTCTATAGAAAAAAATGCCTCATTACTGAGGCTTAATTTTTTTCTATAGAAAAAAATGCCTCATTACTGAGGCTCGATTTTTTCTATAGAAAAAAATGCCTCGTTACTAAGGCCAGATTTTTTTCTATAGAAAAAATGCCTCATTACTGAGGCCAGATTTTTTTTCTATAGAAAAAAATGCCTCATTACTGAGGCCAGATTTTTTTTAGGAGTCTATAAAAAAAATCAAAGGCTTCTTTTTTTCTATAGAAAAAAACGATGCAATCAGCCTCGTTACACTGTTTGTAATTTTTATGACAAATCGACATTCAACTATTCTGAAAATCTAAATCCATTTAGATTAGCTTGCCTTATGTAGTTTTTTGTGCTAATTTAGAGATTTTAAAATCATAATTCTAATAAATATCGGAATTTATTGCATTATTGCTACGTCATGCACTAGCATTATAAGAACACCTAGTACGTTGGATACTATGTATGTTATATATATATATATATGTGTGTATGTAGACATTTCTCATAATCGTAATTGAATTTGCCAATACCAATTATTGTAAAAAAATTATGGATCGCTTTGAGAAAAGCAAAAAAAAAACTGGAATAAAAAGCTCACATTGGTAAGTAATTTCTTGGAATGCTGCGTAGACAAAATGTTGATAATAAAAACCCATTAGTGCGATTATTTCTAGAGTTAATTATGTATAATCCAAAGAATTAATTATTTTTAATGGATTTAGCAACCGGCATGGGTTACCTTAAACAGGTGTCACTGTATAGCTTATATTATATATTTTTTCAATAATTGTCCAAACAATATAAAAAATTATTGATCTAATATTTTGAAAATTTCAAAAATCCAATAAGTAGATATTTTCAAGAAACCGTAATATGTGAATGTGCATTTTGAGAATAACATTATTACAAACTACAATTTAATACAATATATCTTAATTCAAAATCCCAAATCCCGTGGGAGATAAAAGACTCATACTTGGATCATTCACAAATGCTGGATGTTTGTAGAACTCGAATATTATCTAGGAGTACAGGGTGAGATAACAAACTGCAACTAACTTCAGACTGCTGTCATTTCTAAGCCACTCGTCTGGCAGTTGTTACAATCGTACAAAAGCATTTTGGTGATAATTTTCCAGAAAAAAATGTTATTCGTGATGGAATTCAAGCATGATAGTGTGATTTCTTTATATTTGGCTGGAAAACCACAAGTGACTACCGTTAGAGCACTCCATCATTTAACTGTGAATAAATCTTTTGTGCCTCAGGCCATCGCTCGTTATCGTGATACTGGTAGCGTAGCCTGACGTCAAGGAAGTGGGCGGAAGAAAACAGCAGCATTAGCAAAAATGGATCCAAACATTAATGATGCGATTTGATCGAAACCCGCGTCGCAGTGGCCGAAAATGGCTCGTGAACTGAACATATCACAATATTCCATTCGGCAAATATTGAAAAATGATCTCAGGGTAAAGCCATTGAAATTCCAAAAAGTGCAAGAACTTACACCGCAAAAGAAAGAAAATAGACTCAAAAGAGCTAAAGAGTGGCTTCGCTTGGTCGAATGTGGTTTTCTTCGATGAGAAAACATTCGTTGTCCAGCAGTTTGTAAACAAACAAAACGTAATGAACACGATCATTTGCCAAAGAGGTCAGTTGAAATATTCTGGAGGGTGTATTAAAGCCTTGGGCACGCAAATATTTCGGCCGCAGACCTTGGACATTCAAACAGGACTCAACACCATCGCACTCGGTACGCGCCACCCAAGGATGGTTATAAAATAGGGTTCCTCGCTTCATTTCCAGTGCACAATGGCCACTAAAATCTCCAGATGCCAAACCTTTGTACTATTGTGTCTAGAGTATTTTGGAAAGTTAGGTTGGCTCTAAAAATACCAAAGTGTCGATCACCTCAAGCAAGCGCTTCGCCGGGAATGGGCTAAAATACCGCAGAGCAACATTCGGGCAGCGTGTGACGGTTTCATTGCCCGTTTGAAAGCCATAATTCGTGCCATAGGTGACCAATTCGAAGAAATCTAAACTTATTCTAAAAGTTGATGCTATTTCCAATATTTTTTGCTTTCATTCAAAAAAAAAAAATTAAAAAAAAAATGTAAAAGTTATGGAGTTTAACTTTGTTGAGTTAGCTGAAAAGTAACTTCCTCCGACTATTCGTATCTTTACCAAGCCTATATCAAGTCCGAAGATGGGACTCATTGGTCCACTACTTCTGGTACCACCTTCCAAAGGGGTCAACATTAATAAAATTTTGAAGCGGATCAACTCTATTTTTATTAAATTGTTATTACAATAGTATAAACACATTATTGTTGATCATTTGAATACTAAATTGCAACACTTGTTTAAATATTAGATAAGAATCTTGCTTCTCATAAGTAGTATTTAAGCTAAATCTAATTATAATAAAATAGCTTTACTCTGAGTCCGGACCCCCCGTCTCTGATTCCTTTAGCGAACACTGAAGTCTTAAGATTATTACCCACGCTTGCCCAAGTTGATCGATTCATTGTTCCTAAACAAGGAGTAGCCAACATTATTGTAAATTTTGTTATTTCGAGTTTCTTCAATTTGTAACGCATATAAGGCGAACAGAATATCCAATTTCATCGAAACTTTGCACATCGATTTTTTTACCTTACCTCCATCAAGTCCGAAAATAGTACCCGTCCATCTACTCCGTTTTCTAATTCGCCCACAAAGTGCCCAAATTTTGATTTTTTTAAATCCAATATCAAGCGATTTTATCCAAACTTCGCAATACCAAACTTAGATTATGTCAGGAAATGGAACCCATTGATTAACTTTTTCTGAAACCACACCTACAGAGTGTCAACATTTTTAAACTTGTGAATAAATTTTATGATATAATCGTATTAAATTGTATTGTAATCGAAATACTTTACCAAACCTGCATTAAATCCGAAGATTGAGTCTATTGGGCAAACTTTTCTGCTACTTCCCCCCATATACCATATATAAATCAAATTATTAAACCATAGGCTGAGGGACGGGGTTGCCGTCACTGATTTTTCCAATCCTAACAGAAATTTCGGAAAGAGTTTTTAAAGGAGCCTTATCAACAACTATAACTAATTTTTTTAAATAAAAGAAATTTTACAAATCGCATTAAAAAATTAAATATGGTCCATGGTTCATTCGCATTAAACGCAATATATATATGTACATTGAATAGATGATGGCGCCCAACCTTTTTTTATTTTTTGCAATTTCAGTTTCATGGTCTAAGTATTACTTATTGCATTATATTTCACTATAAATAACAATTTTATATTAAAAACTAAATAAAATACCTATTTAGATTGTAATTGAATACTAATTAACACTTTAGCCATATGATAATGCTTCAAATGCATGTCATAAATAAATCGATGGGTGGTACCTTTAATCGATTTAAAATATTTCCTATTACTCCCTTCAGTTACAATACATTTTTCTTTATCCAACAGTTCCAGTTCCAATAATAATTGCATCATATAAAAAAATTATTAAACATAGATTTCTGCATACAACGTTGTCCGGTCTTGTGCCATGTCCACGACGATATGGCAGACAGACAGACGATATGGCAGACAGACTTCTTGTTCTATGTTGAAATATACATTTTGTCAATTTATCAAAAGCTGTCATATGGTGCGGCGCTGCAGCACAATTTCAAATTGCAACAGAGTGAGATTGGAGACTCTATGCGATTATTGCAGTAATCAATCTAATTGGTCGTCTAGTACGAGAGAGTGAAAAAAACTTGCAATTGAAAACAAAAATTAAATATTAAATTGTTGTTGTTGTGAGACAGACAGGTGTTAACAATTGCAAAAATATAAATAAAATGCTATTTAGAATTGCTGACTTTTTGCCGCTGACAAAATGATTGATTTTCCAAATTACCTGCCTATGATTAAGGCACTCATAACGGTGGTAATTTAATCGTTTCCTTCGATTAGGTTTGAAATAATTGCAACGATTTGCAAATCATAATTTGTATCAATTGCCAAAATTATTACCTGTAGTTATTGTGTCTGCAGGGGTAAGCTATAATTTTATAATGTTGTTGGAAGTTAGCAAACCGATTGTCGGTTGTTTATGGGAATTTATGGTGCGACAATTGGTTGTAATGACGTGATGGTTATGCTAAGGCATTATCTGTCGTTGGATATAAATCGATATTAATAATGGAGATCAAGTATTCTGATCTAAGACATAAGTTCACTCATAGAAGACCAGAAGGTATCATTATAAAGAAGACTAGAAAGTCGTCTCACAGAAGATTAGAAGATCTTCTTATAGAAGACAAACAAGTCTAATCATTGAAGGCTAGAAGGTCTTCGTATAGAAGACCAGTAGGACTTCGTATAGCAGATCAGAATGTCTTTGTATAGAATATCAGAAGATCTTTTTATAGTTGACCAAGCGGTTTTCTCTTGGACGGCTTTTCCCAGAATTCCAAAAAGGACTTATCCAGTCTTCTCATATAAACCCAAAAGGTTGTCCCTCTTTTTGAAGACCAGAAAGAGTTCTTCTTATAGAAGAGCAGAAAGTCTTCTCATAGAAAACCAAGAGGTTCTCCCTCGTTTTGAAGGCCAATAGAGTTTCTCGTGAAAGACCCAGACCGAAGGACTTCCCATAAAATACCTAAAGATCTTCTCATTGAACACCTATGGGGTTTTCTTATAGAAGACCTAGATATATTGTCATAGAAGAAATAAAGATATAGAAGACATTGAGATTTTCTCATGGAAGACCTTATGTCATATTAAAGAAGACCAAGATTTGTCATCCTTGACTAAGAGGTCTTTTCATAGAAGACCAAGAGGTCATCCAGGAGATCTTTGTATAGAAGACCTGGAGATCTTCCTATTAACAACCTGAAGATATTTTTTTAAGTCTGGAAAGTCTTCTAATGACAGACCAGAAGATCTTCGTTAGAAGGCCAAGGGGTCTTCATTTCGATGATCAAGACCACTTGAAGGTCTCCCTCATAGTCCGGAAGGTCTTCTCTTCAAGAAAACCAGAATATTTTATTTTAGAAGAACAGTAGGCCTTCTTATAAAATGCTAGAAGATATTCTCCTGGAAGACCAGAACGTCTTCTCATAGAAAACCAGACTGTGTCCCCTTATAAGACTAGAAGATCTGATAGAAAATAAGGAAAACTTGTTGTAGTCGACCAGGAAGTCTTCTTGTAGAAGACCAGGAAGTATTCTGGTAGAAGATCAAAATGTCTTCCTTATAGAAGAATGTCAGATTTTCCTCCTATAGAAGACCAGAATATCTTCTCATAAAAGTCCAAAACGAATTATCATAGAAGACAAGTAGATATTTATATAGAAGACCAGTAGTTATTCTCATAGAAGACCAGAAGCCTCTAAAGTTTCTAAACTTAAAACAACCACACCGATATAGCCCTTAAAAAATAATCCCTGCCTTATATGGTATTTGAAAAAAGCCACGCCTATATAGTTCCTGAAAGAATCATAAGCGAGTAAAAAATACACGCCTTATATGGTCCTTAAAAAATCCATGCTGTTGGGGGTCTTTGGAAAAATTCCATACTATTGGTGGTTCCTTGAAAAAAATGTTTTGGTCCTTTATTAAATCCCATACTATTGGTGGTTCCTTGAAAAAAATGTTTCTCATAGAAAACCAGACTGTGTCCCCTTATAAGACTAGAAGATCTGATAGAAAATAAGGAAAACTTGTTGTAGTCGACCAGGAAGTCTTCTTGTAGAAGACCAGGAAGTATTCTGGTAGAAGATCAAAATGTCTTCCTTATAGAAGAATGTCATATTTTCCTCCTATAGAAGACCAGAATATCTTCTCATAAAAGTCCAAAACGAATTATCATAGAAGACAAGTAGATATTCATATAGAAGACCAGTAGTTATTCTCATAGAAGACCAGAAGCCTCTAAAGTCTCTAAACTTAAAAAAACACACCGATATAGTCCTTAAAAAATAATCCCTGCCTTATATGGTATTTGAAAAAACACGCCTATATAGTTCCTGAAAGAATCATAAGCGAGTAAAAAATACACGCCTTATATGGTCCTTAAAAAATCCATGCTGTTGGGGGTCTTTGGAAAAATTCCATACTATTGGTGGTTCCTTGAAAAAAATGTTTTGGTCCTTTATTAAATCCCATACTATTGGTGGTTCCTTGAAAAAAATGTTTTGGTCCTTTATTAAATCCACGCCTTAAATGATCCTTGAAAAAATATCCTTTATTAAATCCACGCCTTATATGATCCTTGAAAAAATATCCTTTATTAAATCCACGCCTTATATGATCCTTGAAAAAATATCCTTTAAATCCACGCCTTATATGATCCTTGAAAACATATCCTTTAATAAATCCACGCCTTATATGATCCTTGAAAACATATCCTTTAATAAATCCACGCCTTATATGATCCTTGAAAACATATCCTTTAATAAATCCACGCCTTATATGATCCTTGAAAACATATCCTTTAAATCCACGCCTTATATGATCCTTGAAAAAATATCCTTTATTAAATCCACGCCTTATATGATCCTTGAAAAAATATCCTTTATTAAATCCACGCCTTATATGATCCTTGAAAAAATATCCTTTATTAAATCCACGCCTTATATGGGCCTTGAAAAAATATTCTTTAATAAATACACGCCTTATATGGTCCTTGAAAAAATATCCTTTAATAAATCCACGCCTTATATGGTCCTTGAAAAAATATCCTTTAATAAATCCACGCCTTATATGGTCCTTGAAAAAATATCCTTTAATAAATCCACGCCTTATATGGTCCTTGAAAAAATATCCTTTAATAAATCCACGCCTTATATGGTCCTTGAAAAAATATCCTTTAATAAATCCACGCCTTATATGGTCCTTGAAAAAATATCCTTTAATAAATCCACGCCTTATATGGTCCTTGAAAAAATATCCTTTAATAAATCCACGCCTTATATGGTCCTTGAAAAAATATCCTTTAATAAATCCACGCCTTATATGGTCCTTGAAAAAATATCCTTTAATAAATCCACGCCTTGTTTTGGTCCTTGGAAGAATATTCCTTAAACATCTGAGAGTTCACATAGTCCCTGTGTGGTCCTTGAAAATACTTTCAGATTTTTTTACACTATTATCAGGTATCGGTGTCTATTAAGGTTTGGTGGTTTGTTTCAACTCTTCCGTTTTTTGCGAACATTCCAGCCGTTTATGGTAAAAATATAATTGAGCTACATGAACAATCTGTTGTTGTAATTAACTTGCCTGCGTTAGGGTTGTTGTTGGATTTTTTCTTGTACTAATGACTATTTCCACAAATTGACCAACATTTTTTTGTTAGTTTTTCTGTTGTTGTAATTATAAGCTGCTGTTGTTGGCTTTTTTGTGTAAGCCGTGTGTCTTGGACAAGAATTTTTTGTCACACGATTTTCAGATTTTTCCAAAGACCATTTTTGGCGAACAGGGAAACATTGGAACATGACATGACCACATTTGCCACAAAGTATTTTCAGATAAGCATGCCACAATCGGACTTAAACACTTTATTTGCGTTCATCGAAATCGAAGTGTTTCGGTTTTTTTTTTCTATTTTTGCTTCGCATTCAATCATTCAATCCATCTGTGACAGTTACAAAAGTTATTTCTAATGAATGTCTCATTTCTACAAATTTGGAGTATTTAGTTTTATTGTTCCTTTCTAAGCAAATCAGCAATTTAAATCGGTGAGCAATCACTTTGCAATTCGAGCAGTAAAAGGTGGTATATCAATTACGAATTACGATGCCAAATATGTAGGGAGAATATTTGAATTGGAATTTGTTACTCAATATTAATTTTTGAAATTTAGTTTGAGTTCGTAATACGAATTCTGACGCACCCAGTCGGGACATATACATAATAAACCAAGAATATTTTTGGGGAGAATTAACAGATCCCAAGGTGGGGATTTTTAAAAATATATTTTTGGAGAGAATTAACATATCCCTTTTTTATGGTCCTTGAAATAATATTCTTTAAAAAATCCATGCCTTATATGGTCCTTGAAAAATTATTCTTTAACAAATTCACGCTACATATGGTCTTTGAAAAAATATTCTTTAAAAAATTCACGCTTCATATGTTCCTTGAAAAACCATTCTTTAAAAAATCCACGCCTCATATGGTAAATTACAATATTTTTTCTAGTTTCAAGTCTTTGAGGTACATTTAACACTTGCGTGACTGGTAGGAAATACATTTGTCAATATTACAGATCTAGGCTATTTTTCTATTGAATACCGACAGATAGATAAATATGCATACGCGATCAAGCCCCTTTTCCACATAATTACAACTTTCATTAACTGCACATAACAAACACACGGTTGCACTTATATTGTCAATGGTGATGCAATGACAATCAAGTATGAAATTGACCATAGCATAAAAATTATCTTATTTGTTCCAATATTTTTCCTTCATCGCAAGGAGTAGGAGAAACATTTCAGGTTTTCTATTATTTTGCAAGCGTAAAAATCCAAGACAAAATGATTTGCAATGTGTCCAAATGCAATGCTTCATAAATGATGTGGGTTGTATTGAATTCGACCAGTTGTCCGGCCCACATTTGTGTGTAAAAAGTAGGTATTCAAAATATGAACATTGTTTGAATTGAAGAAAATAAGATTTCCAAACACACAGATCAATTCAAAACAAATGTGAAAAATTCAACATTTTTTTTAATTGAAATATTTCAAAAATGTATTTTTCAAATTCCTTGACCATCTGTTCAATAACAGTTCAATAATGTTCAATAACCATCACACACAGATTTCCTTTATTATTCCAGATTTGCTTAAAATTTACACGTCTTTGTGTATTGTAACTATCTTCATATCATAATTGCTATTGAATTTATTAAAATGTATGCTCAATACCTGTAAATTTTTTTGTAGCAAGCAAGTGTACAAATAAGCATGTGCATACATGCGATTTAAAAAATAAAATATGAACAACTTATCATACATACCTTTCACTTTATATCTATAAAGAAATATCTAAAAGAAATAACACTGGATAACTGCGACAGCACCTTTAAAATAAAAGAAAGAGAAAAAACAGAAAATTAAACTAGTTGTTAACCACATGTTATAGTGAATTTGATTTTTGTTATAGATAGGTAATAATTATTGGAAAATAATAAATAAAAAATTAAATGTAAAACTGATTTTTGTTAAATTATTTAAAAAATAAAATAAATATTTCAACGAGTTTAGAATTAGTTTTTATACCCATCTACCACAATGTGGAGTGTATATTAAATTTGTCATTCCGTTTGCAACACCTCGAAATATTTACGGGAGCACTATAAGGAATACATTCTTCATTATAATAATATACTCTATCGATTTATACATGTCTATCTGTCTGTACGTCCGTTGAAATCATAATATAGCTCGTTGAAATCACGGTAGAGCTGGATCTAAGTATTGCTATAGCTCCTCTATTGTTATAGCTCCCCCCAATATTAGGTAGCAAATCTTATTATCAAAAAATTGAAATATCGGTCCAATTTTTGGGTACCCTCCATATAACGCTACTTAGAATAACTTCCCTCATGGTTTTTATTAATTCTAAATCAGTTTTACCCTGTTAATAATTTTGCATTCAAATGCCTAAAGTCTGGCATGAAGAGTATATGAGGGCTATATAAAAAAATGTGGCATTACCAAATGTGATCATATATTTAATTCTTCGAAACTTATAATTTAAATTAGCTTTGTTCTTATTTCCTTTTATATAAGCCTATCAAAGGATTTGTCTTTGAATCCATAATTATATTTGTAGATATTGAAAGCCCTGATTACAACGAAATATTTTTTCTTGTGGAAATCCATTATTTCTCAGATATTATCCTTTAATTTTTGCTGGTTCCCTTGCATTTTCCCCTCTATACTAGGATTTTATTTGGATTAGTCATTTTAGTCAATAAGACAATTCCGAATACTCAGGCAAAGTCCGGTCATCCACAGTAACTATTCAATTTCAAAGGAGATTTTGTCGCGAAGCGCCTGTGTCATATGCCCATGGGGAAAAATCTTAAATCGAATTATTAAAAAAGAAATTCCGTTGTTTAGCCGATTTCGATTTTTTTGTAATCAGGAATTCATCCACTCCAAACTGATGCCCATATTGAATAACTTTATTGAATTTAAAAATCTGGTTTGTAGGCCCATAGCTCAGGAAATATGGATTTCTGCAAGAAAATAATGGCGTTATAATCAGGACCCTTTGGGTATGTGCGATAATGTTTTCAAAGTGGAAACCCAAACCCATCCGATAACCGTCATTTTTTCGCACAATCGACTGTGATCCTACTGTATCAACAACAAAATTGTTCGAACTGTATTGAATTTATCTTGTTCGAGGAGTTGCGTCGTGGGTTTTATGATTATATATGGACTGTATATGGAACATCTTCAGATAGTTCAACTATAGGTATACAACATAAGAAACAACAGCAAACAACAGCGTCATCCCGCTTTTTTCTTTGTGTGAAATAGAGCTTAAAATCTGATCATTATTAAATGAATATTGATTTAAAGTGCATGCTACTTACAGGAATACACTCGCTATCCATTTTTCCATTTATTCCAAAACATTTTTATACACTTATTCCTTTTTTAATTGAATTATAAAACAAATTTTATTAATTTCACATTATATTCCTCCATTTATTGTTATACGTTACTCGTAATTAAAACGGTTAGGCGTTATTACACTACCACGCCATTTGAGTATGTTCAGTGTGTGCCATAAAACAACAAACGGCAACAAACAGCTGTTTTGTTTTTGCTCAAACGTGTGTTGGTGTTTGTTGTTGTTTTTTTCTTTCATGTGCTCTCCTCTAGACGACAAACTTGTTTTTTATTTGTCCATCGGTTTCTGTGGGATTCTTATCACATTGCGAAGCAGATCAATTGGACTGCCGGTGAAAATTGTAACTTATTGGAAAAGTCAATTAAAATTGCATTTTAATCGTTATTTTGCATTCATTTGATACGCGTGTGTTTAATTTCGGTTTGGTGTTATATTCCAAGGCCCGGCATTTTCCATTAAATACATTTAGAACAAATTGTGTGAAATCATGAGCACCGCCAATGTCTATGAAGGTTATAAATCACCGCTGAGCACTCGTTATGCCAGCAAGGAGATGCAATATCTTTTTAGTGACCAGAAAAAGTTTTCCACATGGCGTCAATTGTGGGTATGGCTAGCCGAGGCAGAAAAGGTAAGTCCAATTTGTGTCCATCGTGTTTGTTAATGCCTCCTTGTTTGTGTGTTTGTAAATAGCATTGGTTACATGTTTTTGCATGCTTTTTAATAGAATTTCACAGCTATAATATGAGGTGTCTGGCTTGGGGAGCACATCTTCAAAAAGTGAAATAAAAATTTAAGCTTATATATGACAAGAATCACGAAGTACTATTACTACAAATATTTACGTGAAACACACCTGTTGCTGGAGGGAGTATTTCATATTAAACAACAAAGTATGAGACATCTTTTTCATCCTCACATAGATGACAGTATACGATTTTAATAATTTTGCAGTTTGGAAAGGTAGACATGACATACCCATATAAATTAATGTATTACATCTACGTTTGGAACAAATCCGTTTCAGACACGTTGGAGTGGATTTACACATGTCGCTTCCTTTATCTGACCGTCTGTTTGGACATCTGATGACTCTCGAAGGTAGTACCCGTTTCATAAAAACTTTGCATTTCGTAATACTCTATCCAAACTTAAATCAAGTTGACGAATATCGGTCCCCTGTTTGTGGTCTCCTGCAAAATGATAAAAATATAGCTGTAAATTAATTATACCCTACCCAACTATGTTGTCAGGATATTATAGCTTTGTGCAGCCCCAAGAGTTTGAATTTTAAGTATACCGATCGTCCGTCTGCCCATTATAATTTGTAAACACGATACAGGCCACAGTTATAAACCAATCTTCACGAATTTTTGCATGTAGAATGCGTTCTGGCCAATGAAGACCCCAATTGTTTTTGGTAAAGATCGGTTAATATTTAGGGGATGAAATTGACCAAATACCTATTTTTGTCGGTTTTCTGGTTGCTCCAGAGGCCGCAATTATGGCCCGAACATCGCGAAATTTTACATGGGATGATGTGGATCGAAAATTTCAATGTTTTTGTTTTTTGAGTCGATCTACAGGCCACACTTATAAGCCGAACATCACATCCCACGGTGAAGGGAATCTGGACAAGTAATTAGATGGGATGTACTCAATATTAGAAATGTTCGGAAAATATGTCAGTGTAAGGAAGAGGTGCAGTTGACCTCAAAAAGCGCAAGGAGTTGCAAATATGACGAACTTTTGCCCAGACTCGGGAAAAACATCCGTAGAATGTTAGAGTACCGTGGTAGTTGTGTAGGGTATCGTATGGTCGGCCCCGTCCGACTGTACTGCTCCGCTCACTGGTATTAAAATAAAATGGGAACGGAATGTCCGATCCGATATGAATCAATTTGAATGCACAAACTAATATCTTAAACAAGCCTCTATAATGTTAGAAGTTCGGACTTATCGGTATCGGTGTCACAATTTGGAAATACAGTTTATTATATAGCCAATGGAATGACCGATTTTTTTTTAATATTATTACCAAACCTAGGTCAAGTTCCATGATGGGATCCATCGGTCCACACATGCTCCACTGTAGGTCTTTGCGTAGAAGTATACAAAAGTCGGTATAAATTATATCCTTCATTTTCTGCAAAACCAGTATAAAAAATCATGATTTTTGAGTTGATGATGCAGAATTGTTCTTTATAAAATTTCGAAATAATTAAGATGCACATCTCTTACACACGATGATTGAGAAGTCGTTCCTCTGTTCCTTGTTTAGGGATAAGTCAATTGAAATCTTAAACGTTTTTTATAGAAAGGCTTAGTGACAATTACCAGGATTCTATATGGTGAATTGTTGAAAAAAATATCTCACTACTTTTCACGTTTAAATACCATTTCATTATTTGTTTTGCTTGTTTTAAAACAAATACCTTGCACATTGTACATAATAAATCACATTTCATCATTTTACTCATCTTATTTCGATTTTATCACGAATTGTATGTCAAAATTATTTTTATTCATCTAAATATCGCTTTTTTGTGTATGCGCTTATGTGTGTGTGCTCAGAATCCAATATTTCAAACATTTAAAATTTTCATATCCAAAATTCTTCATTTTAGAGTTTGGGTTTGGAGATCACCGATGCTCAAATTGCGGAAATGAAAGCCAACATTAATAATGTTGACTTTGAGGCTGCCGCCGCCGAGGAACGTTTAACCCGCCACGATGTTATGGCCCATGTGCATGTCTTTGCCAAACAATGTCCATTGGCTGCACCCATCATTCATTTGGGAGCTACTTCCTGCTATGTTGGTGATAACACGGATCTCATTATCTTACGTGATGCTTTGGATTTGTTACTACCACGTGTTGCCTCAGTGATTTATTGTCTCAAAGAGTTTGCTTTGAAATATAAGTCACAACCCACATTGGGTTTTACCCACTTGCAACCAGCCCAATTGACCACTGTGGGAAAGAGAGCCTGCCTATGGATCCAAGATTTGTTGATGGATGAACGTACCCTTCGTCGCTGCCGTGAAGATTTACGTTGTCGTGGTGTCAAGGGCACAACTGGAACACAGGCTTCCTTTTTGCAACTCTTCAATGGTGATGGTGCAAAGGTTAAGGAATTGGATTTGAAAGTTACAAAATTAGCGGGCTTTGAAAAACCTTACGGTGTAACTGGACAAACCTACTCACGTAAAGTAGATGTGGATATCATTGCTGCAATCTCTAGTTTGGGTACGACCATTCACAAAATGTGTTCGGATTTGAGAATATTGGCATCACGCAAAGAATTGGAAGAACCCTTCGAAACCACACAAATTGGTTCATCCGCTATGCCTTACAAACGCAACCCCATGCGTTCGGAGCGTTGTTGTGCCTTGGCTCGCCATATGATTACCCTGTTCTCCAATGCCGCCAACACACATGCCACTCAATGGTTGGAACGCACCTTAGATGATTCGGCCAATCGTCGTTTAACTTTATCCGAAGCCTTCCTTTCAGCTGATGCTGCTCTCCTCACCCTTTTGAATATTTCCCAAGGTATGGTTGTCTATCCCAAGGTTATTGAACGTCACATCTCCCAGGAACTGCCCTTCATGTCCACGGAAAATATTATTATGGCCATGGTTAAGGCCGGTGGTGATCGTCAAGTTTGTCATGAAAAGATTCGTGTCCTATCGCATGAAGCTGGCGCTCAAGTTAAACAACATGGCAAAGATAATGATTTGGTGGAACGTGTCCGTAAAGATCCTTATTTTGCACCAATTTTAGATCAATTGGATACCATTTTGGATCCCACAACATTTACTGGCCGTGCCAGTGATCAGGTTACAGAATTTGTCAATGAAGAGGTGGAGGGAGTGTTGGCAAACTACAAAGAGGCTTTGAAAAATATTCAAGTTGTACAATTGAATATTTAAGCAGATGAGGAGAAGATGGAGGATGTATTTTTTGTCTATGGTCATCTGGTATGCATAATAAATATATTTTGAAAAATAACATGGTTGTTACTAACTTCGATGGGGGTTATTTGTTTTAATTGATAAGGTGAATTAATGATGCAATTAAATTAGAAAATGTGCAGATTATCAACGTGCTTACTGAATTTACATCATATTAGGCTGGGAAGTATATAAAACCGTCTATGTGGACTTTTTTAAAATAGGCGTGGATTTTTAAAGATTTTTTCCTAAGGACCTTCATCAACAGGCGTGGCTTTTTAAAGAAGATTTTTTCCTAAGGACCCTCATCAACAGGCGTGGATTTTTAAAGAAGATTTTTTCCTAAGGACCCTCATCAACAGGCGTGGATTTTTAAAGAAGATTTTTTCCTAAGGACCCTCATCAACAGGCGTGGATTTTTAAAGAAGATTTTTTCCTAAGGACCCTCATCAACAGGCGTGGATTTTTAAAGAAGATTTTTTCCTAAGGATTTTAAAATTATTTTTTAGCACAACATTAACAAAGTTTGGTAGAAATATTATGATGTGCAAAGTTTGGGTGAAATCGGTTACTCCCTTCGTCACCCAGAGGAAAATGGCAACATGTATGGTCCCGATAGTATTTTAGGTATGTTGGAGGTCCATGGTGAAGACTACAAAAAGTTGGATGCGGCCTAACCTAACGTTTTCCTTAATTCAAGTTGAACCTTCATTTAAACGTATTAGCAGAAAAATGAAATCTGAATAAATTTGAATTTATTTAAATTAAACGGAACATTAATACTTCATCTATCTAAATTTCAGCTAAACATAATTGTTTCCGTATATCTGCTTGATGTCCAAATCAAAAAATAAAAAAAAAATATCTTCAAGCATAAAAAGCAAATTATGACCAATCATAATTTTCCTCTGCAACATAATTCCACAGTTCGCCGGTCAGTAAATTAAAGTTAAAAAATATACATTTAAAATAAAGTTGTTTATTTATCAGCCGCATAATTGTGGCAGCTTCACAATGTTGCTTCATATTTTGGTTGCATATTTGGTTTGCCGGCTTGTTTGGCTACTCAAGCCTGTCTGTCTGTCTGTCTGCCAATGCCAAAGTATTTAGTGGTATTCCCGCTTGAGAAAAAAAAACAGATAAACAACAAAAAGTGTTTTCCATTTTTGTTGTTTTGTTTTTCCACAGCGAAAGGAAGTCAGACTGCCTGCTTTTGGAGTTTTTCTTAGCTTTTTTCCACTTGATAATATTTAATATTTTGTAAGCAACACCAATAGCAAATATTAAAAAAAAAGACAACAGCGAAAAGCAAGTCCATAGTCATAGCGGTTGTCACTACCGAAACTAATTAAATTTACGCCATTAGCTGCGTTAGTAGAAACGCATTGTAAATAAAGTTGTAGTTCGATGTTGGTGTTGCTGTTATTGTTGACATACACCATGTAATCTGCTGCCGGAGCTTAAGAGTGATAACCACACTATTTGCTCTCTCTCGCTTCTCTCCTTGGAAATATTATCAACATATATTACCGGAGATTGGGCCGAATTAAATTGCAGTTTAGTTTTTTCGGTTGATATTACAAATTTTAATTTGCTACCACCAATGACTGACTGCATTTGCGAATATTAAGAAATATTTATGTCTTAAGTGTTACATAATGTGGATTATCGTGTCACACACAAAAACACACACCTAATAGGTTTGTTTCTGGTCGGAAGTTGTAAATACAATGTTGCTTCGATGACGATGGCTAATTAAAATGATTTTTATGTGAAGTATGGCGTTCTATGCTACAACATATTTTTACTAATATGTTTACATGAGGTTTGGAGTGTATATTAAATTAACCTTTCCGTTTGCAACACCCCGAAATATTAGTCAGAGAAACCATAAGGTATTTTCTTGGAAAATAATGAATTTCTATGTCGATTTCGCCACGTTCGTCTGCCTGTTACAATCATGATAGAGATCGCGATATTAAATATTATACTATCACAGTTCGTCTTCGGACGGCTCACAAGAAGGACGTGATCTAAAAAGTTTAAATATCTTGTGGTATTTTTTTTCGTGATAACCTGTGCACGGTTGAATTTTTCCCTCGATTTGGTCAATTAACCAAGGAAAGGTGTTAAAATTCGACTTTTTGCTTCGGTTTATTATCCAACGTTTCAAACTTGGCCTAAGGGTGCTTCTCACTTTTTCCTCGATGATCTTGATGTGGTTGGCTGTCATCATAACAGTTCGGTGACAGTCCTTTTTATATATATGGCGTCTAATTTTTTATGATACTATGCTTATTCCATAATTCCTGTTTATGTTGGGCTACTGGAAAATTGCTTCCCATCGATGAGTGGAGTGCCGCCTCAAGTACATTTGCTGACAGTGACATAAGTGTACAATTAACCCCTACTGTCGTCATAACTGTTAGGTTACAGTCCTCTGTTGTACGATTCACACTTATCGACAACCTTATCAGGAATACTCAATTCAGTCCGAACCAAACGCCTTGGGTGCCTCAGCTTAACGAAAGACATTTGAATAGGCTTTATCTTTCACATATTTTGGTAGCACACTCCTTTTCGCCAGGCCACATTCAGGGTGGTCTATAAACTGTTCATTAAATAACTTGCGCACCTCTTTGGATCTGCCACAGTTTCGCCGTTTATAGCTACTGAAAAATTAGTCTTACTTCGAGAGTCCATCTTTCGGGCACGTTTCTTTTCTTTTATCTCTGCTATCTAAGAATCTGAGGGTTTGGATAGCTCTCTGAAGGGTGATTAGTAAATTCTCTGATACCTTGCCAATCAGCTTCGCAATTTTTCCGATCGAGTGTCACAATATTCATATTTTGCAATCGAAGCTACAGTAATGTTGAGCTCGCAATATTTAAGATAGGACTTCGAAATTTTGCATACACTGCCACTACTACTAGGATGTTCGGCATTTGAAATGATATACATATATCGTATATATCGGTCCACGTTTTGGTATATATCACATATTACGGTATGGTCTCGGTATTTTAAATATATTATGGCCGCATGTTTCCACTGAATTGGCTGTAATTACGAATTGCAGGTTCTTGAAGGAAATTTCAGCAGACAACTGTCGATGGATGCTCCCCATTTTCGGTATTTTGGAAGCTTGTAGCTGCGTTTGCAAACTGAAAGGGTTGTAATTTTAAATTCCGGATTTTTTTAGGGTGATAAATATCTTTGCACAAGATTGTCAATATAGGTCCCTGTTTTTTCTTAAACCCCTTATTAATGTTCCGCTCCATTTTCAGTATTTTGATCGAGGAGGGTGCTGTCAGAGCTTTAGTTTGACTTTCAACACTCCTGAAGAAAGAGAAAAATAGTTGCAGAATTTTTTTGCATTCCCGTCCGGGTATTTTTATGTTTTTAGCGGCATTTCCTCACTAAAGTGGTGGATTTTTTGACGACTGAGAAACGTTTTTGCAGAAGATGTTCGATGGAAGTCCATGTTTTGACATAACCTCTTATATGACCGGCCAAATTGTTTGATATTTCAATGGTTTTTGGCCACTTTTTCTAACCGAAGTTGCTGTAGTTTGACATACAGGGGTCTTGGAGTGGTAATGAGAATCATTTTTTCAAAAGAGATCAATGTTTTGAGTAGCAACCATATACAGGTTCGGGCCCATTTTTGGTATTTTTAAGAGTTTAAATGCATTTTGTATAGTGGCTGAATAGATGAGAAGGCGTAAAGGATGTCATGTGGACCATGCCGAATATGAATTATCCATCATGTCAACAATTCATGCCCAATACGAATTGAGGCGGCTACACCACCCAAGTCTCAATTGTGCCAAAAGCACTCTGATTTGTTTTAGCAGTACCGCTGCTATCGGTGGCGAATGTGCTCCGAGGTCTGTATTCACTCTGAATACAGAATTACTTCCTCAACTACATCGGTGTGTTGAGGCTCACTTATGAGCCTCTGCACCCCTCTCTCTCTCTCTCTCTACAGATCATGAATATCTTTTTTGACATGCCTGAATCCGTGGTCTATGGTTTAAATTACTGTTTTCGTAACACTCAAGCAGATATTGCATAGACAAATTCTTATTGTGTTGACGCACAGGAATGATTTTCGTCTCACCATGTAAATGGTCTATAGAAGTGATGGGGAGGCACCCTGTTGCAATCCTCAGGGCTGCATGCTGACAGCGGATCACACTGGAGTCGAATATTAGAGCAATTAGTAGTCGGATTTATGGACCCATTTGATTGATATGTACATTCGAAGGTAGACGCATTTCAACTGTCCATGTGGTAATCCGTGGCGGATATTATCATTTACCTCGTACGGAAAAGTGTGCTATGTCCGCAAGTAATTATTCAACCTATCGCAGATGTCATTAATTTTATTTACCCAGACGCCAGTCATGGACGTTTCCATTGGTAAGATTGGCATGGCCATACACCCATGATGCGGCACCAGTTATAACCTTTTTGAGGCAATTCGGATCGTCGTTGATTATGTTAAACAGACCCTGAACGTGACGATGTTTTTGTCCAAAATTTAGCAATTTTGGAAAAATGTACGCTGCGCACGTTTTATGCCTAAATCATCTTTAAATGCCTTTGCGCGTTTAATTTCATGTTTTACACCAAACATAATACAGTTTATTCGATCCATGTTTTGAACAGTAAAATCTAAATTTTTATAATCAGACCTCGTAACAAAAAGCGAGTGCTTATTGAATCTGTTTATTACAGTTATAGGTTAGTGCAAATATCGCCTCGCTCTAGTACCTTCGAAAAAATTCACACAAATTTAAGTCTCATAAAATGGAATAATGAATCCATAACTTTCCATTCAAATAGAGACTAACACACCCGAAAACATAAAGGATTTAGTTTTAAAGGTTGTCTCCCCCTTCTATTCATATGTTTCGAAAACATTTCCACAGATATATTTTCAATTTCATCAGATCAATGAAACAAATTTTTAAGAATATGACGTATTACAATTTTATATTTGCTTTCCTATCAGTTACCAGCAACCCTCCTTGTTTTTCCTTAAAATATCAATGCATACATAAATATAAACAACAAATATTTACATTTTATTAAATAACAATTTTTAATTGCATTTTAATCGGGGTTATCACAAATTAGCAACAGCCAGCCCCAGCCAGCCACCATCATAGCCATACTCAAGAACCTATAATCCAACGTAGTCATTCCATAAATTTAATGTAATCTTTACTATTTAAATAAACAACAACAGAAAATTTATAGACCCCCAGTTCAGCATGAGGTAAACAAACCCTTGAATTAACTGCCATAGCTTAATTTTATACTCGAAATGGAAGCTATGAACTTCTGTACGACGGTAATTGACTTTTGAATGGGATTTTCATTGATTTTTGGTAATGGCTTTTTTGTTGGTGTTTTTTTTTTCAACATTTAGCTGTTTATTATTTTCTGAACACTTGACACATCACGATTTCATTTACTAGGAGTTTCATTCATATATGTATGTATGTAGGTAATGGTTCTATTGCTTGGAAAATGTTAGAAAATCGATGTTGAAGGGGCACACTGAGAAAGAAGTAAATATCCAAGGGTTAGATCAAAGAAATTGATATTCAATCGACATAATTCGTTTAACTTCGGCTAATTGAATATCAGAAGAAAAGAAATTCATTATTTTTTCGGCAGATGGCTGTACTGATAGATTTCTCGTAAATTATCGATACAACAATTTCAGATTAATGCTCGTTGGAAGGGTGGCATTTCGCAGTAAAACAAGTAAATAAGGGTCAGTCGGTTTTGCCGACAGATATATAAACTCACCCTATGGTTCGCGGAGGAGGTCTTCGGAGTTATACATAGGTTTTTATTGGTTTTATATAAGGCATATGTTTGACCCTTTGTAGGAAGTACCAGAGGAGAGGGCAGACGGTTCCACGTTCAGACTTGATCAAGGCTTGGGTTCAAATCGGGCATTCCATGGAGGAGGTACCAGAAGGAGTGAACCCATATTCCCCATTCTCGAACTTGAACTATGTTTGGAAGAAATAAATATTTTTTGGAATAATTTATAGATCCCTATGACTGTGGGTTTTAAAATATTTGTCCGAGAATTTACATATCTCTAGGCTTGGATTTTGAAGGACATTTTTTGAAAAATTTACAGACCATACAGACCTCATTTGTGGCTTTTGAAGACCTTTTACGCAATTTCCCACAGAAGTGGCTATAATGTGGAATTCCGGGAGTTTGAAATCAAAATTTTGAAAGCTATATTAAGGTCCCGGTATTTTCTTCCATATTTTCAAGGCTGAACGAAGTTGCTGTAATTTCTTGGAGGGTGAAAAATATCTTTGCGAAGCATTTTCGATATAGGTTTATATTTTGATATAGGCCCCGCATTTTCTTAGTATTTTGTAAGTCTTGGCAACATATATAACTACCACCCAGAGAATGTTCTGTACAGGTCTATTATACTCCATACCCCATACTTAATTTTTAGTATGTTGAGGTTCTTAGCACAGCAGGCAATTCGCCATGGCAAAGTCTCTAATCGATTTCAGCTATATTGAATGTCCACCATATGGTAGAGGGTTAATAAGTTCGAACCAGACAAACATAACGTCATTTTTATACCCTGAGTCTTATAGCTAATGAAGTTATATACACTTTGATGCGGTAAAAATGTGGCTCATCGAAATATCGGTTTTATACTCCGCTTCGACAATTTGGAGTCGATCTACAAATATCCGTGCATCTGGCTGCACATCGTAATATTTCTTTCAAACTAAAATCAAGTTCGAAGATAGGCAAATAATGAATATTTGTTGATCCGATATCAAAGGAGTGGAATATCCACTTTAATCCAAATTTCGCAAATCTTACTATTTTTACCGAACCTAAATCAAGTTCGAATTTGGGAACCATCTGTCCACTCCTTTCGTTATCTCCCCCAAAAATGTCGAAAAAAAAATCAATGATCCATTTTATTTACTTGTAAATTTCATTTGAAGCGAATGGAGCCACCGATTAGATTTGTGGATTGCACTTCGTAATATTTTACCAAACATCTTCTGAAGTCTCCCCACTTTTTTACTTGTTAGATCTTAAGAATTAAAAAAAATGTTCGTATTTTCCAAAGTATATATTCAATCCATTTTTTTCTCAGTGCACCCACCATGGTTACGCTAGTGTTAACTCCAAATTTACTAAAAAATACCACAAAGAATCCATTTGCTAATTTGTTGCAATGTTCGGTACAAATACAAAACAATAACGGCTGGTGGTTAGCAAATGTGAACAGCTGGAATTAGTCGTTGTTGCAGTTCGGAGAGGTCTGGTGTTTCTACACAAGCCATTTATTTATTTGCTATTTTACTTGTCTTAAATGTTGGAAGGTTTTCTCTAAATGGTTTAAGGTTAACTTATAGATCGCAGAGTATAAATTAAATGTTTAGCAACAACAAATACAACAGAGTCTGGGAATACAAATTGAAACAAACACACATACATACCAATGAACTAATATCTTTTCACAACATTTACTAATTCAATTTGGTTCAATAGTTAAGAGCGGTATGTGCGGCAGTTTCTTCATGTTCAGTAGCTGCCACTGGTTAATTCACCCATAACCAGAGATGGTCTGTCAGAAACAGTGACGTAAATGACATACATTTACGACGTATAATACATACGTCAGAAACGTCGTAAACCCACCCAAAACCATTTGGTTTTTGACAAAATAGATATTTCCATTAATTAATTTGGAAATTGCGTATTATTTCTCAAATCCATATCAAATTTCAAAATTTTTTTCTTCAAAAAGTTTGGAATTTTTTATTAGTTCTAGTAAGGAATAGTCAGATATATGTATAAATTATATATATTCTTGAAAGTAATTGTATATAGTGATAATATTGAAATAAATGACGTTTACTACATTAATTACATTTTATACAAGTATATGACGTTTTTGACGTTTACACCTTTTTGACAGTCGAAAACCTAAAAATTCGTCACACGGACCATCCCTGCCCATAACTACGGAATGGCAAAAGGTTGCTATTTGTTTGTTTGTTTGTCCTCTGCTCTGTATGTTGTGAATGGTTGTTGGTGTTGTTGTTCTTGTTATTTATTTAACATGCTGACTTACAGACTGTCTATCTCTCTATCTGGCTGGCTATAATGAACTTTTTCACAGAATATATCACAAATAATTGCCATTGTGCCTGGATCACCACTAGACCAAGCGGTATTGATGTTTCTGTTTTTACTAACAAAAATTGAAAGTACATTTCTTGTACGAACAGACAGAACTCTACATAATGCCATGAGTAATTTTATTTTCAATAAACATACAATTCGCAGTTTGGCTTATTTTTTATATGTTAGCCTTTTGGCATTGTTTTAAGTTATTGTTTTTATTGAAATGTTTATTGTTGTTGCTGCGTTGTTAACTTGGCCTAAAGCTATTTTTTTTTGCTTTGTGATTTGCCGTTAAAATCTACGATTTTGTTCTTATAATTTATGTTATTTGCGGATAATAGGTAGTAATGTCTTATTTTGCAAATTTACGAGCCTTGGTTGTTGAATACCTCGTTGTGATTTATTTCATGTTTGTTTTTAGGAAATAGTTCAAGATTTTTTGTTTGAATGAAATAACAACCTACATTCGTACCACATACATACGTACATGCTCGTAAAATAACAACTGCTACCAGACATTCTAGCTCGTGCTGCAAGTGTGGAATTAGCTTCCGTCAGTTTCGTGATACTTTCAATTAAATTAAGCAATGAAAGCGATATTAGTGAGTAATAATTAAAAACGTTGATATGTTAGGCCAGACCGAACAATTTATACCCTCCAATGTTCTGTAAATTTTCTACCAAAGTACTGACTCATTGCTTGAAAAAAAACTGGGGTAAGAATTTCAATATGGGGCCTATTCGAAAAAATCCTATAATAATTTTGTCTCAATCCTCGTTCGGTATTGAAGAGCTCCGAATGGTCCTTTCCGACTTTAGCTGCTTTCCTTTCCGACTTTAGCTGCTTTCCTTTCCGAATTAAGTTGCCAGATAATGTTATCCTGCATAGCCATATTGATTTTGCCGGAATGCCGAACGCAGACATGGCTTTAAAAACCTCTGAGCCGATTAGTCTGTGTAATGCGGCGTTATAGTCGACGAATAGGTGAAATGTGTCGATGTGTTTTTCGTGGGTCTTTTCCAGGATTTGGCACAGAGTGAAAATCTGGTCAATGGTGGATTTGCCGGACTTGAAGCCGTATTGGTATTGTCCAATAATGTCTTTTACCATTGGCTTCAGTCGTTCACACAGCACGTTGGATAGCACTTTATATGCATATCGTCTTGTCTCCTTTCTTGTGCACGGGACACAGGATGCTGAGTTTCCAATCATTGGCATGCATTCCTCTAGCCAAATGGCACTAATCGGCTCGTGCATGCCCCTGACCAGCATCTGACCACCGGTCTTGAATATTTCGGCTAGTAATCTATCGGCACCTGCAGCTTTATTGTTGGCTAGGTGGCATAAAATCTAAACCGTCATCTCTTATTGGTTGTGGAGTATCTTCCTCACCGCCACTATTTGATACCTGAAGCTTTTCAAAAAGCTCCTTCCAGATCCTCAATACGCTATACACAGGAGGATGGGCCTGCACCAAAGCCTTCGGTTTGGGTTTACTCGTTGATAGAGTTTCCGAACTTAATTCTAACTCCTGTTCATCTCTATTTGCTTACGCTCACGTTTTTCTTGTTATATCTTCTTTTTCAGAAAATACGTTTCTCCCCTCTGCTTTTCTCCTGATAATTCTCCACCGCATGACGTGTTGCTACTGTCTGCAGGGTAGTCCTATACGCTGCGTTTTTCACATCAGTGACATTACGACACTCCTGATAGTAACATGGGGTTCTTGATGTTTTTTAGGCCTCTGCTACCGTTTCTGTCTGCAGCTTTTCGACGTCGAGTTTCCGTGTTACATTAGATCACACCTTTGCTGCTATATTAAGACGGGGGCGAACCTTGGCTGCCATGGCGTATCGATCGAACGTCTAAAACACTAGACGAATGCCTTCCGTCTATCACAACATAGCCAATTTGATTTCTCGTTGTCGGATGTTTCTTCATGGAGGCTGAATTTTACGACGGTGGGGCCAAAAATATTTTCCCTTCCGATTTTTGCATTAAAATCTCCTAGCAGAATTTTAATATCATGGTCAGGACAGCGCTCATATGATGTTTCAAGGCGCTCGTAAAATATGTCTTTGATCTGTTCATCTTTGTCTTCCGTCGGAAAATGGATGGATGTAAGACTGATGTAGAAGAACTTTGCTTTTATTCACTCATCTATTGGAGCGAATCTGGAGACTTTTATTCTCCTATTAACCATAATTCCGAAACCAAATTCATGTCTCGTTTGATGGCAGCTATAATACTTACGCCAGTCTCTTTCCATAGCATTTCCTATAAGGCAATAACATCGGATTTGTACTTCTTTTTTATAGAGGACCATAAAACCTTTTTATAGAAGACCAGAAGTCCATTTCTATAAAAAAACAGAAGGTTTTCAGGTGGAAGACAAGAAGGTCATCTTATATAAGACCATAATAGCTTCTTATATAATAGAATGATAAGTTTTTAAAGAATAGAATAAGGTTATTTTCAAAAATAAATCCTTCTAGAGGACTAAAATATTTTCTTTTTGGGGTCCATAAGGCCTTTTTAAAGACGACCGGGAGATGTTCTTATAGAATAGACCAGACGGTCTACTTCTTATATTATACCAGAATGTCTTCAGACTTTCTCTCTTGTTATAAAAAAATTCGTGGTAGGTCTTCTGAACTTTATATATAAAACAATAATGTCTTCTTTAGAATTTCTTCTCTTATTATTTAGAACTTCGTAGAATATCTTTTTCCTACAACCTTCACATATAGCTATTTCCGTCCGTCTGACGGGCTGGTGCACACAATAACTTTTGGTTGGAGTAACCGGTTTCGTCTAAACGTTCGTAATATTAATTTCAAATTTAAATCAGAGTGGACGCTCAAAAGGATTTCCAAGGATTTCTTCCACTAAACAATTTAGTTGGAATTGAATCGTCATCGAAGAACCACAAAGTCGACTACTGTTTGGTATTGGGTTCTTAGGTATATATCCATGATAAGGCACCGCAAACGTTTTTTTTTTCAAAAGCTGTTGGAACAAGTTAGTTATGTGAAGAATAAAACTCGTGTGCCCAGCTTAGCTTCATCAATCCATGAATATATTTTATACTTACAATTAAAATGCTTTTTAATTTGAAAAATACCTGAAATTAAAACAAAATGGAAATTATTAATATGTTTTATACTATTTTAATGTTTATGATTATTGTTTTTACAAAAATTCAATATCCGTTTTCTAAAATGTTTTGGAGGGTCCGTCCATTCGTATCAATACGATTCATATTGTCTTCAACAATTATTTAAAAAAAAACACTTGCTTATGACTCATATTGTCCTTAAAAAATATCCTTTAAATAGCCCTGGAAATTTACCATCCCTCTTGCATCCTATTTCCATTGTATACACAATTTTCCATATCACCTTCGTATTCAAATCTTACATAACAATTTGAGTATGAACATAAAAAAATATGAATGATTTATAAGTGAATTTATTATCTTCATAATCATAATAACAATACGAGCGCTAATCAAGTTGTTACATTCAAATGCTACACTCACCCGCGTACTTTGCATTGGTAGCACAGTGTAAAATAAATATTTCTTTAAATTACAATGGATTTGCTAGTAGCCTAGTCATTAAAACTGCCAGACATAGACTTTTGGTTGGTGATTGGTAATCACTTGGTGGCTACAAATATGTTTGCGTGTCTAATTCGAACAAACCTAAACAAAAATAAAAAAAGCTACTTTTATTGCAGTAACTCTGCAATGTGGATGCAAACAAATGCGCTTTATAAACAACAAGAAAACCAACCCAGAAAATGTTTTCCCAATCAATTGAAAAATAAAAAAAGAAGAAAAAAATAAAATAAAATCCAAAACAAATTCCATTTGAAGAAAAGCTGCAGCAAGCGACAGTTGTAAAGATATGTTACTGCTGGAATAATCATAATCATCCACACACACCAATGTCAATGAAATAAACAAATTTTTATGCCAGATTTAAAAATTTTCCAGTTTACCTCTTATTGCATTTTTTTAAATTTTTAAATGCTATGCCTCCAAATCAATTTGTTTTCCCCAGAAAAAAATGGCACCACTTCTCCTCATCATTACCTGGTCTCCATTTATTTTCATTTATTTGGAAAACATGATATTCCCATTAATTTTCATTTACACCGAAAACATGATTTTCCACCCAAAAAATCGCCGTGACCATCTCACCATCGTCGATTGGGGATAAAAATTAATATTGCTTACCAACAGGTTAAGATAAGCTTCCCCTCGGTATTATTACTTTTTTCTTTCGATTATATACATTTACAAATATTTTGCTCACTATGCACTTAACATTTTTATGTGCATCCACAAGCTCGTCCAGCTATTGGTTTAAGGCACGTTCGAGGTTATGGTCAATGGCAGTCCACTATAAATGGATAGTTAATTATGTTAGCTGTCTCAAGTGCCAAATAAAATACAGCTATTTTTATGCGAAGGCACAGTGGTTTGAGATTTGAGTGCTGGATACGATTTTCACAAAACGAGGTGGTCCCTGAAAAATTATTCCTTAAAAAATCCACGCCACGCAATTATTCCTTTAATCTTTAAAAATCCACGCGTTTTGTTGGCCCTTGCAAAAAGTCCACCCGTTTTGGTGGTCCTTGAAAAATTACTTACATACTTAGTTGGCTTGTGACAGAATTTACGTTCCATAAGTCGAGCTTAGAAAAGATTTCCAGGCGCGTCGGTCTTTTGCGCAGTTTTTCCAATTTGAAAGACGATTTTTGGCAATGTTGTCTTCGACTTGATCTTTCCATCGTATTCTTGGCCTTCCCCTCTGTGTGAAACATCAGCTGGTTCGCTTTTATATGCCTTCTGGGCTGGGGCATGTTCATCCATTCTCACAACACGATCAAGCCAACGTAGTCGCTGCAGCTCAATACGTCTAACAATGTCGATGTCCGAGAATAGCTGGTACAACTCATGATTCTTTCGACGGCGATATTCACCGTCAAAGCAGATCAGTCCATAGATCATTCGGAGATTTTTTCTCTCAAACACTCCAAGAGCTGCCTCATCTACTTCCACAAATACCCATGCTTCAGATCTATATAACAGTATCAACGGGTAGTATCAGCGTCTTGTAGAGTGTAAGTTTGGTCTGGCGGGAGGTGGTCTTGCTTTTGAGTTGTTTGTTCAGACCATAGTAGCACCGGTTGGCCATCACTATCCTTCTCCGAATTTCAAAACTCATGTCATTTGTTGTATTTATGGCGGTACCAAGGTATATAAAATCTTTGACTACCTCGAAGCTGTAGTTCTCAAGTTCCACAGTTAGTCCGAGTATACTGGATGTCTTGCGCGTTGATACCATCAGCTTGGTCTTCTCGCCGTTTACTGCCAGACCCACTTTGGCAGACTCCTTCTCAATTTGTACGAAGGTGGCTGTTACCGCTCTCAATGTTGATCTTGTGCCTGTTAAAGTTATCCTGCAGAGCCGAATTAATTTTGCAGGAATGCCAAACGCAGTCATGGCTTTATACACCTCTCAACGGATAGGGCTATCGAATGCGGCTTTATAGTCGACGAATAGGTGGTATATGTCGATGTATTTTTCGTGGGTCTTTTCCAGGATTTGGCGCAGAGTGAAAATCTGGTCAATGATGAATTTGCCAGGTTTGAAGACATATTTGTATGGTCCAATAATGTCATTGACTTCAGTCGTTCACACAGCACACGCTGGATAGCACTTTATATGCGATGGGAAGTAGATTTAATCCTCTATAGTTGGCACATATCGTCTTGTCTCCTTTTTTGTGCACGGGACACAGGATGTGAGGTTCCAATAATTGGGCATGCATTCTTCAAGCCAAATTGTACTAATCAGCTGGTGCATGCTTCTTACCAGCATCTGACCACCAGTCTTGAATAGTTCGGCTTGTAACCAATTCTTCAGCCGATTCATTGCTTTTCTAACTTCATCTTGGCTAGGTGGTATACACTCTATACCGTCATCTATTATTGGTTCTGGGATATCCACTTTACTGCTACTAATTGATACCAGAAGTTTTTCAAAATGCTCCTCCCAGATCCTCAGCACGCTGTTTGTATCTGTCATCAGGTTTCCTTCTTTATCTCTACAGGAGGATGTCCCTGCAGCAAATCCTTCGGTTTGGTGTTTTGACCGTTGGTAGAATTTTGACGCCTGTACATCTCGATGTGCTCACGCTTATGTTTTTCTTGCTATTTCTTATTTTTTCTGAAAAGATGTTTCTCATCTCTCCTTTTCTCCCGGTAGTTCTCCATCGCATTACGTGCTGCTACTGTCCGCAGGGTTGCCCTATACGAGGCGTTTTTCATATCAGTAGCATTACGACACGGATTTCTTGATGGTGGTATTTGGTACCCAAGTGCTGTTTTTGCTGCAGTTTGTAGGGAGTGGGCAATTCTCTGCCATTGTGCTTCAATATTATTATGGGGACAAGGGGTGCTTTCGTCAAGCAGTTGGGTAGATTGAGCGGAGTAGACTTCTGCTATATGTTGTACTTGCAGCTTTACGACGTCAAATTTCCGTGTTACATTAGATCGCACCTTTGCTTTGGTGGTCCTTGAAAAATATTCTTTAAAAATCCACGCCTTTTGGTGGTCCTTGAAAAATAATCTTTAAAAATCCACGCCTTTTGGTGGTCCTTGAAAATATTCTTTAAAAATCCACGCCTTTTGGTGGTCCTTGAAAATATTCTTTAAAAATCCACGCCTTTTGGTGGTCCTTGAAAATATTCTTTAAAAATCCACGCCTTTTGATGGTCCTTGAAAAATATTCTTTAAAAATCCACGTCTTTTGGTGGTCCTTGAAAAATATTCTTTAAAAATCCACGCCTTTTGGTGGTCCTTGAAAAATATTCTTTAAAAATCCACGCCTTTTGGTGGTCCTTGAAAAATATTCTTTAAAAATCCACGCCTTTTGGTGGTCCTTGAAAAATATTCTTTAAAAATCCACGCCTTTTGGTGGTCCTTGAAAAATATTCTTTAAAAATCCACGCCTTTTGGTGGTCCTTGAAAAATATTCTTTAAAAATCCACGCCTTTTGGTGGTCCTTGAAAAATATTCTTTAAAAATCCACGCCTTTTGGTGGTCCTTGAAAAATATTCTTTAAAAATCCACGCCTTTTGGTGGTCCTTGAAAAATATTCTTTAAAAATCCACGTCTTTTGGTGGTCCTTGAAAAATATTCTTTAAAAATCCACGCCTTTTGGTGGTCCTTGAAAAATATTCTTTAAAAATCCACGCCTTTTGGTGGTCCTTGAAAAATATTCTTTAAAAATCCACGCCTTTTGGTGGTCCTTGAAAAATATTCTTTAAAAATCCACGCCTTTTGGTGGTCCTTGAAAAATATTCTTTAAAAATCCACGCCTTTTGGTGGTCCTTGAAAAATATTCTTTAAAAATCCACGTCTTTTGGTGGTCCTTGAAAAATATTCTTTAAAAATCCACGCCTTTTGGTGGTCCTTGAAAAATATTCTTTAAAAATCCACGCCTTTTGGTGGTCCTTGAAAAATATTCTTAAGAATCCACTTCTTATTTTTGAGCTTGAAAAAATATTGTTTAAAAAATCCACGCCTATTTTTGAGCTCGAAAAAATATTCTTTAAAAAATCCAGTAGGAATGAAATTA
This sequence comes from Musca vetustissima, assembly GCF_032173495.1. Classification (NCBI taxonomy): domain Eukaryota; kingdom Metazoa; phylum Arthropoda; class Insecta; order Diptera; family Muscidae; genus Musca; species Musca vetustissima. Next base: position 97,922 of record NW_026880915.1, on the reverse strand, counting down.
CCACCACTGTACCTTGCAAATCCAGTTCAAATAAACCACGAAATATCTGTCTTCTTGGATCCAACACGTTCGCGATATCGTAATAATGGTGATGATGATGTTTTGTTATGGTGGTCAAGCATCTATAGACATCCACAGCATCCAAACAGCTACGAATAATGAAAAAACGAAGAGCTAATCTACCAATGTCTGGTTAACTAGTCTCGTTGAACCAGTCAGGTACAAGTGGTTACTCTTAACTGAAGTCGTCTCGTCTCTTTTTTTCAATTGAATCTATGAATGAATTGCAGAATGGTGGACTGAATGAAACAGGCCGACAGTCAGTGAATTACCACGCTAATTTATAACAATTATCATTATCATAATTTACAATATGGTGTGGTGTTGGATGAATGGAGGAGGTTTATAAATCTGTTTTATTTGTTGTTTTTGTTTTTTTGTTAACATCTTTATAATGACACCTCTCTATTGTCTGGCTAATTCTCAGCCATTTGTTTGTTTTGGAATTTATTTTATGGAAATAGCTATCATTTTTCGTGAATGAATGAGAGTAATACAAATTAGCAAATATGTTACACTTTTTTTAATAGTTCGGGAAGTAAGATATAAAGTTTTTCTGTGTGCCCAACAAATTATTGCCAGCCAGCCTACATTCAGACTTTGTTGCCAACACTTGATTACATTGTAAAGTGAAAGTTTGTGGTAATGCAATGATTTAAATCAAGTTTAATATCCTGTCTAACATCGTACTACTGTTTCGAAGATATAAAAAAAATCTTATGTGAATTTCCGCAGGAGGAGGTTGCCTTGACTAGATATTACGAGTATGCATAATGAACTTCATTAGTTTCCTCTTCACATATTTTATTTTGTTAGGAAAAAACAAAAGACTTAAGACACGAACTTCAAAACATGTTTTCATAAAGGACTATATTTTTTCAAGGAATATTTTCAAGGACCACCAACAAGCGTGGATTTTTTAAAGAATATTTTTTCAAGGACCACCAACAGGCGTGGATTTTTTAAAATATATTTTTTCAAGGACCACGAACAGGTGTGGATTTTTTAAAAGAATATTTTTTCAGGGACCACCAACAGGCGTGGATTTTTTAAAAGAATATTTTTTCAAGGACCACCAACAGGCGTGAATTTTTTAAAAGAATTTTTTTCAAGGACCACCAACAGGGGTGAATTTTTTAAAAGAATTTTTTTTCAATGACCACCAACAAAAGAATATTTTTTCAAGGACCACCAACAGGCGTGGATTTTTTAAAAGAATATTTTTTCAAGGACCACCAACAGGCGTGGATTTTTTAAAAGAATATTTTTTCAAGGACCACCAACAGGCGTGGATTTTTTAAAAGAATATTTTTTCAAGGACCACCAACAGGCGTGAATTTTTTAAAAGAATTTTTTTTCAAGGACCACCAACAGGCGTGGATTTTTTAAAATAATTTTTTTTCAAGGACCACCAACAAAAGAATATTTTTTCAAGGACCACCAACAGGCGTGGATTTTTTAAAAGAATATTTTTTCAAGGACCACCAACAGGCGTGGATTTTTTAAAAGAATATTTTTTCAAGGACCACCAACAGGCGTGGATTTTTTAAAAGAATATTTTTTCAAGGACCACCAACAGGCGTGGATTTTTTAAAAGAATATTTTTTCAAGGACCACCAACAGGCGTGGATTTTTTAAAAGAATATTTTTTCAAGGACCATCAACAGGCGTGGATTTTTTAAAAGAATATTTTTTCAAGGACCACCAACAGGCGTGGATTTTTTAAAAGAATATTTTTTCAAGGACCACCAACAGGCGTGGATTTTTTAAAAGAATATTTTTTCAAGGACCACCAACAGGCGTGGATTTTTTAAAAGAATATTTTTTCAAGGACCACCAACAGGCGTGGATTTTTTAAAAGAATATTTTTTCAAGGACCACCAACAGGCGTGGATTTTTTAAAAGAATATTTTTTCAAGGACCACCAACAGGCGTGGATTTTGTAAAAGAATATTTTTTCAAGGACCACCAACAGGCGTGGATTTTTTAAAAGAATATTTTTTCAAGGACCGCCAACAGGCGTGGATTTTTTAAAAGAATATTTTTTCAAGGACCACCAACAGGCGTGGATTTTTTAAAAGAATATTTTTTCAAGGACCACCAACAGGCGTGGATTTTTTAAAAGAATATTTTTTCAAGGACCACCAACAGGCGTGGATTTTTTAAAAGAATATTTTTTCAAGGACCACCAACAGGCGTGGATTTTTTAAAAGAATATTTTTTCAAGGACCACCAACAAAAGAATATTTTTTCAAGGACCACCAACAGGTGTGGATTTTTTAAAGAATATTTTTTTTTTCAAGGACCACCAACAGGCGTGGATTTTTATACCCTTCACCACTCTGTGGTACAGGGTATTATGTCTTTGTGCATATGTTTGTAACAGGCAAAAGGAAACGAGATAGACACATGGTTCCTTTTGAGAATATGCATAGAATCACTTTCTGAGTCGATTTATGCATGTCCGTCCGTCCGTCCGTCTGTCCGTCTGTCCGTCCGTCTGTAGATGTTAAATTGTAAACAAAGTACAGGTCGCATTTATGATCCGATTTGAATGAAATTTGGCACAGGTCACGTATTTGGCCCAAGGACGAACCCTATTGAAATTGGGAAAAATCGGTTCAGATTTAGATATAGCTCCCATATATATATTTAACCGATTTAATGTAAACGGTCCCTATATATCTTTCGATTTGCACGAAATTTGGTACAGCCTAATCATTTAGGTCTAGAATGATGTGTGCCAAGTTTCGTGAAAATCGGTCCAGATTTAGATATAGCTCCCATATATAGTTTCGTCCGATTTCATGTAAATGGTGCACCAAAGTCGCTATATATCTTTCGATTTGCACGAAATTTGGCATAACGTACTGAATTGAGACTAGAAAGATGTCTGCCAAGTTTCGAGAAAATCGGTCCAGATTTCTATATAGCTCCCATATATAGTTTCGTCCGATTTCATGTAAATGATGCACCAAAGTCGCTATATATCTTTCGATTTGCACGAAATTTGGCATAACGTACTGAATTGAGTCTAGAATGATGTCTGCCAAGTTTCGTGAAAATCGGTCAAGATTTAGATATAGCTCCCATATATAGTTTCGTCCGATTTCATGTAAATGGTGCACCAAAGTCGCTATATATCTTTCGATTTGCACGAAATTTGGCATAACGTACTGAATTGAGTCTAGAATGATGTCTGCCAAGTTTCGTGAAAATCGGTCAAGATTTAGATATAGCTCCCATATATAGTTTCGTCCGATTTCATGTAAATGGTGCACCAAAGTCGCTATATATCTTTCGATTTGCACGAAATTTGGATAACGTACTGAATTGAGCCTAGAAAGATGTCTGCCAAGTTTCTAGCAAATCGGTCCAGATTTCTATATTGCTCCCATATATAGTTTCGTCCGATTTCATGTAAATGATGCACCAAAGTCGCTATATATCTTTCGATTTGCACGAAATTTGGCATAACGTACTGAATTGAGTCTAGAATGATGTCTGCCAAGTTTCGTGAAAATCGGTCAAGATTTAGATATAGCTCCCATATATAGTTTCGTCCGATTTCATGTAAATGGTGCACCAAAGTCGCTATATATCTTTCGATTTGCACGAAATTTGGCATAACGTACTGAATTGAGTCTAGAATGATGTCTGCCAAGTTTCGTGAAAATCGGTCCAGATTTCTATATAGCTCCCATATATAGTTTCGTCCGATTTCATGTAAATGGTTCACCAAAGTCTCTATATATCTTTCGATTTGCACGAAATTTGGCATAACGTACTGAAAATCGGTCCAGATTTAGATATAGTTCCCTTTTATTATAGATTGATTATAAGTAATTGACGCACCAAGGATCCAATAGGCTGATAGGAACAAAACGTTCTGAAATTAGTATAACCTAACCTGTGACAAGTTTGTTTGAAATCGCTTAATATTTGGATAGAGCTTCCATATATATTTTCGCCCGATTTCAAGTAAATTGGGCATCAAACTTCTCATGTTAGTCAGATTGACATCATATTTTACACAACTTACAAAATTGAGCATAGAATTACGTAGTTGCGTTTTCTAGAAGTACACACATAGCCCAACGGATGACCGATTTATATTTGTTTGAAGTTGATTTACATACTTTATGGATAGATCTAGGTAGATTCACATTTAGATAAATATCACATATTTTATTTCATCCAATTTCATGTTAATAGCCCTGTTTAATATACCCACAGTGGTGAAGGGTATCATATAGTCGGCTCCGTCCGACTTTACTACTTTCCTTACTGGTTTAAAAGAATATTTTTTCAAGGACCACCAACAGGCGTGGATTTTTTAAAAGAATATTTTTTCAAGGACCACCAACAAAAGAATATTTTTTCAAGGACCACCAACAGGCGTGGATTTTTTAAAAGAATATTTTTTCAAGGACCACCAACAAAAGAATATTTTTTCCAGGACCACCAACAGGCGTGGATTTTTTAAATGAATATTTTTTCAAGGACCACCAACAAAAGAATATTTTTTCAAGGACCACAAACAGGCGTGGATTTTTTAAATGAATATTTTTTCAAGGACCACCAACAAAAGAATATTTTTTCAAGGACCACAAACAGGCGTGGATTTTTTAAAGAATATTTTTTTTCAAGGACCACCAACAGGCGTGGATTTTTTAAAAGAATACTTTTTCAAGGACCACTAACAAAAGAATATTTTTCAAGGACCACCAACAGAATATTTTTTCAAGGACCACCCACAGGCGTGGAATTTTTTAAAGAATATTTTTTCAAGGACCACCAACAGGCATGGATTTTTTAAAAGAATATTTTTTTCAAGGACCACCAACATGCGTGGATTTTTTAGAAGAATATTTTTTCAAGTATCACCAACAGGCGTGGATTTTTTAAAAGAATATTTTTTCAAGGATCACCAACAGGTGTGGATTTTTTAAAAGAATATTTTTGCAAGGATCACCAACTGCGTTGATTTTTTAAAAGAATTTTTTTTCAAGGATCACCAACAGGCGTGGATTTTTTAAAAAAAATTTTTTTCAAGAACCACCAACAGGCGTGGATTTTTTAAAACAATAGTTTTTCAAGGACCACCAACAGGCGTGGATTTTTTAAAACAATAGTTTTTCAAGGACCACCAACAGGCGTGGATTTTTTAAAACAATAGTTTTTCAAGGACCACCAACAGGCGTGGATTTTTTAAAACAATAGTTTTTCAAGGACCACCAACAGGCGTGGATTTTTTAAAACAATAGTTTTTCAAGGACCACCAACAGGCGTGGATTTTTTAAAACAATAGTTTTTCAAGGACCACCAACAGGCGTGGATTTTTTAAAACAAAAGTTTTTCAAGGACCACCAACAGGCGTGCATTTTTTAAAACAAAAGTTTTTCAAGGACCACCAACAGGCGTGCATATTTTAAAACAAAAGTTTTTCAAGGGCCACCAACAACCACCAAATCTACCATCAACCAGATTTTCATCTATTCGTCGACTATAAAGCCGCATTCGACAGCCCTGTCCCTTCAGAGGTGTTTAAAGCCATGTCTACGTTCGGCATTCCTGAAAATTATGCAGGATAACTTTAACTGGCACAAGATCAGCAGATAAAGTCGGAAAGGACCTCTAGGAGCCCTTTAATACCGAACAAGGTTTCAGACAGGGTGACAGTTTGTCGTGTGACCCTTTTAACATCCTGCTGGAAAAGGTCATACGAGAGGCAAAAGTGAACAGAAATGACACTCTGTACACCAAACAACACATGTTACTCGCCTACGCCGATGACATCGACATAATAGGTTGAACACTGAGAGCGGTAACAGCCACCTTTGAACAAATTGAGAAGAAGTCTGCCTAAGTGCGTCTGGCAGTAAACGGAGAGAAGAACAAGCTGATGGTATCAACGCGCAAGACGTCCAGTGGACTCGGACCAACTGTGGAACTTGAGAACTACAGCTTCGAGGTAGTCAAAGATTTTATATACCTTGGTACCGCCATAAACAAAACGAATGACATAAGTTTTGAAATTCGGAGGAGGATAGTGATGGCCAACCCGTGCTACTATGGTCTGAGGAAACAACTCACAAGAAAGGCCACCTCCCGCCAGACCAAACTCACTCTACAAGACGCTTATACTACCCGTGCTGTTATGTGGATCTGAAGCATGGGTACTTGTGCAAGCAGATGAGGCAGCTCTTGGAGTGTTTGAGAGAAAAAATTCTCCGAAAGATCTATGGGCCGATCTGCGTTGACGGTGAATATCGCCGTCGAATGAACCATGAATTGTACCAGCTATTCTTGGACATCGCCATTGTTAGACGTATCGAGCAACAGCGACTACGTTGGCTAGGTCATGTTGCGAGAATGGATGAAGATGCCCCAGCCCAGAAGGCATGTAAAAGCGAACCCACTGATGGTTCACGCAAAAGGGGAAGGCCACGAATAAGATGGAAAGACCAAGTGGAAGACAACATTACCGAAATGGAAAAACTGCGCAAAAGACTGAGGCGCCTGGAAATCTTTTTTTAAGCTCGGCTTATGGAACGAAAGTTCTTTCACAATGCAGCTAAGTAAGTAAGTATAAGGCGTGGACTTTGTAAAGAATATTTTTTAAAGGACAATATAAGGCGTGGATTTTGTAAGGAATATTTTTTTAAAGGACAATATAAGGCGTGGAGTTTTTAAAGAATATTTTTTCATCAAATTGTTTTCTTCTATATCATACGAGTCATATCTTTTAATAAGAAATTAGAGTGTACTATTATTTTGGACACATTCAAGGCCTTGACATTCATTCGAAAAGTATTTTCGGCCGCAATAAGTGTCTTATTTTTAATGTTTTATTATTATTACTATAATTATTTTGTTATTATTAAAAATGCCACTCCATTTGTTTACCTTTCTAGACCACAACAATACACAAAAAGGAGGAAAACTAAAAAATAAAATAAAAATTACGGCAATTGCCAGTCATAATTAGTGGCATGCCATGTCATTTCCAGTTTCAGGTTCCAGATTTCAAGTCAAAGTGAAGTTTGCTTCACTCTCATTTTCATGTGACCGTTATTTTTTCCATGTTTTTTCTTTTTCTTTTTCTTTGTTTTTATTTTTATTTGATTTGGCCAAGACCTTGACTTTGATGGGGCAATTAAAAATGTGATTGTTTTAAAATAATATCTACATTAATTGTTATGAAAAAACAACTAACTGGTTAGTAATATTTTTCTTGAAATAAAATTTTACATTAACAAATAAAAAATAAAGCTTGGGAAACATCGTTTATGTGCGAATTGTACAGAGATTGAAATCTTCAATTGTTTTGCCACATTTTTTTTGGTTTTATAATTTTCAACTAAAGTTCAAAAATCGCATGTTTGTGTTTATTATTTGTTAATCTGGTTTTCATCACGCAGCCGATCTGACGACTGTTGTTTGACAGGGCTTGTCGCTGTCAGCATTTGTAAGAAAAATGTCAACTCTATTCAATTGGCAAAAGTGTCAATAATATCATTTGATGCATTTATTAAATACCCTGCAATCATATCCTTAGGCTTGCGGGATTTTTTAAAGAATAATTTGGATGAAATTTCATTTCTTTTGGCGCAAATTCTAAAGAATATTTTCGAATTCATTAGTTGTGGATTTTGTAATAATATCTTGGGAACAGTCAGATCATTAGTCGTAGATTTTTTTTAATTATATGTGGAAGAGCTGTTATATCTAAAGAATATTATTGGTAGACATATCAAAAACCCCGGAGTAGTTTATTTAAGAATATTTAGACCTGGACTTTTATATTTTTGGAAAATCTTTCAGATCCTCAGGCTTGGATTTTTTAAGAATATTAAGAACGTATAAAACGGCGTTTACATTAAAACTTTTTACCGGGTTAAACTACTCTATGAGGATTTATTTGTCATGTATACAATGGAATTGACAATTGAAACCCACTGGGTTAACGCAATCCGGTATAATGTAAACGTACTATAAGTTGATTTTTAAGGAATATTTTTTCAAACAGAGACCTGGTTGAGAATGTTTATAATAAGTGGAGGTGTTTATTCCTTTTGCAACACTTCGAAATATTCACCGGTATGGGGCCACGTTCCCATATATAGCCCCATATATTAATATTTTAAGGGTTCAGGGTAATTATACCCTACACAACTATGTTGTCAGGGTATTATAGCTTTGTGCAGCCCCAAAAGTTTGTAACGCCGCGAAATATTGGTCCTAGACCCACCTTTAAGTATACCTATCGTCATATCTCGACTAGCTGAGTCGATCTAGACATGTGTGTTGGTAAAGATCGGTTAATATTTAGGGGATGAAATGGACCAAATACTAAATTTTTGTCGGTTTTTCTGGTCGATACAGAGGCCGCAATAATGGTCCGAACATCGTGAAATTTTGCATGGAGAAGGGGATCGGGCCAAAGAATAAGCATGCCGGTTTGGAGAAAGGTCGGTCAATATTTAGCGGGTCAAAAGGACCATGACTTTTGTGTGAAAAATGACAAAATTTTTATTCTATGGCGTATGTATTTACCCCTGAAGGACATATACCCGAGAAGTTGATATTATATCCAAGAGGAGTGGTTGACCTTTAAATTAAGACCAATTACATTATTGTATGTGCTCGGATGAAGGAGTTACACCTAAATATGTAAAGGTATCTCAGTATTCGTATATTATTTAGTAACCTATTATCACTTTGGAGAGCGCAACTATAGCGCTGATCGCTTTGAAATGTTCCATGAGGTTCCAGTTATGGTCAAGGACAACGCCTATAATTTTCGGTGATGATCAGATAATAATTTTGGAATGAAACCGAAAACTTAATTTTTATACCCTACACAACTATCTTGTCAGGGTATTATAGCTTTGTGCAGCCCCAAAAGTTTGTAACGCCGCGAAATATTGGTCCTAGACCCACCTTTAGGTATACCGATCATCATAACTCGACTAGCTGAGTCGATCTAGACATGTGTGTCCGTCCGTCCTTCCGTCTGTCCATTATAATTTGTAAACACGATACAGGCCACAGTTATGGACCAATCTTCACGAAATTTTGCATGTAAGATGGGTTCTGATCAATGAAGACCCCTATTGTTTTTGGTAAAGATCGGTTAATATTTAGGACATGAAATGGACCAAATACTAAATTTTTGTCGGTTTTTCTGGTCGCTCCAGAGACGGCAGTTATGGTCCGAACATCGTGAAATTTTACATGGAGAAGGGGATCGGGCCTAAGAATAAGCATGCCTGTTTTGATAAAGATCGGCCAATTTTTAGCGGGTCAAATGAAACCTGACTTTTGTGTGAAAAATTACAAAATTTTTATTCTGGGGCGTATATACTTGCTCCTGAGATGAGTTGTTGGCCTTCAAATTGATACGAATTATATGGCTGTATGTAACCCGATGCGGGAGTTATACGTAAAGGTGACTATGTGCATATTATTACTATTACCCCATTAGAGGAAGGAAATGCCGCGCTGATAGCTTTGAAATTGTAAATGAACTTCCGATTATGGTCAAGGACGACGCCTGTAGTTTTCGGTGAAGTTGAGATTTCATTCAGGGGGTGCAATGAACCGAAAACTTTAATTTTGTCAGATTTTCTAGTCGCTTAGAGGCAATTATTATATGCAGAACATCACATATTTTACAAGGTGAAGGGGATCTGATCAAATACTTAGAGTGGCTGTTTAGATGATGATCGGTCAATTTTCCGAGGGTCCAATCAACCAAAACCTAAAGTGACCATATTTTTTTATTTTATGGCGTAAAAATTCACTTCAAGAAAAAATATTTCGGAAAATATGCAAGACTTAGATAGAGGAGATGTTGATCTATAATCGGTAAAAAGGGTCCAAATATCACGAAATATTGCCCAGGCTCAGAATATAGAACCACCGAAAGTGTGCTTTTCGTGGTAGTTGTGTAGGGTATCATATGGTCGGCCCCGTCCGACTATACTGCTCCGCTCACTGGTTTTTTTCTATTGAATTCGGTTTAATTTAGTATTTTGGTCCAATGTTTTGGGTAGTCCCAAAATAACGGTATATCCCATATTGCAGTAGTTTATGCGTATTTGAACACGCTTTTCAATCCAATTGTCTCTAATATAATATTTAAAATTATTATTTTTTGGAAAATCTCCCTACCAAAAATTATCAATTCTGCTCCATATTTTAGGGTAATCCCCATATATGATTATTCGGTGTCTTTTATAGGATTTTAATCAAGTATTTCAACTCAAATGGCTCTAATTTGGGTTTTGATTATATATTGAATCTTCCTACCAAAAAAACCTCGTTTTGCTATAGTGCCCATAGAATGGTTCCGCCCCATTTTCGATGTTTTGAATATTTTAACCGCATTACGGACTTTTGGACGACGAAAACATTTTTGTAAAACATTTTTCAATATTTTGACGTAGTACCAAAACTTTGTTTATAAAAAATGCTAGACTTTTGTTTAAAAATGCTAAAAATTTGCATGTTCCAGTATTTTTTTAATAGTAGAACTAGTAAAAGGGAAACATTTTAAAATCACTCTCAGAGTGCAAGATAATTTAAAAAGTTCCGAAACGCAAATGCCAAAAGTTGATGACAATTTTCTACCTAGGTCCCATATAAAGGATCCACATTATTTGCGTACTTTTAATCATATGATTACCGATGCAGGTCAATCTTTTGTGGGACGCGACCCATATTCGGCAATCTGACGTGGCTATAATTTGGCATTCCGGATGCCCGGTGAATAAAAAAACTTCTTTCCATGTTTGGACATAACTCTCTCATTTCCTAACCAAGTAATTTGGATATCTGTTTTCTTGAATGGTGAAAATATCTTTGACGAACAATTCCGATATAGGACCACGTTTTAGTATGAAAGACCGGCTGCGTATAGGTCCCTCATAAACAGTGTTGCCCATTTAGCACTTTTAGTGTTAGATTTATCACTTTTTAAACTCGTTTAGCACCAACAAAATTGATCTAGCATCTAGCATATTTTTTAGCATTTTTTTTATTTTTTCCGGAATTCTTTAAAAAATGTCGGTCTTTTTTGGTTTCATCCCAAATTTCCAAATTGTTCACGATGTGAGTTTGATTTTCCAATGTTAGAAAAGTGTCAGTAAATCTGAAAAAAAGCCCGACCGGCCAAACATTTTATACCCTGCACATTGTGGTGTACATCAACATTTTGTTAAAAAATAGTCGGGTACTTCATAGGGTGGTTGTGGTATTGTCTTTTTTTAAAATTGCAGCCACTTCGATGGAAAAAAGGTTGTAAATCCTCAAAAATACACAAATAGGAATAAATTTTATATGTGACGTATGTCCAAACATAACCTACGTAGGAAATTGTCTGCATAAATGGGTCCTACCCTAAAATAACCTAGATAATGCTGCTAAAACCTTCAAAATACCGAAAATCGGTATTTTTATATGCAAACCTTGACCAAGTTTGATAATTGCATATATGCCAGCCTTCAAAACCCCATTTTGGTGGGAAAATGTGGTCATAACCTTCAAAATTGTTAGAAGGTAGCTACCGGCATTAATCCATTAAAATCAAAAGTATGAAATCATAGTCAATTCGGACGTTCCCAAAATGTCGAAAAGTGTGAGGAGCTACACCGAGCAAAACCCAATAATAAAAACTCGTGGTAGAGCTATTCTCTGTCCAATGAGAATTCAATACCACTTCGGTTAAAAACGAGCCTAAAGCCGCCAAAACATCGAATAATAGAGGTAACGCTCTATGGGAGTTATTCGGAAACATTTTTGATAATGTTTGGAGGGAAGATTGTTTACCCAATGAGAATACAAAATATAATATATGTAGTTAGAACGAATTCAGTTGTAAAACTTAACTGGACTTAAAAGTTGACTAAAATTGACAATTTCTGCACAGAGAGGAACCTAAAATACTAAATTTCAGCAAATTAGGTTCAAAAACTTACCCAAAAATACCATATATTGGGGTTAATTTTGTATGGGACCAGATATGTCCCATTTCCAATACCAAAAAACTGGGATGAGTAGCAATGTGTAAAATATTGGGAGCTGTATCGTTATTTAATCAAACAGACGAACATGACTAAATCGACCTAGAATTTATATATTCTGATAAAGAATAAATGGAATCTCAGTTGAATATACACTCATTCCACCTTTTGTAGAATGAATTTTTAAGAAATACATATCACATTATTAACTATAATCAAATCTCCTTCTATACATTTTTAGCACTTTTATATGGCACTTTTTGAAAATTTTTAGCACTTTCTAGCATTTTTTTAAACAAAATCTACAAATCAACAAAGTTTTGGCAACCCTGCTCATAACCTATGTACAAGGTTCCACCTCATCTTATGTATTTTGAAGATACTCGTATCAGTTTCCAATGGATATGTATGTTAGTTGCCAGTAAACATGCTGAATAATGGTGTTTATTTTGTCATAGGGTCCGCCTCATTTTCAGTATATAAAGGTCCCCAACGCAATGGCTCTAATTCGGCAGTTTTGATCCTAAGCTGATTAAAGGCGGCCTCGCATTAAATTTTCCGCATAGGTTCGTTTTCTGACATATCACTCACATAACGGTACCTCCTTATTTCCAATTGTTTGAAAGTTTATACTGTGTCTCTCAACTCATTTGTCTAAAATGTAGAATTTCAGATTTTTAGAGTATACACAAATTTTATATAGAGTCATGGCTTAGACACCATTTTATTTCGTATTTTTCCATAGAATGCCATATTTCAAAAACTCATTGTAGGTCCATGATCCCATAATAGTTTTTTCTGCTACTCCTTAGGAGCATAGGTCCTCCATAAAGCATAACCTCAAGTATGTTGGTTATGCTTTGTTAGTTTCCATATTTTGCAATTTCCCATGTAAAGTTGTTTTACTTAGTTCTTGGCTTATTATTACTCGACATGTGTTTCTTGGTGTACCTCGTATTTGTGATCCGTAGAAATACAATTGGAGTGTCATTTTGGTTATGCTATGGACATTTCTTAAGGTGTGGCCATCTTCCATTTCTTATGTTTAATCTGCTTTTTATAGGTCACTGTTCGTTAGATTCTGCTTTTCTATGTTACTTATGGCGTTGGATCAGAATATCCGGATTTAGTTTTATTCATGTTCAGCTCAAGTTCCACATTGTGAGCCAGTCTATCCAGGTCTTTTATTTTTGACTGCATGTTTTGTCATAATGTGAACAACAGAGAGACCTGCGTTCTCTTATATCGCTCTTACTATTCGTATCATATTCAGGAATACTCTATTATGCTCAATGCTTTCCATATGACATTTCGTCTGATGTTGTCGAAAATTTTCTTGAAGTCCTTGTGCAATTCTGTACATTGACCTATTTTGACTCGTGGGGTGTTTTCTTCATCTATTTGATCTAAAGGCTGCGTGTTATTCTCTTTGAATATTTTCTACTTGAAATCTTTTCTGCATAATGATTGCCAGACATCTTTCAAGTCGAACATTTTAGGTATTCTGAAGGATTTCAACTACGTGTTTTCCATAGAGTTCATTATCGATATCTTCGACGAATAGATGCCTTTTTCTAGTTTTTTTTAGAAATATAATAATATGTCCTCTATAGATCTTGTGTAGGGTATCTCAGATTCGTTCTCCACCATCATAGCTTCCATGTAACTAGTTTGTCATATTGCCTTCTTTCTTACACATAGCTATATAGTTTTTTCTCATTTAATTGACAAAGATTATGATCTACATTAGTCGTTGTCGTTGCTGCTGCTGTTGTTGTTGAATGTTACGCCAAGCAAGACATTTTCAAAATGGCACAAATATTGTCATTGATTTTGTCATGTTATTTTGTTTTGTTGTTATTTTATTGTTGTTGCTAGCTTTTTACTTTTTAAAAAAATATGCAGCAGCTACATACTTTGGGCTTAGGATTGCAGTTTACTTGAAACCCGGATCGGTTGCTATTTTGGCTGACGTAGTCGTTTGTATGTTGTTGCTGTTAGTTGTTAATTGCATTGTAATTAACAATGGACTTAAATTTTTAGCATAAATGTTGTTAGCCGGAATGTTTGTATGTTCATTGTTGTTGTAGATGTTGTGGTGATAGTTTGGTACTAAATTGTCGCTTAATAAACTATTGACTAGAAAAATATCTTGACAAGGTGCTTAAGTATCCAGCGATTTGAAGATAAGAAAGTGTTAAAATTTAGCTTGAATACTTGCATAAATTATATTTATTAATAAAATAAAATATTGCATACTATTTCAGTATAGAATTACATGAATAAATTGTATCTGTATTTAAAATAAAATAATTTTTTAGAAAGGAAAATATATTGATTTCGTGTCTGAATAGAGATCTACATATGTATCTGTCAGTGAGGACTGGGATAATAATTATCAAATGAAAAGATTTCATATACAAATCCAGAAATATATCTTAGAATAAATCTTTATAAAATAAATACGAGGTCTGAACAAAATAAGAACAATTTTTATCAATAACTATTTTATCCCTTCAAAGTATTTGCCATCATATATAACAATCTTATATATATTTAGATACCAAGCAACGACTCTGATTGGCTTTAACATGACAAAGCCCAGGCTAATATTGGTCCCTCTATCATCTCAATTGTGGACACTGACCTCCCCGCGGTGTCACGTGGGGTAACTATTTTCATCATCCATTGAAATAGTGAGCTGATATGTGCTTCGAGTTCACCCATAAGAACTATACAAAAATAAGTTGAAGCGTCGGGTTAGTTACCCACTCTCTGAAAACCCCTCCTACTATGAAAAAGCAAAGAAAACCAAACCCCTCTAATCTTGACAACCCCCACAAACGTATAAAGGACCACGATCTGCACATGGAATGTGCGCACGTTGTACAGAACAGGCGCAGTTATCGCTTTCGCGGATGTATTCAAGAAGTACAAAGCCGATATTATTGCCTTACAGGAAATGCGATGTAAAGTGATATGCGTAAATAGAGCAGACATTTACGCCGTGCATAATAGCTGCCATGAAACGAGGCATAATAAGGCAGAATAAAAGACCTCGTCTCCAGATTCACTCCAGTAGATTAGTGAATTGCTATAATCCGTATAAAAACTAAGTTCTTCTACACCAGTCTTATTTCCGCCCATGTTCCGACCGAAGACAAAGATGTGCAGACCAAAAAATATTTTACGAGCTCCTAGAAACGGCATATGCTGCCCTGGCCATGACATTAAAATACTGCTAGGAGATTTTAATGCAAAAATCGGAAGAGAAAATATTTTTTGCCCCATCCGTTGGAAAATTCAGCCCCCATGAAGAAACATCCGACAACGGCATGAGGTTAATTGACTTTGCGGCAGCAAAAAACATGGTAGTTAGCAGCACCAGATTGAAGCATCTCAACCATTTGGTATCAAAGATCACCATTAAGAAACCCATGATACGATCAGGACTGTCGTAATGCTACTGATGCCCTATACGCTGCAGCCCTGCAGACAGTAGCAACACGCAATGCGATGGAGAATTATAGGGAGAAAAGGAGAGAGGAGAAACGTATTTTCAGAAAAAAGAAGAAAGGACAAGAAAAACGTGAGAGGGACCAAATCGAGAAGTACAGATGTCAGAAGGAAGTCAGGAAATTTTACCCACAAATAAAACACCAAACCGAAAGCTTTGTTGCAGGAACATCCACTTGTAGAGATTTAAAAGGTAACTGGAAGGAGCATTTTGAAAAGCTTCTTGTATCAAATAGAAGCGTTGTATGGATCTGAAGCAGGGTACTTGCGTCAACAGATGAATCAGCTCTTGGTGTGTTTGAGAAACAAATTCTCCGAAGATCTATGGACCGATCTGCGTCGATAGTGAATATCGCCGTCGAATGAACAATGAATTGTACCATATATTCTCGGACATCGACATAGTCAGACGTATCGAGCTGCAGCGACTACGTTGGCTAGGTCATGTTGTGAGAATCGATGAGGAGGCATATAACAGCGAAACAATTGATGGTTCGCGCAGAAGGGGAAGGTCGCGAATGGAAGAATCAAGTGGAAGAGAAAATTTCGGAACATAGTTTTTCAAATTGCAAGAGCGGCGCACACGACCGACGCGCCTTAAAATGTGTTTAAGATTGACTTATGAAACAAATGTTCTGCCAAAAGTCAGCTAAGTATATATCTCATGTTAAATTACATGAGGAATATTTTGTCTATATTGATCCTAAACTATATACCAAAAGACGATATTTTAGATAGGGTCTTCAAAAACATCGATATTGGTATATTTTCAACGTGCTTTTCTATTTTTGTTCCTTTTTCGACATCGATCTTTGCTCGGAAAATCTTTTATCTATACATTTTAATATATTTTATATAAATTGTGTATTATGTCGAATTCGTCTCGAACATGGACCTTAAGATCCATTTCGTTGTATAGTGTTTGTAATCGTCTTCCTACGATTTTTTCTTTATGGTTTATGACTCAAAATCCGGCTTTTTTGCTCCTCAAAAATTAAAGTTTTTCCTGCTCAAGACTACTTTGTATTAACCCGCTCATTACTCCCACAACTTCCCATTAAAATATTATTAAAAAAAATGTAAGTCACTGTGTTAGCAGTGGACTTTGGAAAATGTGTGTGCTAATTTTTTTTAACCCGTCTAAATCTCTATTTGGTTTATGGTTGATTAAACAAAAAACTACAACTATGCCACACATATTGTTATTTTAATGTTGCAGGAAAGGAAAACAGCAAACTGCAAAAGAAAATTTGCCAAAACCGAAAGTAGGCACTTAAAGGCAGCAGCAACAACATCGTGTGCAGCACATGTGTTCGAGTGTGTCATGGAGTAATTTTAACAAGCTAAGTGTGTAATAAAGGAGTTGAATTTGGCATAGACTATTGGTCGACACTTAGTAATGACTACCAAAAGTGGTGGTGGCGGCTGTCAGTTTGAATTTTCAATTGCATTTTAACACCCACTCCAAATACAAAGAAACACGACAGGATAGGACAGCATATATAAAAAAGTGAATAAATATAAATTAAAATTTTTATTTTAAATATGGTATAGTTTTTTTACTACTCTAATGAATGGTCATTAAATGAGTGAATGATATGGAATTTTAACTTTGATTGTGAATACAATAAAAAATAAATTTGAAAAAAATCACAAAATTATTTTTAGAGCAAAAATGCAAAGTGAAAGGATATTTGTTGTGTGATTTGTTTTTTTTTTTTTTTTTGTTTTACACTTTTTTCTATGAGGAATTTATGACAATCGTAAACATAAACTTGGTGGTAAGTAATTTTACGCTTCAACTCATGTTACTCGCTCGCTCGTTGACTGCTACCGCTCTGAGGTTTGGTTACCTCGTGCCAAAATCGGACAAACATTGAAGTAATTTGTCGACAAAAAAGAGACCAATCAACAAGCAATGGATAGATAGATGGATGATGGATTGAAAATAATTATTTGAGTTTTAATTTTTATTTTCTGTATTCGGTTACATAACCTCTAATGTTAATACGCAAATTTTGCCAATGGCGATTTAATGATAAATTGCCAGCTGGTGTCAAGGTAACACGTGATGGCTTTTTATGTTTGGCACAAATAGGAAAAGGAATAAATTTGCCATTCGAAAATCAGCAGCAGGTTGCGTGAATACTTCCTGTTATCGACGGAGTTTAAAATGACGCGTGAAAGTATTTAATGATTAAAGTAAATGATTTATATCTCATAGAAAGAAAGATTGTTTGATATTTTAGTGCCGAATAAAGGTTATAATAAATTGCCACAATTTCAATTAGACCAAATTATGATGGTTTGTACAATAACTGATTTTGACATTTTCAGATACCGTTCATACACATTTTTCGCTCTTAGCTTAAAATTTCCCACAAGAACACGCAAAAATTAGCAATTTGTTTTTAAATTTAAATTTTTTTATTTTATTTGAAAAACTTCACCTGTTTGATTTGACCTAGTCTATCCGGGACGGACTTTTTGTACTCTTCATCATTAAATAAACCTAAAATCGATCGGTACATTTATATGCCTGTAGAAAACGAAATACCAAATTACAGATGTTCTGCTTAGAAAATATGGGATTATCTCATGTGATTGAACTCATAATTTTTGTGCAGCGAAAGAAGTAACAAGTTAAAATATAACACTACTGCCAATTTCGAAGGTACCGGTCAAATTTTAGATCTGGGGGATAACCTAAAAGTTGAACCAATATTGATAGTAAATATTGGTAGAAGATTTGCTACCCAATGAAAACCAAAAAAAGACAATTGATAAGACAATTCGTTTGAAAAAAGTGACAAAAAAATTCTCAAAATATCGAATATAAGGTGACTATAACCAAACGCCAATGTCCATTTTACCAATCACATTTACATTTCCAACCATCCTGGGAGTAGTTGCAATATAAATATTGCTAGTTCTATCGAAGGACATGTCTAAATCGAATCTTCCATAGATATTAGAATTGCAATTGGTATACCCTCCACCACATGGCGGAGGTTATGTGGTGTGTGTTCACAATTTTTTTTTTTTTTTTTGATGACCGGCCTATCTATGCGGGTTGCATCTTACATCAAATATTCCTGAACGGAATATACGAAACCAAAATTGCAAATAATTGGCTCTTACAGTATCGGAACCATAAAACCCATTCACAATTTTAGCCGCTTGGCTTGCATTTTCGCCTTTGTCAAGGAAAAAATTTACAATGAACCGAATATTCTCCTTGTACAGTTATGTTAAAATATTGACATTTATCAAACAATCCATAGATCGATTTACAGATATAGGTCAGCATCAAGTGACGGCTCAAGGGCTTAACAAACTTTAAACGCGTTTTTATACCCTTCACCACACTGTGGTACAGGGTATTATGTCTTTGTGCATATGTTTGTAACAGGCAAAAATAATCGAGATAGACCCATGGTTCCTTTTGAGAATATGCATAGAATCACTTTTTGAGTCGATTTAAGCACGACATTTGGCACAGCGTAACAAATTAGGTCTAGAATGATGTGTGATAAGTTTCCTGAAAATCGGTTCAGATTTAGATATAGATCTCATATATATTTTCGTCCGATTTAAGGTAAATTGTGCACAAAAGTCCCTATATATCTCTCGATTTGCACTAAATTTGCTCAGCGTAATGAATTAGATCTAGAATTATGTGTGTTAAGTTTCCTGAAAATCGGTTCGGATTTAGATATAGCTCCCACATATATTTTGGTCTGATTTAATGTAAATGGTGCACCAAAGTCCCTTAATATATTTAGGTTTGCACTAAATTTGGCACAGCGTAATGAATTAGGTATAGATGTGTGTTAAGTTTCCTGAAATCGGTTCAGATTTAGATATAGCTTCTTTATCTGACCAAATGAACAATTTAGTATCGGCTGCAGAATTACGTGTTTATGGTTCCAATTTCATTTTACTGGTCCTTTAAAAATGCGACGTCTGTTAGGATTCATCTGTTGAATATACTCAAAGTGGTGAAGGGTATCATATAGTCGGCCCCGTCCGACTTTACTACTTTCCTTACTGGTTCTTTTTTGCGAATGGCGGGCACGATAACTCAAAAACTAATAACCCAATTTTTACACGTTTCTCTGTGAGTGTATAGCTATCGTATGAACTAGGATAAAGTCAATCGGTGAAGATCTTCCTTATTTTTTAACTTGGTTTCTGGTCAAAAATCGGAGATTTTCAAAAAATATTTTTTCAAAGGTCCGCCATTTTGTTAATTTAAGAGCGAAGTCAATAGTCCTAGTTCATACGAGAGCCAGTCATGTACTCTTTCTAACACCGTTGGAATTTTTGGATTCCGATGTTCCAGTGAGGAGTCATCATGCCCGCCATCAAAAATAAGGACTTTTCTTTTTATTATTTTTCTTCTCTTTTAAATCTTCAAATATATATGTGCAAAATTACAAACCTTGACAATCATTAGTATTGATTTACCAGTCCATTGAAAATCTTGAAAAATTAAAATCGAGAATGGGTGGGGTTCCCTTAAGCACTGCAACACCGAGTGATGGGACAGAAACGGGCATAGAAGATCACATATATCCAGGATAACCAAACTTTAAATATTCAGTGCACGTATAAAATCGATTCAGCTATACGGATGTGAAACCTGACTTGTGTTTAACACAATCACGCAAAATGTACAGGTATACATAAACAAATGCCTCAGGATTATATGCAGAATATTCAGGCCAAAAAATTAAACCAAGAACCCATACAGAAGCAGATAAAAGTAGGGAATATAGATGGATCTGCCCTGCATATGTGTTCAAGGAAAACCCAACACCGCGAAATAGGGGTCGACCATGAAACATCTGGCGACGAACAATAACCCAAGATCTAAGATAAAATATCCATACAAAAGAATTTACAGAAACAACATGTCTATAAGAATTTTTCCATTCTTCAGTGGGTCTTTAAATACCATATTTTCTTCAATTCGGCTTCAAAGACCGTCCGCATTTATTGATACTGACATGACTGACTGTTTTTTTAATCTTGCACCAAACCTCCATTCATCTTCTTATAAAGACGACGTGATACAGATCGGTTATAAAGACATATTTACAACAGATCGTCTTTAAAGACAGCATGTTTATCTTCCTGTCTGCAATGACTCATTGCCTTCAATTCCGCTATAAAAGCTTTCTTCATCAGCTCATCTAGAGATTCACTTCTTCAGTTCGGTCTAGCTGCTATTTTACTCGCCTAAAAACTTTACTGTTTCAGTTCCTCTGCAGAATATTCCCTGCCCTTCGCCATATTTGTAAAGACTCCCTTCATCTCATATCTCATACTCTCGTTTTTAAATATTCCCTTATATCTCTATAAAAAGGTCTCCCGCCGCACGCTGGGTTGAGCGGTAGGCAAATTGGCGATTAATTCAAAAAATGAACTTTAACTTTAATAACCGTTTTTGGTACCGGGTGAAAGGAAACAGAATTCTACATCACTAATTGCCAAAAAAAAAGTTCTTAGTTGTTTACTTTATTTGTAGTGTGTCTTCAAAGTTCCGTATACTTCCGGTGTTTGAGCATATGAAAAATATTTGTTTGTTTAGATAAATGTTTTGGAAATATTAAAAAAATAAGGAAATTGCTCCAAAAATGAGGTATTTTTGATGTTTGTATTGGATTTCAACTGAATTATCGGTGAATCTTAGTAAAACTGCTTATATGAAGTTTAAGCTTATAAATTCCAGAAAAACATTTTGGCGATTTGGTGCATTTTTTGACTTATTAAAGAATTTGTAAAATAACTCAGCTTAATGAAGAATCACAGGAAGCCAGAAATAAGGACTTCAAAATCTTTTGGGAGCACTTTTCCAGTAAATTCAGTCGGGAAAATAATATAGAAGACGTCTTTAATAGATTTCTTTTAAGTTCAGATCCATTTATTTCGAGCAAGAGGAAGAGTTGTCAAAAGAAAATACAGCAAATGCCTCAGACTGCTTTGGACTTACTTATCCTTACCCAAAAGGAAATTGATAATGGTGAGGAAGATGATGATGATTATTTTAACGAATTGTATGATGATTAAGAAGTAAATGATTATTATTAAGTAAATTAATTTTATAATGGTAGTGCAGTAAATGATGATTATGAAATTAATAATATTGTTAAAATATTTGAAATGAAGTTAATAAAAAACCGTACAATTATATTTTTTAATTATTTTTTTTCCTGCAATGGTTGTTTGTTTTATTTTTATACTATGGTTTTTGTTTATGAATATTGATCAATAAGATATAATAATATTTTCAAATGTAACCTTTTTAAAATATGTGGAATTTGAAAAAAATCGGATTTTAATTTAAAATTTTGGGTATATAAATACAGATTAAATATTTATTAATTTTTATATTTTAAGAACAATATTTTTTCTAAAAGCACAGTAAGTATGCTCTAACTTTCAATTGCATTTCCTAACTTTTAATTTTTCTTAGTTATAGCGAAAATTGTGATATAAGACCACTTTTTCCAAAATACAAAAAAGACCATAAAATATTAAAACAGTTTTTTTGTTTTTCTAATTATTTATGAATATCCATCAATAAAAAATAACAATATTTTAAAATTACGGCTTTCCTGAATTAATCGCCACTTTGACTACCGCTCAACCCACTGTGCGCCGTTCAGCTCGTATATATATACCCCTGACTCATGTCGCCTATTAAGACTCCCATCTCATCAACAAATGCGCCCTGCCCTCCAGCTTGTTTATAGAAGACCATGTATTTAATTTCGTCTCGTAAAGACTCCTTGCCCCTTTATGTCGTCTATATAAGACTTCCTGTGGTTAGAAGACCAGCGGATCTTCGCCTTTAGAAGATGTCTTTAGTTCGTCTATAAAAGGCCACTTGTTTCATCTCATATATATAGAATACGGCTTGATCACCTTTTTTAAGACTCGCTGCCCTCCAGCTCGACTATAGAAGTCTCGTTCCCGTTCAACTCTCTACACATATCTATCTGATTTAAATATCTATTCTGATTCGCCTGGATACTCCATGAATTTTCTCCCCATCTCCATATCATTTCAGTTTAAGTGGCTGAAATTGGTACCATATAATTATCACCAACTACATCCATAAATTTGACATGGGATGGGAACTTCAAGCCACAAAATAAAAAGAGAGCTGGTAATGATGCAAATTAGGGTTATGTAACAGGCTATACTTAAGATGTCAACCGATGGTGGCATATCACTCTAAATTAGTGACATATTTAAAACAATTTAAATACTAGCCTCCATTCCATCAATGGGAAATATCTTTCTTTGTTCGAAGTAGACACCGACATGGTTGATACCTTTCTCTTTGGAAAAGAAAAACTTAAAAAACAAACAACAACAACAAAAACCAATAATTGTTGGCATAATAATACTTATTAATGTTGGACTGACATGTATGGTCTGTTTGTTTGTTACATATGAGAGTGGTAAAAATTGGGTTAAATGTCATCGAAGGGAAGAGGCCTACTTTCAGGTTGAATTCATTGGACTTTATGTCTTTTTTGTTTCTCAAAACAAAAAAAAAACTTTGATTTTCAATGGAAATTTTCAAATATGGAAACATTGTGGGGTTTTGTGTTTGTTTTTTTTTCTGGCTAGGGAATTGTGACCATTGTTGGGAGTTGTTACCGCACCTAGTTTCGTTTTTTTGGGTTTGTTTTGTTATTTATAATAAAAAATTCTTTTTGTTTTCGAGTTTTTTTAATTGTTTTCTTGATTTTGTTTTTTGGACATTATTTGGTGTTGAGAAGGAGATTAACTTCATTTGCTTAGCATTTTGGTTTCTTTTGAGACTTAGATTTCCATTTAAATGTTTGTCTTGACAAATTTTCCATTTTCATTGCTTTGACTATAGGTTCAGCTTTGCCTACTGACACACTGACTGCCTAGTTGCCTGACTGTTGAGCAGCGTGTGAATTCAGTTTAGGGCAATTCTACCATTGACTCTTTGCCTGCTGTGATATTTTTTTGCAACCGTTTGATGATAGGAGGTAAGGCAATTTTGCGAACTTTGTCGGATCTGTTTGTGCCTTTGCAGAGTGTTTTTTTTTTTTGTTTTTCCATGTTTTATTTGTCGTATGGGAAGCAATAAAGACATGTACTAAGTATAAGTTCGTAATATCGGAATATCTGTAGCAACAACTAAAGAAAAGTTCGTGATTCTTTTTTGTATGTTTGTTGTTTGCATTTACAGCATCGTTGTTGTTGTGGTGTTGTGTTGAGTTTGTTGCATGATGAAAACATTTTAAAGTGTCTGCGAGCTTTGTAAATTGGTATTTACAAAATCTGACATAACCATTTAGAGCAAACACACAGTAACTGATGAATGACGGAACGAATGAATGAGGTAGATAGATGTGATTAGCTTGAGAATTAATGTTGACGGAAATATAGCAATTCCGAATGCGTAGGAGTGTTATTTATATGTTGTAGTTTAAGTATATAAATTTAAAGGTATGAACTGCAGACATAAGATTTGTAAGTGGTCCGATGTTGTATGATTATGCTCTGAGCAAATTAATTAAGAAAAAGGAAACTGAAAATTTTCTCGGAAGCAGTTTTTTTTGTTCTGAATGTAAAATGACTAACATTTCAGTGGGAGAATGTGGATAGAACATTCAACCACCTAAAAATTCTGCAAATATGTTTTCCACCCTATGTTTGATTGAAAAATGTGGCATCAAAATCGCGCAATGCCTAATTAAAACCCTTTCTGTTGAAAAAAAAACGACCAAAACCTTAATACAGAAATTTGAGAAGGACGTGTATATGGGGCCTATGCGAAGACATGAACCTATATTTATCTGAATATATTTTTTCTGCATAAATATCAGCCTACGAAACCCCGAAATGACAAATTTGAAATTTTAGTCGTAAAATTATGTGTTCATTTGACCAACTAATATTGGTCAATTATCATCAAAAAAGCCATCCATATTCGTAGGGCAGATCTCCTACTCCGAGTAAAATTTCGTGATATTCGAATAGTGAGATCAACTTAAAAACGGGCAAAAAATAAAGTTTTTCATTGCATTGTGTCCCCTAAATTACTCAATAATTACCAATAGGTGTCATGTTTGCCCAGAACCGAATTTACAAGGATTTTTTTTTTTTAAATATCTAAATGTGGTTTGGGTTACTGATTGCTGGAGGTTTTAAAAAAATTGCACAATAAGTGCTCGATAAGTACTAAATGGAGTAAGGAGAGGAGTTTGGAATAAAATTTTATGTCGATTTAACCAAGTTCGCATTCCCGTCATACGGTATGCCTTTCTGTCGAAATTACAAAAGGGCGCTAATATCTAATATGGACCTTTGAAAGGTCGTACTATTACTCTTACGATGTTATGCTTGTATATATATATATATCGGTTCACATTTTGGTATTGCTCCACATAAACATACCTCTGTTTGATTTTTTGAATTTTTTTATACTTTTTTTATACTTTCTAAATCACTTAGTTTTAATTTGGTTTTCTGGGTTCATTGCACAAAATGTTCCTACATAGATATATGTGGAATATAAGTAACGCCTTATGCGATGATATATATTATATACGCATGATATATATTTAAAAATCGAGATATCTCAACTTTTGTTTGTCGATTTTTCTAAGATTAACAAAAAGTGGTTAACATAGTTTTTGGAATTCCGTAATATATTTATTGGGTGTTGTATAAATGGTACGTTGGAAAAAGTTAGATTTCGATTTTCTATGTCAAGGTGAACACAACGAGTATGTTGAAGTTAGATTTATTTGATTTTACATTGGGTTCTCTGATCTGGGATAGAATTTATTGGGTTTTTGAAAAATATTACCCTCAACCCTGGGAATCAGGTACTAGTGCTATAAACTGAACGAATAGACCTTGAATATAGAATTCTGGTTGCTGTTGTTGATCTTAGTTAAGGATGTGGCTGTTTGAAGTACAAAAAGTTCAAACTGGTAATGACTTCGATATGCGGAGTATTACAATGATATAAAGCTAATAACATGATGTTTGAAATAAAACCAGAGGGCTTAATTTATTCAAGACCAATGTTACTGTTCTAAAGAGATTTGAAATGTTGGCGACTTTCAAACGGCTGGCAAAAGAACGTACATTATATTGAAGACTTTTAACTTTGTACATATGTTTTTGAAGACTTTTTTAATTAAAGGAAAGTACTTGTTTTCGACTGCAGACATGATTTCCGACCACTGGAACGTCCGAATCCAACGACATTCGAAAAAAGTACAAGTCTATCTCTGGTGTAAACTACGATTATTAACATCGCAATACAATTAAAAAAAATCACGGACATTTGAAACCTAATTCTGGGAATATTCCATATATTTGACCACAAATCAAGTTAGAAAATAAGGAAGATCTCGACCAATTACATTTATTCTAGTTCATACGATATATATGAACGCATAGCATAAGGTGTTAAAATTTGGAACGGGCTGGTTTAATTTTTTTTTTATTTTTATTGTGCCTGCCATTCGTAAAAATACTGTTTCGAGAAAACCGCGTCTAAATTTTGAGAAGCACTTCTGCCATCGCTTGATGCTGACACATGAAATCAGCTATATCTTCAAAAATTGTTGAGATCTTCAATTGAAATTTTATTGAGGCATTCTTGAGAAGTTGAGTTTTTTTGAAAACGAGTTTCGGGGGAGTCCCCTTGATATTATTCTTTAAATTCATACATTGGTTCTTAGCAACGTAATGAAGTATTTATAAAGGTCCCGCAGACCCCCTCATTTTGCATTATTGAATGTTGTAATGGGAGAGGTGGACACCTTTGAATGTCAATCTTGTTCTCTATATGCGTAAAACACTTTGGCTATGTTTTTAAGTTGTCGACACAAAATAAATAAATTTGTATTTTTGTTGTTGTAAGGGCGCAATTTTTCCTGCGCAGTGATCGTTTTCTTTAATTTTTGTATACCCTTCACCACACTGTGGTACAGGGTATTATGTCTTTGTGCATATGTTTGTAACAGGCAAAAATAATCGAGATAGACCCATGGTTCCTTTTGAGAATATACATAGAATCACTTTCTAAGTCGATCTATGCATATCCGTCCGTCTGTCTGTCCATGTTAAATTGTAAACAAAGTACAGGTCGCATTTATGATTCGAATTGGATGAAAATTGGCATAGGTCACTTATTTGGCCGAAGGACGAACCCTATTGAAATTGGGAAAAATCGGTTCAGATTTAGATATAGCTACCATATATATTTTCGTCCGATTTAAGGTAAATGGTGCACCAATGTCTCTATATATCCTTCTAATTCTAATTATTTTGCAGGTTATTGTATATTTATTATTCAGCAAAATTTTGACCATTTATACGGAAGGTACTATCATCGAACTTTGCGATGCGCAAAATTTGAATTAAATCGCCAGCCAGTGTATATGTACCAATTTTGCCTATGAGTTTTCTGATAATGAATATTTTATTTAAATTGAATTGAATAAATTTCTTCACAAAAAATATTAAATTCTATCTAATGTGAGTCGAACATTCGAATCCATTGTTATATTGATTTACAAGGAAATCGGCACCTTTTTTTACTACCTACTTAGATATATTGGAAATGTCTTATTCACATTTTTAATATTATTTTCCATATTATTCTCTGTCTTTCCAGAAAAGGGTTTAAACAAGATAATGAAATATCCACTTCAAACGAAGACTTATATATTCAATGGGTAAGTTTGCCAATGATTTGGTTCTAAAATGTTTCCTAGTATATATGCTTTTATTAATGTACAACTAAAGATCTAATCAGATTTTCCATTTGCTTCTCATGAAATTTACAAGTTTTTAAAATGTTGATCCTTTTGTAACCAGATCTAGATTTGTCAAAAATATTTCGAATACAACAATTTTTAAAAATGTCAAATATATCAAGTCATCGGTCTTGATGGTAAAAGTTGTTGCTCCGTTTGCTTCAAGGTAGATACATAAGGTAGCCGCATCGGCGAATTGGGAACATGATATGTCAAAATAGTTAACAAGGCAAATAATAATTGATTCGCCGTAACATATCAAATTTGAAGCGAATTTCATTCAACCAATCAGAATTCAGCATTTTGAAATATTAAAAATATTTGTTTACTTTTTAGTAATTTTTAAAATTATGAATGTTTGTGCAAATTCAGATTGGTGATTGAAAAAGAACATCAAACCGCGACTTAAATTCAATGAAGAACTTAGGAACGGAACCGGGCGTTGACTATTTATCCTTGAATTTTAATGCATTCCATGGACTCCAAATGAAATTCGAAACAAATTTAAATATACCATGATAAAGGCATACAAAACGTGTTTCGGTGTCGGAAATCTAGCAAAATTTAACTGCTCCAAGATTCACAAATACGGACAAAATATTCTGGGTGTAGAATCCACTATCTTTTTTCTGTTTAAATTTCATCTCCTTTAAGGGTAGAGTTTGTTCTTATGTTATCTGTTGTATCAACTGAAATTCAAGTCATATCTGTGTGCCCATCCATCTGTACTTCATTAAGTTATGATGTTCATTCCGTTCTGGTCAAAGGCAAAACCAATAGTTTTGGCAATGATATTTTGAAATGGACCAATAACTTTATTTCATTTTCTATGAAGGTCATAACTATGGTATTGTTAGAGGCTGAAGTATAAGATAATCACCGCATAGTTTTGCTCCGCAAAAAATTTAAGTCCAATATTCCAGATTTATGTTATTGGTTTTTTTAATTCTTTCACAACATGTATTTCAATAAAAAGCAAACGCATTGTTTTTGTTTTTAAATTTAAATTCTCTTTTTATCTACCTACGGCGAATTAAAATAACAAAATTCTGTTTGACATATAATGTTACCATCAGCTGCCTTGATACGGTTACCTTATAAATATACCTTGGTTTGCTTATATGAAATTTACAACTTTTCAAATTAGTCCCATTTTTGAACATTATACAAGCTTTGTAAAAATAATATGATGTGCAAAATTTGTTTCAAATCATAATTTATATATTTAATTTTCTAAAAAAATTTGAACGGAAGGGGTGCATCAAGGAGTGGAACTTGATTTAATTTTGAATCGCATCCGATTTGCCTGAAAAGGGGTTGGTCCAAAGAAACTTTGGGTCCTAAACCCAATATTTCGCTTAAGGACATTCTGCGTAGGAAAGGGTCCATCACTGGGCATAAAGCGGAGGGTGTAAATCATTAGCATTAGTTTTTTTCTAGCCTTTAACAGTCATGATACAAAAATGCATGTTTTGTATACTCTGAGAATCCAAACAGAATCTGACAATGCAGGAATTATTCATTAAACAATATGGCCTAAATTTGTTTGGAACAAATCGCAATGACGTCAATTCCAAATATTTTCTTTTGAAGGTCCTTCAAATTAAGACATTTTATTTAAAAAATGCAAAATTGTTTTACTAACTAAGTAGATTGAATCTAACAGCATCCATTTATTCAATTTTGTTTAACATGATTACCCCGAAATGCTCAAACCGTGAAATTTGAAATTTCTCACACCGGTGAACAAACAATTGGGAGTGTGATTTCCTTTTCTCCCATAAAGTCACAATTTTAATCAATTTTAGTTAATAAAATTAAACCCCTATCTTTGCGGATGGACAAAGAAAATCAATTCGAATCCGTTTCAATTGTTTTTAACTCAGCACATACAATTTATTTTGACTATTAATTCGCATTGCTAATTTGTAAAAAAAAATATTTTATATTATTAACTTTCACGCCAAACCGAAACAAAAAACACGCAAACATTCACACACAAAATTAGAAGCCAATAGCGGAATGTGTTACTAAAACACTTACCTTAATTTTTTTCGAATTCAGTCTAGCCGGAATTAATGGATTGTAGGAGTGACTCTCGTTGGATTTGATTTGTTCAAAATATTTTTTGTATTTATTATAAATATTTATTTCATTTATTGTTGGTTTTTTACAACTTTACTAGGTTTTTCTCCTTCACCACTTCGAAACTCAAACCGAGAAATGTATTTATTTATGAGTATTTTACTACTTCCTTATCAAGAAGGCGCCGAGGAATGTAGGTAAGAAGGAAAGTAGTTTCGTTTTTTTTTCTTTGCGTTTTTTACAATTTCATTTTATTAACTATTTCGTTGTTTGTTGTTATATTTTTTACACACAAACTTTTTGGAACACAGAGTAAAAAATTTTCACAAAATATTGATTGCATGCAAAAAACGGAATTAATTATTTTTTGTTGTTTCACTTTTCAAGTGTCGATTTTTTTCTCCTTGATTTTTTCTTTTTTTTCGAAATAAATTTAAAATCGAAAATAAATTCAATTTTTAAATCGAATTTTAAATCGAAAATAAATTCAATTTTTAATTTTAAATCAAATTTCTATCGTTACAATTTTTCTGTTTTTCAATTCTTTGAATTTCAACCCCAATTGCAAACAAAAGCTTTGCCTTTTTGGTTGGGCGGTTGGTTGGTTATTCGGTTCGTTTCGGGCTCTGACTTCAAATGCTTGTAACGGCAGACTAACGTGTGCGCTTAAAATTGTTTGATATTTATATTCGCTGCCTTTGCTGCGCCGAACGGTAGACCACATTACCAGAAAGTGTACAGTGCAGCATTGTTGTGCGCATGTGCGCAGCACCTATCAAGCGTAGCTTTTTGTGTTTCTTTAGACACCGGCTTTTTCTTTTTTTTTGTTTTCTTAGTCAGCGTGCGCTAACTGCAAATCGCTGACCACAAAGGCATTGAGCTGAACTGCGACAGTTTAATGGAGGGGATTTCTTGTTCTCTGTGTCAAACAGGAGCAAATCATTGTTTGGAATTGACAACACAAACGCAGATACATATATCAAGTTTGTCAAGATGTTTGTTTAGAAATTTGAAATAAAAAAAAACAAGAATTTATTGAAAAGGATGTGGGAATCTATGTATAGAACTTGCGGAATTTCTCCTTTCGAAAAAAAGACCTGGATATGGCTATAAAACCAGTAAAAGGTCATATTCTTCTGTAGGGCTCCCAGCTGTAAATGGAAAAACCGTAGAGAAACAACAATCTGATGTAAATCTAACACATGGACTCTTTCAATACCGCAGGTCATAAATAGGCTTCTACAGTGACCCAACTTCAACTCGTCTATAAATACTCTCAGCCATCAGATCCTATAAATGGAGTCGAAGTTTATCTTCTTCCGGAGAATCTCAGCTGCATACTGCAGATAGGCAGATGTCTCTGTGTTTATAGAAAGAACAACCAGAACGTTAGATCAACCAACGATCTGTCTGTAGATCGTATATATAGACTTCCTCCGGTTTACAGAAGCTACCTTCATATTCTTTATAATACTCCTATAAATACTCTCTGTCATCAGGATCTCTTTGGAGACCCTGAAGAAATACAAGAGCAGTAGAAATGAAAATATAAGACCCGTAGAAATTTATCTTCTTTTGGATGACCCATAGCTGTATACTGAAGACCGGCAAAAGTTCATTTGTTTATTGGAATAACTATCTGACTCTTAGATGTAAAAATGAGGTACACCTCATTTTTTCTATAAACACCACCTTGTATGCAGATTGCATAGCCCTCAGCTCGCCTATAGAAACGTTCTACAGCTCGCGCATAAATCTCTCTGTTATCACATTTTCTGTGAAAACCCACTAAACCACAGCTCGTTTTTTGAGGTTCTTTTCGACTTTCTGGTCTTAAACTTGTCTACAACGACTTCAAGATTTACGATGAAGTTTTTTTAAGAATCTGAAGGTCACCAAAGGCTTCACTTCGATTAGAAGGACTTACTTTTTTCGAAGATCCCTCTGCCCGCCAATAATGACTCCCTTTCATACTATCAAAGCCCCCTTTATATCGATTCACTGTCCTTCAGTTCGTCTGTAAGGTATTTCTATTTAACTCCCTGGCCTTCAACTGTATATAGAGATTTCCCTAACTTTTTCTCCCATATAGAGGCCCAGTGTTTTTCAGCTGGCCTATGAGGATTCCCTGTCAATTAGCTTGCCAAAGGAGACACCTCTGTTTTCAGTTCTTTTATGGAAACATAATACCCTTCACCTGGGCAGTGTCTTTCAGCTCGTCTACGAAAACTACCTGACAATTAGCCTATATATAGAGACTCCTCGCCTTTTAGTTTATCTATAGAAACTCTCTGATATTCAACTTGACTGCAGAAGACTACCTTCAACTCGTCTATGACGACTTCCTGGTCTCAGCACGTTAACAACTACATTCTGAGTTCAGGTCGTCTCACTAAGCTCGTCTACAGGAACTTCTTAACATTCAGTCTACAAAAACTGCAGGTCTTCAGCTCCACTTCATGTCTTAATCTCGTATATGAAGACTTTATGGTCGGTCCTTCAGATCTTCTCTTTCATAGAACCAACCTTCTACTTATGTATAAAGACGCTCTTCAGCTCGTCAATGCAGACTCCCTTCAAACCTAGATATCCCTCCACCTCTTCTATAAAGACTCGCTTCAACACGTCTATAATGACTTCACTCAGAGCTCGTTCATAAAAACTCACTTCAGGGCACGTCTATAAAGACTCCCTTCAGTTCATCTATAAAGACCTTCCTCCTTCATCTTCTCTATAAAGACCAATTTCAGCTCATCTATAAATATTCCCATTAACTCGTCTATAAAGACTCCCTTCAGCTCCGCTTTAAAACTCCCTTAACGAAGTCCTTAAGACGTCCAATAACTCGTCTATAAAGGGCTTTTTGCACTCCGTCTATGACGTTTCCCTACAACTCGTTTATACAGATCCCCTTTAACTCGTCTATAAAGACTTCCTTCAGACCTCGCCTATAAAGACTCCCTTCAGTTCGTCTATAAAGACTCCCTCAGACCACGTCTATAAAGACTCCCTTCTGACCTCGTCTATAAAGACTCCCTTCTGACCTCGTCTAAAAGACTCCCTTCTGACCTGGTCTGAAAATCTCCCTTCTGACCTCGTCTGAAAGACTCCCTTTAGCTCGTCTACAAAGACTCCCATCAACTCGTCTACAAAGACTCCCATCAGCTCGTCTATAAAGACTCCCATCAGCTCGTCTATAAAGACTCCCATCAGCTCGTCTATAAAGACTCCCATCAGCTCGTCTATAAAGACTCCCATCAGCTCGTCTATAAAGACTCCCATCAGCTCGTCTATAAAGACTCCCTTCAGTTCGTCTATATAACATTTTCTGTCTCTGTACCTATAAATTTGTTCCTCAGTATAACCATAGCTTTGCAGACTATTTTTCTGCCCTAAC
Organism: Musca vetustissima; assembly: GCF_032173495.1. Classification (NCBI taxonomy): domain Eukaryota; kingdom Metazoa; phylum Arthropoda; class Insecta; order Diptera; family Muscidae; genus Musca; species Musca vetustissima. The sequence continues at coordinate 65,001 of NW_026880915.1, read as the reverse complement.
CATAACAACTTAAGCCAAAAAAGAAAAAATGTTCAATGAAAAGCTCACAATGCACTAACACAACTATTCATTCCGATTTTCCAAGTTGAATCCGAAAGCTTTTTCATTCATTGTCTTGCTGTTTACTACCCGCCTCGGGCCATCCAATTTTGTTTACAGTTTTCCCATGACGGATTTGTTATCAGTTTTGCAAAAAGAAGCATAATCCTTCTTTTGCATATTCGGTTGTCAAATCGTATTCGAGTTGTTTTCGGCACCTAACGTTTGCCACATGATGATGGCATGTCAGCAATTAATTAAAACTTTTTTAAACTGGTGCTGGGAACAGTTAACCGATCCAGACACAATACTCCATCATCTCCATCTATCATAATATTGTTATTTTCCACACATTATTTTTTGTTTGTTTGTTTTCCCCACATCTCATTTTCAACAGAGTCAATGTTGAGATGTGCGTGAAAAACAGAGTCTCCCCACCATTGAAATTTCTTATGTCACCATCTCGCCATCATCAGACTTTTGTCGGATATAATGACCCTGATGGATAAATGCAAAATGATCTACGGTGATAACATTGTTGTAAATCACTACCCATTCCACACAATGTTGCAAGACGGCGACTAGACGTATCTCTACCGCTAATAATACGATTGTTATATTTTATACGGAAGATGCGTCCGAAAAAAAAAAACAACAAACATAAACAAATAGACAACACAGTCATTAAAAACAAAGTGACAAATTCCAAACAGGTGTTTGTATTTTTTTTACAGTGCCGCTTCTTTGGTGTTCGTTTAATTAAACGTAATGAGACAGATGGTACATCACTTCTTCCCCCTCCAGAGACGAGTTGAAAGGAGTATTTTTAGGCGAGCTGAAGGGGGTCTTTATAGACGAGCTCTGAAGGGAGTCTTTATAGACGAGCTCTGAAGGGAGTATTTGTAGACGAGCTCTGAAGGTAGTATTTGTAGACGAGCTCTGAAGGGAGTATTTGTAGACGAGCTCTGAAGGGAGTCTTTATAAACGAGCTCTGAAGGGAGTCTTTATAGACGAGCTCTGAAGAGAGTCTTTATAGACGAGCTCTGAATGGAGTCTTTATTGACGAGCTCTGAAGGGAGTCTTTATAGACGAGCTCTGAAGGGAGTCTTTATAGACGAGGTCTGAAGGGAGTCTTTATAGACGAGCTCTGAAGGGAGTCTTTATAGACGAGCTCTGAAGGGAGTCTTTATAGACGAGCTATGAAGGGAGTCTTTATAGACGAGCTATGAAGGGAGTCTTTATAGACGATCTCTGAAGGGAGTCTTTATAGACGAGCTCTGAAGGGAGTCTTTATAGACGGGCTCTGAAGGGAGTCTTTATAGACGAGCTCTGAAGGGAGTCTTTATAGGCGAGATTTGAAGGGAGTCTTTATAGGCGAGATTTGAAGAGAGTCTTTATAGACGAGCTGAATGGAGTCTTTATAGACGAGCTGAAGGGAGTCTTTAAAGACGAGCTCTGAAGGGAGTCTTTATAGACGAGCTGAAAGGAGTCTTTATAGACGAGATCTGAAGGGAGTCTTTATAGACGAGATCTGAAGGGAGTCTTTATAGACGAGCTGAATGGAGTCTTTATAGACGAGCTGAATGGAGTCTTTATAGACGAGCTGAAAGGAGTCTTTATAGACGAGCTCTGAAGAGAGTCTTTATAGACGAGCTCTGAAGGGAGTCTTTATAGACGAGCTCTGAAGAGAGTCTTTATAGACGAGCTCTGAAGGGAGTCTTTATAGACGAGCTCTGAAGGGGTCTTTATAGACGAGCTCTGAAGGGGTCTTGATAGACGAGCTGAAGGGAGTCTTTATAGGCGAGCTGAAGGGAGTCTTCATAGACGAGCTGAAGGGAATCTTTATAGACGAGCTGAAGGGAATCTTTATAGACGAACTGAAGGGAGTCTTTATAGACGAGCTAAAGGGAGTCTTTATAGACGAGCTGAAGACCGTCTTTATAAATGAACTGAAGGGAGTCTTTATCTTAGTCTTAATAGGCGATGCCTGCAGGGAGTCTTTATAGACGAGCTAAAATAAGTCTTTTTAGGCGAGAAGTCTTTATAGACGAGCTTAAGAGATTCTTGAAAGACGAGCGGAGAGGAGTGTTGATGGAGTGTCTTTATCTGAGTCTTAATAGGCGATGCCTGCAGGGAGTCTTTATAGACGAGCTAAAATAAGTCTTTTTAGGCGAGAAGTCTTTATAGACGAGCTTAAGAGATTCTTGAAAGACGAGCTGAGAGGAGTGTTGATGGACGATCTGAAGGTAGTCTTTATAGACGAGATGCAGTGAGTCTTTATGGGCGAGCTGAAGCTAGTGAGAGGTTATATGTGTTCAAAATGGCAGGTAGTCTTTAGAGACTAGGAGCCTTTATAGACGAGCTGAAAGCTTGGCTGGGAGTCTTTATAGACGACCTGAATTGTTGGATTTTTTATAGACATATTAAAGAACAGCTGAGGAAATGGAGTTCTTACAAACTATATGAAGGGCACGGAGCCTTTATAGACTACCAGGGAATCTCAAACAGACAGGGAGGCCGTTCATACAATCTGAAGTTCAGGGAGTCTTTATAGTCAATTTGAAGGGCTCAGAGTTTATGTCGAAGAGTAACTTCTGGTGATGTGTCAAATGTGGACCACACCCCATATCTAAGTATAAATGTTTTCGCAATTGGTGAAAACAAACATGATGTAGACAGAAAGTCTTGAATAGACGAGCTGAAGAGCATGGAGTTCGTTTAGATGATCTGAAAGGCTGGGAGTTTTGATAGTCGAGCTGAAGGACAGGGAGTCCATAGAAGCGATTTGAAGGGCAGAGAGCAATCTTTTTATATATATAATTTTTGACAAGCTAAAGGACAATTTGTTTTTATTTTTTACCTTTGTTACGCCCACAATATAAAAAAAGGAAAATGGTGGTCCACATTACCCGAAGTTACTCTATGGTCTGGAAGTCTATAGAGATTAGGTGAAATTCAGGAAGTCTTTTATAGATGAACTGTAGGAAGGGAATGCATTGATTAATGTCTGAATGGCACTGGTATTTTAGATCATATCTGAACGGCGGGTTGTATTAATTGGAAACATGAGCGTTTGTGTGACTCCCTATAAAGTTGACGGGTAGGTATTTTTTATATACAACCTGTATAAATTTCGTGAAACTTCCTTTAGTCTCTTTAGGCTACCTAAAAAAGGTATGAGAATTTTTAAAAGCGAGGTGAAAGAAATCGATAATGTAGAGCTTAAAAGATTTTTTATTTGTGATATTAAAGGATTCTTCGTAAACGAGTTATTGGCGTGCTGAATAAAATGTATCGTCAGAGATTTGTGCTGAGGTTGGGAGAGGTGTTGTGGACGTATTGGAGTGGGTTGTCTCTATAAGTGACCAGATTTTCAACTGCAAAGTGTCCTTCATAAACATTTTCTTTAATTTGCTTCCTTCCTATTTGCATTTTCTCCAAAAATATAAAAAAAATCGATTCAAAAATATGCCATCTGTTTGGAAAATTCGGTTTATGTGTTATGAAATCACTATGTTTTGCGGAAAACCCATTTCCACTACAATGTCTCGCACATTATAAGATCTGTTAATTTACATTTCGTTTTTCAAGTTTTTTACCACCCCAGCGAAACATTGCCAATGAAGATCTATTGAACTTGTCCATCGAACGAACGAAAGAAAGAAAGAAATTAACGACGAAACCCAAATAACCTACAAACCACATTTATCTTGAAATTCCCGTCTCGGTTACCAAATGCGTTTGTAAGACACCGAACATGCGAAGTAATAAATGTCGCGATATGGAGCTGCTTTTCTTGCAACATGCGAATGCAAATTTGTCAAAAGTTGTTACAAAATCTGTGGTACGTGTATGAAGAAAAAAATACAAGAGAGTCTATTTGTGAAATTATGTCTTTGGAATGAACGAATGAGTGGAGCGGATGAATGGCTGTCCATAAGCTCGTGTTTTATTTGGAGCGTTAAGAAATACATACATTGTTTCTTTCATTTGTCAGTGAATTATTTTGTCATTATGTTGACCTTTTTGTAAAAATGAGTTGACACGACAGTCGCACATAAATTATTTGCTTTTACAAATTGAAAAAAGAAAATCAGTTTAGGAAATTTCTTTCTTTTGTTACAAATTACAAGAAAAAAATAACAATAATTGCCAAAATTTTAATAAAGGAAAAATTGGCATAATCGTTGTAGTCATGGTTTGTTTTATAGTTTACAGCAACGCCTGCAGTTATCTGATTGGGCAGTCATTTGCTCCAGTATTTTAAAATGATGGAATTTTTATGCGTTTCCGTTGATTTTGCCAATTTGCCTCCAAGAAGCTGTTGTGTGGAAAATAATTACCGGTTGAATAACCAGCTTTGGGAATAATTTTTTCCACAAAATTATATTTTATTTTTTCCAACTAATTAATGCGAATCTATCTGGTTTACAAGATAAGAAATATTTACTTAGTTAGTTGGCTTATGACAGAACTGTTGTTCCATATGTCGATCTTAAAAAAAGATTTCCAGGCGCGTCGGTCTGGAGAGATGTGGCCTTGCTTTTGAGTTGCTTAGCATCTGTTGGCCAACATTATTCTCCTCCTGATTTTACAGCTGATGTTATTAGTTTTGTTTATGGCGGTACAGATCGCTCACTACCTCGAATGTGTAGTTGTCAAGTTACAAGTTACACCGAGTCTTTCTTTCGCGTTGATACCATCAGTTTGGTCTGCTCGCCACTTTGGCAGACTACTTCTTCATTATGTCAATGCTGTTTAGTGTACAGGGTGTCATTTCTGTTACACGACAAACTGTCACCTTTTCTAAATCCTCGTTCGATATTGAAGGGCTCCGAGAGGTCCCTTCCGACTTTAACTGCTGACCTTGTGCCAGTAAAAGTTATCCTGCACAGCCGTATTAATTTTGCAGGAATATCGGACTTTGGCTTTGTAGTCGACGAATAGGTGAAATGTGTCGATATGTTTTGCGTGGGTATTTTCCAGGATTTGGCGCAGAGTTAAAATCTGGTCAATGCACTATGGGTAAAAAGTATGATTTTTGGGCATAAAGTCAATTTTTTTTTTTTGTTTTCATATTTTGAAATGTAACTGATTTCCTAAATGTAGATACCTATATTAGAAAAAAACATTTAATATCAACATTGCTGGCGAGCTTTAAAAGTCAGCAGTTTGACAGTCACCTTTTTGGTACAACTGGCGGTATAAATCAGCTAAGTTCGAGTGCTTGTAATTTGACAAAATTGAAAAAAATTAAAATGAGTAATTATGGAAAACGTTAGTGCAGGTATGTACAATTAAGACGAGATGCCCTTTTTGCCAAATTTGTCTGTTGTTGTAATACTGTGAAATGTTTTGTTTATGTATAACTTTATATAAAATCTATAAATTGTAATTTTGTTCCGTGGAGTGTAACTTGTGAATGGCAAAGTATTGCAAAAAGGTGTAAATGCCAAGTTATTAACAAAAGTGTGTTAAATAATGAATAATTAGTCTTTTTTGTTCTATTTTGTGCCAACACGTGTTTTTTACTGATAAACATGTGTTTGCCCATGCTGCGCTTATTGAAATTTGGAGCAGCATTCAACATTCAAAATGGCTTAGCAAAAGCATAATTATAGTAATAATAGGTTGCCCAAAATTAAATTATGAACATGCTGGACCTAGGCTAAAAAGGAAATTAGCCTCCGAAGTTGCTTCACAAAATAAACATGCAACGCCGTTGGTAGTTCATGCTGCTACGGTTTCAGCCAAAATATCCAACGACAGAGACATGGCCTTTATTTTGAATAAAGCAGAAGTAAGGAATAACCATTTTGCTATATGCAGCTATATGAGATAGTGTCCCAAATCATATGAAAATTGGGATGTCATTTTGGGAGCATAAAAATGTATACAAACCAAATTTAAATTCAATAGCTTTAAAATTAGAGTTTATGCCAAAATAAACGTAAAAAACCATAGTGCAATGGTGGACTTGCCAGGCTTGAAGCAGCATTGGTATGGTCCAATAATATCATTGACCATTGGCTTCAGTCGTTAACACAATACGCTGGATAGCACTTTATATGCGATGGGAAAGAGACTTATTCCTCTATAGTTGGCACATATCGTCTTGCCTCCTTTTTTGTGCACGGGACACAGAATACTGAAGTTCGCATCATTGAGCAAACATTCCTTTAGCCAAATTTTAGTAATCAGTTGGTAAATGCTTCTGACCAGAATCTGACCACTAGTCTTGAATAGTTCGGCTGGTAACCCATCGAAATCTGCTGTTTTATTGTTCTTCAGCTGATTGAATGATATTCTGAAAATTCCGAACTTCATTCCGACTCCTGTATATATCGATTTGCTGACGCTCACGTTTTTCTTGTTGTTTCTTCATTCCTTTGAAAATACGTTTGCCAATTTCTCCCGATAATTCTCTCTCGCATTATTTGTTGCTACTGTTTGCAGGGTTGTCCTATACCTTGCTCTTCAGTTTGTCTAAAAAGACTCCCTGCAATTTGGCTCTTTCATAAAGATTCCCTGCCCTACAAATCGTAAATGAGGATTCCTGCCATTTGGCTCGCCTTCTATAAAAAGGCATTTCCTTCAGTTCGTCTAAAAGGCTCCCTCCATCTTGTCGATAAGGACACCCTTCCCTGCCCTTCAGCTGTTTTATAAAAAATCCCTTCAGCCAGTCTATAGAGACTGCCTTCAGCTCATCTATAAAGACCTATATATATAAAGACTCCATTTAAAACTCGTCTATAAAGACACCCTTCAGAGCTGGTCTATAAAAAGACTCCCGTAACAACTCGTCTATAAATGCTCCCTTAAGAAGTCGTTTATAAACACTCCCATCAGCTCTTCTACAAAGACTCCCTTCAGAGCTCGTCTATAAAGACTCTCTTCAGAGAAAGACTTTTTTATAAACAACATTTTTAGCTCCAAAAGAAAAATATCATATTTTGTGGATTTTATTTAAAAATTTTATTGTTATTGTTTAGGCCTATCAAACAAATTATAATTCCAGAAAAATGTAAATAACCCCCAGCAAAAATTGATTTGTTTGTTATATTTTAGCTAATAAAAAGATATATTAAAACGTGTCATATTTTCAGAACACATTGCAAAGCTATGAAATGTTTCCCAATAGCTGTCGGAATGGAGAACATCTTTTGATCAATGAGGGCAATGCATTTTGACCGCATTGCTTCGCCATACATTTCTTTTTCAACCAGTATTGAAATAATTCATTTACATATAAATTAATTAACATTTAAACTTGATTCTATTAAACAATACGCACGCACACACACATCGGCATACATATACAATTGTCATGTGTGAGGTGACTTTGCAAATAAATAGAAAGTAAAAAAGAAAACGAAAAAATAACATTTAGAAGACCTCATTGGGATCGTAATTTTGACTTTCAATTTTTTGGCGAGCCTTTGCCAATTTTGCTGATAATTCCGATGAACGCACAGTTTTAAACTGTAATAAAAAATTGGAAAATTAATTAAATTTTAATATGAACATATTTGAACTCCGATTTTCTTACTTCGCAAATATTTTTCTGCAATACAATTTGTGATATCAAACGACGACTTTCCTTCTGACCGAAATATCCTTCAATAATGTGCGGTGGCAGAGCAAACAATTCCTCACCGTTTAGGCCACGCAATTTCTTAACAATAACATCGGAAAAGCCTTTGCCCCTTAGCCATTCTTCAACCTCTTTGGGTGGCGATTTTTGATTGATATAAATCTGTGGGGTCTTCAGAATTTCCAAATCACGTCTTCGCTCCCTTTGCTGCAGGGTGTATTTCAATTCATCATTTATGGTACTTTGCAGCATCAGAGCCTCACTACTTTCATCGAATTCGGTGCGAGCACGCATTGCTAAAAATGATTTTTGTTTTTAATTTTTTCGAGAGGAAGGGTAGTGAAAGTAGACTTACCTGCAATATTACCATTCAGAGCCATATTCCGCTTCAGTGTTCCCGATGGTGTTTCATCACTATCTGGTGGTGGCAATGGTGGGGGAATGGGTACATTGGGCATACTTATCGACCGGGGTATAGAGTTTCTAGAGGCTCTTTGCAGTTGAGCAGCTTGCAATTCTTGTTCCGTTGGAGGTATGAAGGTGGTCAAGGTTTTGCGATTGTTGACATTACGCTGGATGGGTTGATCTGCAAGTAAGATAAAGAAATAAAATATTTTTTATATGAGACCGATATCTTTTGAGGACCTTTGTATATAGAATTTTTATGGAATATTTTTCAAGCATACAAAGAGGGGTGGCTTTTCTGTAAGAATATTTTTTAAGGACTATTACATGCGTGGATTTTTTAAAGAATATTTTTCAAGGCCTACTAGAGGCGTGGATTTTTTAACGAATATTTTTTAAGGTATATTAGAGGCGTGGATTTTTTTAAAGAATATTTTTTCAAGGCCTACTAGAGGCGTGGTTTTTTTAAAGAATATTTTTCAAGGCCTACTAGAGGATTTTTTAAAGAATATTTCTCCAGGGACTATTAAAAGGCGTGGATTTTTTAAAGAATATTTCTCCAAGGACTATTAAAAGGCGTGGATTTTTTAAAGAATATTTCTCCAAGGACTATTAAAAGGCGTGGATTTTTTAAAGAATATTCTCCAAGGACTATTAAAAGGCGTGGATTTTTTAAACAATATTTCTCCAAGGACTATTAAAAGGCGTGGATTTTTTAAACAATATTTCTCCAAGGACTATTAAAAGGCGTGGATTTTTTAAACAATATTTCTCCAAGGACTATTAAAAGGCGTGGATTTTTTAAACAATATTTCTCCAAGGACTATTAAAAGGCGTGGATTTTTTAAACAATATTTCTCCAAGGACTATTAAAAGGCGTGGTTTTTTTAAAGAATATTTCTCCAAGGACTATTAAAAGGCGTGGATTTTTTAAAGAATATTCTCCAAGGACTATTAAAAGGCGTGGATTTTTTAAACAATATTTCTCCAAGGACTATTAAAAGGCGTGGATTTTTTAAACAATATTTCTCCAAGGACTATTAAAAGGCGTGGATTTTTTAAACAATATTTCTCCAATGACTATTAAAAGGCGTGGATTTTTTAAAGAATATTTCTCCAAGGACTATTAAAAGGCGTGGATTTTTTAAAGAATATTCTCCAAGGACTATTAAAAGGCGTGGATTTTTTAAACAATATTTCTCCAAGGACTATTAAAAGGCGTGGATTTTTTAAACAATATTTCTCCAATGACTATTAAAAGGCGTGGATTTTTTAAACAATATTTCTCCAAGGACTATTAAAAGGCGTGGATTTTTTAAACAATATTTCTCCAAGGACTATTAAAAGGCGTGGATTTTTTAAAGAATATTTCTCCAAGGACTATTAAAAGGCGTGGATTTTTTAAAGAATATTTCTCCAAGGACTATTAAAAGGCGTGGATTTTTTAAAGAATATTTCTCCAAGGGCTATTAAAAGGCGTGGATTTTTTAAAGAATATTTCTCCAAGGGCTATTAAAAGGCGTGGATTTTTTAAAGAAATGTCTTGCGATCTCCAAGGACTATTAAAAGGCGTGGATTTTTTAAAGAAATGTCTTGCGATCTCCAAGGACTATTAAAAGGCGCGGATTTTTAAAGAAACGAACAACTTAATAGTATTTCCTAAAATGACTGCTTTCAAATCGTCTGTAGGATTCACTGGTCTTCAGCTCTTCTCAGGGTATTAAGACTGTCTGACCTCCAGCTCAGTCAGTAAGGACTCCCCGCTATGAGTTTTTCTATAAAAGCTGCATGTCCTTCAGTTGGTCCATAACGTCACCTTGGTCATCAGCTCGGACTTCATTCCCTTTAGCTCTTCTATTGAGGCTTTTATTCCTGCAGTTTATCTATAAAGACTCCCCGGTCTTCAGCTCGTCTATAAACACTTCCTAAACTTCATCTCTTCTATTAACCTTCCTTGACCATCAGCTCGTCTATGAAGAGGGATCCCTTCAGTCTATAAAATAATCTCTGTCATTTAGATCGTCTATAGAGAGACCCTGACCTGCTCTTCAACTTGTCTATAAAGTCGTCTTGACCTTCAGCTCGTCTATTAAGACTCCTTGGCCATCAGTTCGTCTATAAAGGCTTCTTCACCTTCAACTCGATCTTTGGCACGTTTATAAGGGAAGGGATCTCTTCAGATCGTCTATGAAAGATCTCTGTCCTTCAGATTGTCGGTAGAGACTCGCTGAGCATCAGCTGATCTATAAGAACACCCTGCTCTTCAGCTTGTCTATAAAGTCTTCTGGATCTTCAGCTCGTCTCTTAAGACTCCTTGGCCATTAGTTCATCTATAAAGGCTTCCTCACCTTCGACTCCCTGATCTTTAGCACGTCTATAAGGGCATGGATCCATTCAGATCGTCTATAAAAATCTCTGACCTTCAAATCGTCTGTAGAGACTCCCTGACCCACAGCTGGTCTATAAGACTGTCTGAAAGGCTCCTTTTAACTTGCCATTAAAGCTTCCCCTCTTCAGCCATTTCTTAATGTCGCCTTTAAAATCTGCCTTCTGTTCGTCAATATTTCCTCCCATAGACTCCCAGTTCGTCTATAAATCTCCCTTCCTCTATATTTTGTTTTTGTTTTTTTTTTTTTTTTTTTTTTTTGACTCATTTCACTCACCATTATTGTCTATAGTCGATGAACCAATAGAATCTGTATCCTTGCCAGAATAATTTGAGTTCTGATCAAAATTAACCGGAGCCAAGAGAGTGTGGGGTACATAGCCAATATTACCGGAGGCATTGCGAGCCTTCCACCAATTACGTGAGTCATCAATGATCTAAGGAGAAACAAAACAGAATATAATTAACTTCGACACAGAAAAATCAAACCATCCAATTGGACCCACCTCAAGATATTCACCCTTGGTGACATCCAATTCCCGATCATTGTTCGCCACCTTGTTGTACATGACTTCGGCAATTTTGACATTTCTTGTTTTCAAACGCACCAACCAGGTGTTGTTGTAATTTTTATTACCCGGTGATCCTGGTACCGACTGCTGCTGTTCTACAGATTTCTTTGTTGGTGGTGGAATATATTTTACCTCTTCATCTACTACCCAATCGGGTGACCATTCATCATAGAATTTCGGATGATAGGAACCCTTGTGATCTTTAAAATGTTCCTTGGCTTGTAGCCAATTTATGCCCAACGTTTGCCAAAATTTCATTTCTTCTTCGCTGAGGCATGTCTTGAGGAAGGCAATTGTATCGGCACGTAGCAGGGGATCTACGACACCTTCAGCTACTGCAGCACCAACATAAACATCATTACACACCCCATAGATGGCTTGCAGCGATACAAACGAGTTGTGGATGGGTTCGGCTGGATCTTGGAAGTGGTTTTTCAACTTCAGCACATAGTTGAAGGCGAGTTTGTGTTTGGCAAAAATATCTCGGAATTCTTTTTCAGTTGGTGGACGAGAACGATTCAATAGCAGGCCTTCGCCATGTGAGCTATGTTCGTATTTACGCACCTCCAGCTCACGCAATGCCTCGGCAGCGAATTGGAGACGGGTAACAAAACGTTCTATGTCTTCGAAACAGTGATTCAAGACTTGTATATCTTTGTTGGTTTGTTCTTGGTCTTGAACGGTTTGAGCGGTGGCAGCTTCGGCGGCAGCCACAGCCAAGCCATATTGGTCTTTACTTTGGTGCATGGGGCGATCCGATTTGGGCACAACAATGGGAGTCTTGTTGCGATCGATGGTCACCACTTTGCCACTGGACAATTGTTTGAGATCTTCAACCAAGTGGACGGCAGAGACATCGCTAACCTGTTGAAAATAAAAAAACAATAGCAACAATTGTATCATTAAAAAATCTCTCATATTTGCCCTCCCTCTGTCGCCCCTACACTCACCTGAAAAATATGCATTTCTGTATTACCCAATGAAATGCCAGGCACTGTGAATACCAATAAATTATTATATATCTCCATGGGATCTTCACTTATGAAAGCAGTCGGTTCGGTAATTAAAGATCCGGGGAAATTTTCAATTTCCTTCATATTACTATCCAACATCACCAGCCATTGGCCACTGAAGCACATATACATTTTCATGGGCCAAACACCGCCCACTTTATCCAATTCCATCAACGTCTTCAATTTATCCTTTGGCCTCGTCACCTCAGCATCACTTTTCAGCTTGAACGTACCCAAATGATCCAGAGCATAGGTGGGTTTGTTCTCTGTGGCGAGATGACCATTTGGTACACCACCATTGCCATTTGTATAGCCGTTTTGCACCATAATTGATAATTAATACATTCACTGTGAAAAGGAAAATGATTTAAATTATTATGAATCAAATAGGGAAAATGTTTATTTAAAAAAATAGAATAGATTTTTGATAAGCAATTAAATCACAAAATTATTTTTAGTCATTCTAGCGACATTCTTGGTTTGCTGACGTTCACAGTATTTCAGTTTTCCAATTCATTCGTAAATTTTAATCGCTCGCTACGATAACATTTTTTTCTTACTTTTCCTACATTCGATCGTAAACCACTAACATTTTTATAGAATTTTACGTTGACTTTTTTTTGTATGGTTATTAGTGTGTACCGATTTCCTCAGCAATTTTAATTATATACAATATATAAATTTTATATATAAATGTGTTACATGCTTCAACAACATCGTGTCTTTATTGAAATGATCCATGAAATGTAGAAAAATTATCCGGAGTTTCATCGGTAACTCATCTTGACTGATTATGTCCATTTCCACTTCAACAGATGCATTAGGTACCACAATTATCGTATCTGGGGCTCTGAAGCCCCAAAGTTGTTATTGGGAGCCTCTTTATCCTCTACAGTTTGACTTTTTGGTGCAATTTATGGTCCGCCAGGATCATTGGACCTTCTTTTTCGGAAATGAGGTTGTATCAAGAATTACGGAGATTGCATTGCGCTGTCGAAATGATAGTTGATTTTTGATGGTGGAAGTTTAATGTCTTTGATTAGTACAACTCACAAACTCAAGCCTGCGGATCACCAACAACATTGCGACTTTGTTAATAAGATCCTTCAAATACATGGAATATGGGAGATTTACAACTCGGAAAAATCCACTAGAAAGAAAGCTCTCTCGAAGGTAATAACCAATTACATTCATACTTTGCACATTATAATATTTCTTCCGAAGTTAGGTAAAGTTCGAAGATAAGAAATCGCTCAACTTTTTCTGATACCATCTCCAAAAAATTATCCTCATTTTGCCGAAAATTAATTTTAAAATATATTGCGAACGAAACATCTTTTTTATCGCACAACCTAATATTTAGCCATTACAATGTTTAAAAATGGGGCTTATCGGTCTACTGCTTCTAGTTTCACCCTCACAAAGGGTAAAATTTAGAAAATGTGTATATCTAGTATGAGCGAACGGGATATCTAATTTCATCTAAACTTATAATTTTAGCACACGTAGATCTAATTTGTAATTGCGGTTAATAGTTCACCACTTCTGGTGCCTTCCTCACAAAGTTTCAAAATTTTGAACATTTATAAATGCTATATCAATCGAATTGAATATCCAATTTCATATGAGCATCCATACATAGGTGGAGGATATATATCTACATAACTATGTTGTCAGGGTATTATAGATTTGTGCAGCACCAAGAATTGTTAACGCAGCGATAATTTGTAAACACGATACAGGCCACAGTTATGGACAAATCTTCACAAAATGTTGCATGTGGGACCGGTTCTGGCCTATTGTTTTTGGAAAAGATCGGTTAATGTTTAGGGGATGAAAAGGAACAAAAACAATATTTTTGTCTGTTTTTATGGTCGCTTCTATGGCAGCAATTATGGCTCGAACATTGTGAAATTTTTCATGAAGATGGGGATCGGGCCAAATAATAAGACTGTCTGTTTCGATAAAGATCGGTCAAGTTTAGTATTACTATTACCCTAATAGAGGGCGGAAATGTCGCGCGATCGGTTTCAAATTTTACATGAAGTTCAGTTTATGGTCACGAACGACGACTACAATTTTCGGTGATGCTGAATTAGGGTATTTAGGGGTTGCAATGAACCGAAAACTTGATTTTGTCTGATTTTTTAGTCGCTTAAGAGGCTATTTTATATGCAGAACATCACATATTTTACACGGTGAAGGGGATCTCACCAAATGCTTAGAACGGCTGTTTAGATGATGATCTGTCAATATTCCGGCTTTTTGTATTTTTAAAGATGTCTTTGTAATATTTCCATTCCGTTTGGTAAGTATTTCGTGTATAAAACTTTTAAATTTTTAAGGCAGTATTACACTGTGCTACAAAATAACAAAAAAAAATCTTTCAGGGGTTCTAATGTACCAATTCTGTTTATTTGTTGTCCCTGGACGACGAAAATGCCTTTGGTTTTTCTGGGTCACTTCGAAAATGTATTTTATAAAGGTAAATATAGAGAAAAACGTGGTTTCATGGATTTTCAATTTGAAACTCGAATAACTTCTTTTATTTCTAACGGATTTATTTTATTCTTTTTTCTTTCGAAGAGTAGAATTATTCCTTTGAAACAAGATATACATTTTTCTCATTTTCGAAAGCTTTTTTAATTTTCTTCCCCGTAATATAATAAAACTTATACGGCTTCATATCATAATTTCATCGTACGGTCCGAAGAAAAATAAATTCTACTCTTCGAAAGAAAAAAAGATAAATATAAATCAGTTAGAAATAAAAGAAGTTATTCGAGTTTCAAATAGAAAATCCATGAAACCAGTTTTTTCTCTATAGTTACCGTTATAAAATAAATTTTCGAAGTGCCCCAGAAAAACCAAAGGTATTTTCGTGGTCCAGGGACTCCATCTAAACATAATTGGTACATTAGAAACCCTGAAAAATTTTTGTGTCGCACAGTGTTATTAAAAAGTAGTTAATTACAATGTGCCTTCTTATAAAAATAACACTGTGCAACACAAAAAATAATTAACGGGAAATTCCAACAGATTATGAAAGCGGGGCTTATCAAAATTCTGGAAAAGGGGGAATATTGTCCCCCCTTTTTAGGTTACCTCCCGACGTAAACTTTCAAAACGCATTGTCTTTAAAACAATTATTTAATATCATTTAATATCATGTATAAAACCAAACGTGCTTGTACTGTCGAAAATGCGATAGAAAAAGCTATTTCTGATGGTGCATGTGACCCTGAGACGTCAACGTCCGCCGCTAGAAAATATAGCCCTAAAAGTCAAACATTGAGTCGCGTATTAAAACAAAATAAAATCTTTAGAGGATCTGAATTGCAGCCAGACTGATAGCGGTGATCAGTAGACCTCGGATTTTTGCATATTTTTTATGCTTTATCCGATTGGACTCAAATTTTGTATTTAGGCGTTTCATGCTTTAATTGATCGATATTTGGGGTCATGTCAAAAATATGCAAAATATATGCAAAAAATATGCAAAATATGCAAAAAAATATGCAAAAAATATGCAAAATATGCAAAAAATATGCAAAAAATATGCAAAATATGCAAAAATATGCAAAATATGCAAAAAATATGCACGGTATGCTAGGTCGGTATGCGATAAATATATGCAAAATATATGCAAAAAATATGCAAAATATGCAAAATATACAAAAATATGCAAAATATGCAAAAATATGCAAATATGCAAACATATGCAAAATATGCAAAATATGCAAAATATGCAAAAATATGCAAAATATGCAAAAATATGCAAAATATATGCAAAATATGCAAACATATGCAAAATATGCAAAAATATGCAAAATATATGCAAAATATGCAAACATATGCAAAATATGCAAAAATATGCAAAAATATGCAAAATATGCAAAAAATATGCACGGTATGCTAGGTCGGTATGCGATAAATATATGCAAAAAATATGCAAAATATACAAAAGTATGCAAAGTATGCAAAATATGCAAAAATATGCAAAATATACAAAAATATGCAAAATATGCAAAAATATGCAAAATATATGCAAAATATGCAAACATATGCAAAATATGCAAAAATATGCAAAATATGCAAAAATATGCAAAAATATGCAAAATATGCAAAAATATGCAAATATGCAAAATATCCAAAAATATGCAAAATATGCAAAATATATGCAAAATATGCAAATTATGCAAAAAATATGCACGGTATGCTAGGTCGTAATATTAAAGATAGAACTTTGAAATTTTGCACATATATTATTATTACTCCTAGGATGTTTGGTATTGGAAA
Organism: Musca vetustissima; assembly: GCF_032173495.1. NCBI lineage: Eukaryota > Metazoa > Arthropoda > Insecta > Diptera > Muscidae > Musca > Musca vetustissima. The sequence continues at coordinate 48,693 of NW_026880915.1, read as the reverse complement.
TGGGAAATGTTTTAGTATATCGCCATATAACGGTCATATATGTTTGCATGTTTTATACATAAATTTTTCATAATGCCCCAAAAGTCTAACCGTTGAACCTTGAAAAGCATACATACACAATTAGATTTCTATAGGTTAAAAATAAAGAAAGCACACAAATTCGAAAACTACCATGAAAATTTTTTTTGATTAAAATGATTGCATATGTGAAATATGTTGCTCATATTTGCACATATTTTTGCCTATATTTTTCATATTTTTTGCATATTTCTCGCATATCGACCTAGCATACCGTGCATATTTTTTTTGTATATTTTGCATATGTTTGCATATATTTTGCATATTTTTGCATATTTTGCATATGTTTGCATATATTTTGCATATATTTTGCATATATTTTGCATATTTTGCATATTTTTGCCTATTTTGCATATTTTTGCATATTTTGCATATGTTTGCATATTTTGCATATATTTTGCATATTTTGCATATGTTTGCATATTTTGCATAATTTGCATATGTTTGCATATTTTGCATATTTTTGCATATTTTGCATATGTTTGCATATTTTGCATATTTTTGCATATTTATTGCATATCGATCTAGCATACCGTGCATATTTCTTGCATATATTTTGCATATTTATCGCATATCGACCTAGCATACCGTGTATATTTTTTGCATATTTTGCATATTTTTGCATATTTTGCATATGTTTGCATATTTTGCATATATTTTGCATAATTTGCATATGTTTGCATATTTTGCATATGTTTGCATATTTTGCATATTTTGCATATATTTTGCATATTTTTGCATATTTATTGCATATCGATCTAGCATACCGTGCATATTTCTTGCATATATTTTGCATATTTATCGCATATCGTGCATATTTTTTGCATATTTTAGCATATATTTTGCCTATATTTTGCATATTTTATGCATATTTATTGCATATCGACCTAGCATATTTTGCATATTTTTTGCATATATTTTGCATATTTTTTGCATATTTTGCATATTTTTTGCATATTTTTTGCATATCTCGTGCATATGCAAAATATGCAAAAAATTAAAAAATATGAACCCTTCAAATAATTCTAAATCCTTTGAAACGAATTTGTGTCCAATCAGAATTTCGATATCTTCATTATTAAAAAATATGCAAATATGCAAAATCCGAGGTCTAGTGATCAGTAAAAGGATATGACTATGGTGCCGAACGTGCCCCATCAAATGCCGAAGCTACCCCGGGTAGGGGCACATTAAGCGAATTTTACTTTTTTTTACAAAACTGTAAAATTTTTTAACTAATACTATTTTTTATGTCTTTTTGGTACTTTTTTTTATAATTAAGTGTCAGAGGACAATAACTAGTCATAAAATTTTTATATCTGTTGAATAAGTACTGAGATATAGAGCACTAAAAAAGTGCCGATTGTGCCCCATTCTCCCCTACGTGTTTTTAATAATAGTGTACAACTTTTTAATATTTTTGCAATACGAATCAATAATCCTTACACATATTTTCCAATATTTTTCAGATCTCGATGTGTTGAAGTCTATCAATTGGAATATGTGTGGTTTTGTTGAAGTGTCTCACATTTACACTGCAAATTTTCTTATGATGATCACATTTCTTCGTGAGTTTATTATATTTTTTATTTAATTTATTTGTGAATGACCCAGAAAAAGAATAGGTCAAATTTTGAAATATCATCGATCCAATAATAATGCTTAATATTTCTTACGTATATGAAAAATATTTAAAGTTCAAAATCGTCAAACAATTTGAAGAGTTTTTTTATTATAACAACGTTACCTAAAATCCGACGGGGCGTACAAAAATATTCAACTTCCCCACTATGGCAAAATGTTGTGTACGGCCGTATTACCCAAATACGTCGAATCCATATCTTCAAGCAAATAATATAAACCGCAACACAAAATTGAAAATTTATTAAATTAATCCACATATTTTAGTTTCCATTCGAAATTTCAAATTTCCTGAATTTTTTGTTTTTATTTTCAACAAAAGAAAAAAATGAAAAATACGTTCTGTCAAAGTTGAAATTTTTCAACTTGAAATTTTGTACGTTCGACGTATTTTGGTAACATTCATATAAATACATGTGTTCTACTTTTGTGGTGAAAAACGTCGAAAGAGCTAGTTGAATTTTAGGTAAGGCTGTAAAACATTTTGTTTAAGCCATGTGGTTCATTTTCGAATTAATAGCAAGTTTTAAACCCAGTGCGAAAAATCATAAAAAAGCTTCGAAAATTTGTGTTTGGCATTCTAATATGCCTACCAAACAATTATTCATATTCACCCAATATTTGGCGAAGTCTCCTTATATAGTCTCCCACAATTGCAGTACTTTGGGGAGTTTGTGCAGCTTTCATCCCAATTGGATGACCCATGTTGGAAATATTGCACCACTTTTTAGAGTAGACCATACAAATACCGATTCCACCCAAATACCGGTATTATGGGGCACGTTTTCAGCCAAAATGACTGTATTTTTATTGGGTTCACATTGGGTAGAAATTTTGTCATTCCAATCAATAGTTGTCAAACGAATTTCTTCTATATTAATATTGTGGGTTCTTATTAAAAGTGAAATTTGTATTCGACAATGGAATAATATCAAGGTCTATATAAAAGGTCACCCTGTAAGGCCAGCTGACTTCGACATTTTTTTGTCAAAACAAAGGCAACACATGTTACTCGCCTACGCCGATGACATCGATATAATTGGTCGAACATTGCGAGCTGTAACAGCCACCTTTGAACAAATTGAGAAGCAGTCTGTCAAAGTGGGTATGGCAGTAAACGGCGAAAAGACCAAGCTGATGGTATCAACGCGCCAGACGTCCAGTAGATTCGGACCAACTTGAGAACTACAGAACTACTGTGGAACTGAGCTGCAGCGACTACGGTGGCTAGGCCATGTTGTGCGAATGGATGAGAATACCCCAGCTCAAAAGGCATATTAAAACGAGCCTACTGATGGTTCACTAAGAAGGGGAAGGCCACGAATTAGATGGAAAGACCAAGTAGAAGACAACATTTTGGAACGTGGCCTTTCAAATTGGAGGAGATGTGCACAAGACCGACGCGCTTTGAAATCTTTTTTAAGCCCGGCTTATGGAACAACCGTTCTGTAACAAGCCAGCTAACTCAACTCAACAAAGGCATCGATACAATTTTCAATTTGCTTAAAAATTATCCTAAAATACACAAAATGTTTATCAAATGTGGTGAAAAAGCAATTATTTATTAAAATAAAATTAGTGCTGTGTTTAAATCTTGCTGTGCGCATTCAAAAAGTGCAAACTAAATCGACATTTTTTCAAAGATATTTTCGCCACAACAACAACTGTTGTCATAAAATGTAGATATAGGTTTGTGTATTTCCTGAAATTCGCCTTCTGGATGACCTGATATTTGGGCATTAACAATATCGAGCTCATGGTTGAAGCCAGAACAACGAATTCGCCATAGTTTAAGTTTTTGAGTTATGGCGTAATGAATATTGTGCTGATAACTCTAAAATACATAAACAAATGTTTTATATGTTCGTTTACGGCTATTGTAGGTTATTTTTGAGATGACATATTTTCAGTCAAATCGAATCAGGAATATTTTTGTGAAACATATCCTTCTATTATGTCGAGTCTCATTTTCTCGAACCTGTAGTCAAAGTCAAGAAATTAATATTCGTATGTTTTCATTGTCCTTTTCCACTTCTATTCAATCCTTACTCCGAGAACCTAATATCGGCATTTTAGAGTTTCCTTATAGCCCCCATATTCGAGTATTGCAGATTTCAGGTATTTTCAAAGTCTAACCTATGACGGAGGGTAAAAAAGTTCAATGCAGCCGAACTTAATGATGTTTTTAACTGTTAACATAATAAGTTTTTTTTCATGATCACATGTTTTTATTTATATTGAAATTTAAACATGTTTTTTTTTTTATTTTACATTAATAAACACCATGGTCATAAATTTATTAATATGCTGGCTTTTCATTTAATTGCGTTAGTATTTTGTCACCATTCATTTTAATTAAAAAAATTCAAAATTATCCACCAGTTTTTTGTATCTTATCGTTAATGAACTTTAAACCAAATTTTTGTCATTGGTAATGATTTTTTCGTTGGTTATTGTTGTGATATGACAATCTATTTTTTCATTTTTTCATAGATACATTTTCATACTATTTTTGTCTCATTTTCTTTTCAAATTATTTTTCATTGGCACATAATTTTCGCTTCTTAGACAAATCGAACGTTGAATAATTTATTTTTTCACTGCCGGAGTCACTGAGATTAGATAAAGGCGTCGACAGTCAGTCAGTCAGTCAGCCAGTTGTTATTGTTGCCGTTGATATTCATTTGCAGCGTTCAGGGTTCTTCTACTACCCGTTTTGTTTCCGTATCGCATTTTTTTCTTTTATTCGAACTTAAACGATTTTTATTATCAATTTTGGTGGTGTTATCAGTAATTCTTTCTTTTTCACTTTGTTTTTGTTCTTTTCGTTTTGTTTTTGTTGTTATTGGCCAAAATAAAGTTGAATTCTTAGGCGATGAAGTAATTAATGAAAAAATCATTATTCGTAGATGATATGAAAACTTTGGGATTATTCGGTTATTTGCAAATAAAATTAACAGAATAAATAAATATTTAGTCACTCTTTTATTTTACCAACACTAGATAATTATTGCAGATATTTATTTTCAAAATTATTTTATTAAAACCCGAATTATCTGGAATTATTTATATTTTCAATATTTCTTTATTTTCTAGAATTAAATAAATACACACATTTTATTTCCACGTTCGCAAAGCAGAGAATTGTGAAACCGTCGGTGTCAAAAATCAAACTGCTGTTGTCGATATTTTCATAACTCCTCCTCAAACGATTCGAAATAAAAACAGGTGAATTCTTATCGAAATGCTGCAAAACAGAAAAAATAAAAAATATATATAGAAACCTTATCAAGCGATATGACGATAAATACCAAAACAATTGGTATTTTCCGAACCGCAAAAGATAACTTACCGAGAACGTTTGCCAAGAAGAGGGAGACTGGTGGTGCTAATCAATATTACATATTACCCAATTTTTTGAGAACATTGAATTTGTTGTTTCAAAACGTTATTATTTTATCTATGTAAAGTGCTATGTGCGATAATTCAAGTTCCGCTATAATATGTGTAACAAATAATAGCCAACATTAAAAATGATAAAGTTATGAGGGTTAATTAAGCTGGTGGTTAAATATTAATGCGTCATTTAATATTATCGTGAATTTTAGAATACTTACATACACTGATATTACTCTTAGGATGCTTGGTATTGAAAATGGTATATATAGGTCCACGTTGTGGAATATCCCCCATATAACAGTACCCCCAAATATTCTGTGGTTTGGGAATTTTTGGTATGTTTTTAAACTAAATTGACTGTCCACTCTTCCAGGTCCACTCTTTAGGATAGACGCCATATAACAGTACTCTCCATTATTCGGTATTTTGAGAGTTCGATTATAATTTGATATGTTGTGATTTCATGTTTCTTCCCACCAAAAATTATCAATATTGGTTATTAATATAGACAATTTTTTTTTTCTGATAGCCCCATATAATGTTACTTCCAAATATTCCGTATTTTGGGGATTATGGGTTTCGAACAAGGTTATAATATGTGATTCATTTCTCATATCCAGTCACCATGCGTTTAAGAAATGGTTATCTCATTCCGTTTGGCAAAGCCTTCGCAGATGGTAATTCGATCCACCCAATTTTTTTTATTCCTAATGACAATCCCAATATAAAGGACCCGATTCTCCAAAGATTTCAGGCGAAGAAATTGAGGTTTACCACTCTAAATTTACCTTTTTACATTGCTTATACGGTACAGTTGCTTAAAAGTCCCTCTTCTATGAAAAATTTTCGTCGGATATGGATCGTCCACACGGCCAAATACTGTTTTGTTTCTTGATTTTACGCATTAATTCTTAATTCGCTATCTCTAACGATCTTATAAAAATATTTCTTATTTCAGTAGTGTTGGCGGGTTATTTGGGATACCATTTGTATTTTGTTTTTGCAAAATAGTCAGGCTTAATCCCAGTTTGTTGTTTTTATAAAAAAAAACAACTATTTATTAGTGGGAATGTATGGCATTGTCAGCCGAGGGGTAAGGCAGGGAAGACTATAGTTTCGGATCTCGCCACTGATCCTCATCAGTTCCCTTAGTTTTTTGTTGGGATATTCTCCCAGAAGCTATTAATAGCTTCTTTACAAAAAACCTTTCAAACCCAAATGTCTCTTGTGACAATTCGAAGTTCTTACGTTACCAGCGATACGACCCCAATGAGAAGTTCGTTTCGTTGGCGCCTGACTTCGTGGTCAACAAGGCATTTACAAAGGTTTTTTGTAAAGAAGCTATTAATAGCTTCTGGGGAGAATATCCCAACAAAAAACTAAGGGAACTGATGAGGATCAGTGGCGAGATCTAGATGATCCCATTGGTGCTCAATCAGATTTAAATCGGGGCTTTGTGGAGGTGTTATCAGCATGTGTGGTGTATTGTATACGATCCAATTCTTAACGTCAATAGCTGTGTGTTTTGGATCATTGTCCTGTTGGAAGTAATAATTATCACGAATGTTGAGTTTTTCAGCACTTTGATTCAAATTTTGTTTCAAAATATTCATGTAAAGTGTTTTATTCATTATTTCCTCAATGAATACCAAATTGCCAACACCAGCTACTGACATGCATCCCCATACGATTACTCCACCCCCTCCGTGTTTTACTGTTTTCCGAATATTCTTCTGATTGAGCTCTTTTTTTTTCGCCACACCAAAGAGCGTCCATCCGACCCAAATATGTTAAATTTCGATTCGTCCGAGAAAACAGCTTTTTCCCAGAACTCATTTGTCTTGTTTTTAAAATCATTTGCAAAATCGACACGTTTTTTTCTGTTTGTTCTGTTAACAAGTGGTTTTTTGCGGGCAGTGCGAGCATTGAATCCACATTTCTTTATGCACCTACGTACCGTGTCTGCTGAAACTGCTTTAGGAGCGCTAAAATTGTTTTTTTTAATAATATATTCAATTTTTAGTTCTCTGATGTTGAGCTTCATGGGACGGCCTGATCGCGGCTTATTTTCAATTATATTTTCTTTTTTGTATCGATTAACCACTTTTTAGACTGCTGATTAGGTTCTGTTTAAAATGTTACCTATTTCGGAATAGGATTTTCCCATTTTATGGTTATTAATTATTATTTTTCGCTCTTCAATAGTTAGTTCTTTTCTAGGCATTTAAACAAAATACTTGCTTTCACTTGTTGTACTAAGCAAATTCATTTGGAAATGTGGAAAATGCCGTTATCGTTTTAAAAGAGAATTTGACAAAACTCTAAATAATTGCCACCTATTTTACTAAACGATTTTATCTCATAAATGATGTGTAATATCAGCTCTGACCAAGGGTACCATGGCTTATGCTGTGCAAATGTGAGCTTGTAATGCACCCACTTTACACTGAGCTCCGAATACTAGCTTTTTTCATTTTCCTGAAACTGCAATAATTTATCAACGCAAGAATGTCTAATGTCTTTCGGAATATAGGCTTCATACAGTATTTTGTTGGCATTTTCCAAAGCAGAAAATTTGCAAATAAGTCCGTTTTTTACCTAACCGGTACATAGGAGTACCGATATTTTTATGGTCTTAGTCACATTTTCAACCAAAGTGGATATTTCTTCCTAGGCTTTTGATGGTTTGATATCGGCCTATGTTTTCAAATATAGCCCAAAAACGGTCCCGATCTATGCCAGTCGTTATAATTTTATAATTCTTTTTAAAGTTTTCTTTCCTTTTCATGTTTTGGTATAGTGAAAATATTACAAATTAATTCCAGAAGACTTCACTTATGGTTCCTACATTAATTGTTCATCTTCATTATCGAATCGAACAAACCACTTCGACGGAGTGAATCACCCATTCTGCAATTAACAATTTAAACACATTATAAAACACCATTCAATTGCACGTGATGATTTATATATAGAGAGAGTATAAAAATTGTCAATATCATTCTTGCAACTTCATGCCATCGGGGTATATGAAGTGGAGCTAAGATATTTGCCGAGTTCTCAATAAATTACCCTAAATAAGCATAGCTTCGTGCAGTTCGCGCGGATATCTTATCGCACAGTCAAGAACAGAAAATAATAATAACAAAAACAAAAGACAGTAATAACAACAACATCAAAATAGTAAATAATCATCGTAGGCAGACATTTACAAAATCTAGTCTATAAAATACTCTACAATAATAATAATAACAACAACGACATAAATAGTTTGTTTGGTAATAGAAATCAAGGGCTATGATATGTTCAACAATTGTATCAGCTAATATCCGGATACTTTTTTTAATGATATTTACTTAAGGGTTTTAACAATTTACAATGGTGTTGGGTGGAGGGGGGTGACCATTACATCATGGCTATTATCGACCTACAAATATAAATTGAAATACATCTTTCAAGGCTAAGAAAAAGCGTGTTTCTTTAACGTGCATGGAGATTCTAGGAAACCACGAAATTTTTTGAATTTCAAAATAATCATAATAATAGATTAACGGTAATTTACCCATTTATTGTTGGTGGTTGTGAAGTGTTTATTTTATTATTTATTTAATAAAAAAAAAATAAATAATTGTATATCGTATTGCTTGGCGTAGTATTGTGCTATTGTATGGTTATAGATAAAAGGTTGTATTTCTTCGAAATTATACTATTACTATAGGTAATTAAAACACATTCTTTGAAAAATTGAAAAATTGTCTTTTAGAAAATTGTCTACATTGGGTGATGACACTAAAAAAGTGGAATTTAATTTTATATTGTTCGCTCACAAAATTCAATGATGAATTCAAATCATTTTTGTGGTAGGATTTCAAATGTTATCCGTTGTCCTTAGTGTTCAAAATCTTCTACATAAATTCCGAAGTCTGTATAAAACAGACGTTAAGTTCGAGCGAGCCGATAATTTTTGGTTATGAGAATTGACACCCAATAAGAATCCAAAATATATACTCCCATCTAATTCGGTTTACGAGTCCGACGACCAAAAAATACCGAATATTGGAATGTATCGTTGTATTGGTCTACCTGAAACTTGAGTCAATATTAATGAATTTTAGTAGTGAGGCTATATATTTGGAATCCATAATACCAGATTACAGCCAAATCGGTTGAAAACGTGTCCAACATCCCCAAAATACCGAATACCCCATACTGTTATGGGGGCTACGCGAAACTATGATCAATATTAATGTGTGTTAAACAACCCCAAAATAAGAAATTTTGAGGGGTACCTTTATATAGGAGTCACTCCGAAACGTTGATCAATATTAATATTTTTTTAGTGGTATGGTCCGCTTGACATGGAAAATTCAAAACTCCATTTGCAATACCAAACATCGTAGAAGTACAAGCAATGTCTGTGCAAATTTTCACATCTCTATCTTATTTATTGCGATCTCTATAATGATTTCAACTGACGGACATTGCTTAATCGATATAGAATTTAATTCAGATGTAGAATATTTATACTCTATGGGGTCTCCGATGGTTAAAATGGTGGTTATAAATGTTCTAAGTGCACACCAAACCATTTGACCAAATATTGACATATTATCATGAAAAAAAGTCACGTCTATTTCGTGGTCAGACCCTATTCTTCGGACGACAAGAAAAACAGATAAAAATTAAAACATGGTTTTAATTTTTTAAAACATTGTGATGGACTGAAGCCAATAGTCAATGATATTATTGGATCTTATCAATTTGGTTTCAGACCTGGCATATCCACTATAGACCAGATTTTCGGACTGCGCCATATCCTGGAGCGACTACGTTGGCTGAGAATGAATGCCCAGCACAGAAGGCATGTAAAAGCGAGGCAATTAATTGTTCCCGCAGAAGGGGAAGGCCGCGACATCGTTAGAAAGAGTGGAAGTCAAAATTTCCGAACATGGTCTTTCAAATTGTAAGAGCTGCGCAAAAGACCGACGCGACTGGGAATATTTTTTTAAGCTCTACTTATGAAACAAATGCTCTGTAACAAGCCAGCTATTTGGCCCGAACCGAACCAACTTTAAAAATTTTGTGAAAATTATTCCATAACTGTGACCTGTACTTTGTTTATAAATTTTAGTGGACCGAAGGACGAACGGACATACATGTCTAGGTCAACCCGGCAAGTCCAGATATGACGATTGATATGATTGTATACTAAAATGTGGTTCCAAAACCAATATTTCACGGCGTTACATACTCTTAGGGCCACTCTAATCTATAAGAACCGTAGAGTATAAAAAAGAGTAGTTTCGGAGCAATTTTCGCTCATAGCCACACAAAGGCCTAGGCGGAAGGTCAAAATTTTGCTGAAAATTAATTTTATAATACCATGCGAAGGGACTATCCGATTTGAACCAAAGTTTCCACAACCTATTATTGAAATTTGAAATAAACTGTGAACAACATATTATCTTTACCAAGCTAGATGAAGTCCGAATATGCAACTAATTGGTCCCCTTCTTCTCCCACAAAGCGTCAATTTTTTTCAATAGTTATAAATTCAATATTAATCGAATGAAATCTATAAGAACCCTAGAGTATAAAAAAAGAGTAGTTTCGGAGCAATTTTCGCTCATACCCACACAAAGGCCTGGGCGGAAGTATATATTCGCCACACAAAATGGTCAAAATTTTGCTGAAAATTAATTATATAATATCATGCGAAGGGTCTATCCGATTTGAACCAAAGTTTCCACAACCTATTATTGAAATTTGAAACAAACTGTGGACAACATATTATCTTTACCAAGCCTAGATGAAGTCCGAATACTAATTGGTCCCCTACCTCTCCCACAAAGCGTCAATTTTTTCAATATTTATAAAATCAATATTAATCGAATGATATGTCCCATTAATTTGAACCAAACTTTGGACAACCTATTACCTTTACCAAGCCTCTTCGATAATAACATATACCTTACATAAAGTGAATTATAAAACTTGTGTGTAATTCCGAAGATCTTCGAAACCATAGACTGAGAGTATATATCTGTCGGCAACACCGACTCAAACTTTTTTACTTGTTTCAAAATTTCGTTGCCCAATTGACCGACAAAACAATAAGGAAGATCTTCATACGATAGCTATACACTCACAGAGAAACGTCCCAAAATTTGGAATCGATCGGATTATTAGTTTTGGAGTTTTCGTGGCCGCCATTCGCAAATCGCTGTTTGGAGAAAAATACGTTTAAAGTTTGAGAAGCCCTCTTGCCGTCACTCGATGCTAGCACAATAAATCGGCTATATCTTCAAGAGTTGTTGATATTTTCACTTGAAATTTCATAGGGATATTCTTGAATTAGTATAGTCTGCTTAAGTCATTTTTAAAACCAAGAAAGGTTGTCCCTTGCCTTTTCATTTCAGAAAAATTTCCATTTAACAAATGACATAATTTTTCCCTCAACTTGATTTGAATATTTATTAAACACGTCCACTCCCCATATGTCAATCGTTTTTCAAAATTAGGTCAATGGATGCATATTCAATTTCAAATAAAACTGGATTTTCACGTGGTGTAGATGATATCAAATTTGTAATCAGTATTAAAAAATAATTTACAATAAATGCAATAATTAATTTACATTAAAAATTTCAAAGCTAAATAAATGGAAGTAATAAAATTACCACCCCTTTGATGGAGATCAAATTCTAGAGTTTACTCGTAATGCACATTGGTATCGTATATATTTTATTCAATTGTAATTTCTTTGTAATATTTGCCATCTATATTTTACTAAATACTTATTATAATTTGTTGTCTCTCTATTTTCCAAAAATAACCCTACCTGCTTAAAAAAGAGCAAAGAACTTAACATTCCACCAGCATTAATGGTTCAATGATTTTTTTTGTCTGTTTTTGTTTTAATTATTTGATAGCTACCAAAAAAGAAAGAAATAACAACAAACACCTGTACTAACAAGTATGTCTCTCTCTCTCTTTTAATTCTGCTCTGATTAATCGTCTAACTTTCCTCTCACCCCACCCATTTATTCAACACTTCAGCACCACGATATATTCTCTCGTATTCACACAGTTCTACTAAAATTTTGCGATTATTTCGGAAATGACATCAATAACATTCTTATCAACGAATGTCAAAAATTTCAATGAAGCTATATGGCGGTGAATTTACTAGCAATGGTGCAAGTTAAACGCTCTGTTTATAAGCAGTGAACGTTTGCTTTACGCTCAGTATTTTTTTATGTGGGTTGTAGTTGTTTTTGTTAGTATTTAATTACTAGAAAAATCTTTACGAAAAATCTGGCCAAAGAATGGCTGATCATCATCAAAACCAACATAATAATCGGTCAATATTATTTAGCGGGCAAAATTGACCCAGATATTTTTGTGTGAAAAAATACAAAAAAAAAATCAGTCTATGGGTTAAATATTTACTCTGGAACGACAAAATGCGATTATGACCAAGGACGGAGTTCAATTATTATAGTTCAATCACTGTATAGATCAACATTATAGTCCGAACACCTGAAAATTTTACACGGAATGTTGATCTGATGTTGCAATGTATGGAAAAAATATACGATTTTCCTTCTATTGTGTACCTGATTCTCGACGAAGACAAGTACTATCTTGAGGTATGAGGTCGGATATACTAAAACATTTACAAGTTTCTATATATATTCTAATATTGTTAAGTATTATTAGAGGCGCAAATATAGAGTAATCGTCGCATAATATTGAACAGAATCGATATTTAGATACCCTGAAAATGTATTCCAGTGATAGTTGTATAGGAGTTTATAAGAATTTTGTGAGTTTATAAGAATTTTATTAAAGAACGACAAGCATGGTCTTTAAGAATATATATATTTTTTTAAATAGAGAAGTTCGGATTTTCAAGGCATAATCTTGGTCCTGAGCGTGGATTTTGTTTTAGAATATTTTTAAATGACTACAGAGCTTAAACATGAATTAAAAAGATTAAGTAACAATCCAAGTCACAAACGTAGATATTATAATGGACTTTGAGAGCCAGAAGCGTGCTTTTTTATATTCTGATAATATTTGATAATATTTTCACCAAACTATCAGCGTCAGAAGTGTGGATGTTTTTTATGAATATGAAAATTGTCAGGAAGTTAAGAGAGGATTTTTCAAAGAACTATCAGATTCAGAAACTTGGATTGTTTAAGAATATTTGTTAAGAAACATCTGAACCAGAAACGAGGATTTTCAGAATTTGTTTAAAGATTAGAGCCAGAAGAGCCAGTATACATGATTTTTATGAATATTTGTTAATGGTCTATCAGAAACCTGAACTCTCGATTTTACTATTTTTATACCCTACACAACTATGTTGTCAGGGTATTATAGCTTTGTGCAGCCCCAAGAGTTTGTAACGCCGCGAAATATTGGTCCTAGACCCATATCTCGACTAGCTGAGTCGATCTAGACATGTGTGTCCGTCCGTCCGTCTGTCCATTATAATTTGTAAACACGATACAGGCCACAGTTATGGACCAATCTTCACGAAATTTTGCATGCAGGATGGGTTCTGGTCAATGAAGACCTCCATTGTTTTTGGAAAAGATCGGTTAATATTTAGGGGATGAAATGGACCAAAAATTTTATTTTTGTCGGTTTTTCTGGTCGCTCCAGAGGCCGCAATTATGGCCCAAACATTACATGAAGAAGGGGATTGGCCCAAAGAATAAGCATGCCTGTTTTGATAAAGATCGGTCAATATTTATCGGGTCAAATGGACCCTGACTTTTGTGTGAAAAATGACAAAATTTGTAATCTATAGCGTATTTATTTACTCCTGAGGGAAATAGAGCCTAGAAGTTAATAGTGTATCCAAGAGGAGTGGCTGGCTTTTAAATTGATACCAATTATATTGTCATATGTATTCGGATGTGGGAGTTACACGTAAATATTTACACGTATTCAGATATTATTTAATGAACTGTTACCACACTAAAATAAATAAAGCGATGATCGCTTTGAAATGTTCCATGAGATTCCAGTTATGGTCAAGTATAATGCCTATATTTTTCGGTGATGATCAGATAATACTTTTGGGATGAAGTGGACCTAAAACTTATTTTTTGTGTTTTTTTTTTCATTTCAAACTATAAGCTTCAATTATAAACCGACCATCACAACACAACCTACGGGGAAGGGGATATGGACAAGTAATTTGAAGGACGGTACTGAATATTAGTAATATTCGGAATTTATGTCAGTTGAGGTAGAGGTGCTGTTGGCCTCTCATCGGGAAAGAGGGTGCAACTATCACGAAATATTGTCCTGGCTTGGAATAAAACTTCGCAGAAAGTTAGAGTTCCGTGGTAGTTGTGTAGGGTATCGTATGGTCGGCCCCGTCCGACTATACTGCTCCGCTCACTGGTTGATACTACAATGATGTTTCTATAGGGTGAATATCTGTTGATATTGATGAACATTATAAAACCCTTTTCTTACTCCCACAATCAATCATTGACATGTTTGAAGTTATTGTCATTCTGAGACAACCAGACAAGGCGTATATTTTCTTGATAGTTTCCCGGCATGTAGACCTGCTACCATAGCTCGTCTACGCTCTGTTCTTGAGGTTATATCAAACAATAACCCCATCACCAATTCCGTTGGAGTTTTAAATAGGTAGTTTTTGCTGCTATGACAATTTAATGGTCAGTACGAACTGATGTTATTTTGCAGCCTTCCTCCGTGTTGAATGTTCACTACCAATTTAGTTACATTATAATTCGAGACATCACTGATTTATTCATGGAATATTTCTTCAAAATCATTTTCTGTGTTAAATTATTTTCACAATCACTGGTAATTAGCTATTTTATCGGAGTACTGTATTTGTTTTTTGAATTTTTTTTTTTATTTTCCAGTTTTTGACATAACCTCAATATAGGAGTACCACCCAATTTTCGATATTTTGAAGATTTTAGCCGAATCGAAGTTGATGTAATTTGACATTCGGGGTCCATGAAGGTGACATACATCTTTCAGTAAAATTTCGAAATATGTCAATGTTTTTGTATAGCCTCCATATATAGTTCCAGTCTCATTTTCATTATTCTGAAGGTTTTATACATTTTCATACCCCAATTTGCAAATTGGCATTCTGGGGTTTTTTTAGAAGTTTCAAATGTTTTGAGGCTTAAAATGATATTTACGAAAATGTTCAATATTTTCTTGTTTTGAAATAAAGGTTGCAGCTGAATTTTTCCTACGAACTACGAACTTTTCTTATAAGTAACTATTTTATAGGACCTAATATTCAGTTTTCATATACTTTAATTCGGTTTTAACGAACAAACACCCCAAAATTGAGCCTAACTACACATGTCAAGATTCCAGCTCTTTCGGTTCACCTTAATCCAAATTTGATACCATTTAGTACATATTAGTACGAATTTCTAAAACTTTCTACATAGTCCAATCCCACATCCCAACAATGATCCTAGCTTCAAATTTCAAGATTCTAGCTATATCGGTTCACTCAAATCCACATTTTGTACCATTCTGTACACATTAGTACAAATTTCCTAAACTTTCTACATATTCGAATCCTACAATCCAACAGTAATCCTAACTCCAAATTTCAGGATTCCAGCTGTATTGGTTCACCTAAAATTTAAAGTGTACCATATTTAGTACACATTAGTATGAATTTCCAAAACTTTCCAGAAAGCCCAATCCTAAACCCCTCCAGTGATCGGAACGTCAAATTTCAAAATTCCAGCTCAATCGATTCAACCAAATCCTCATTTGGTACCATTTAGGACAACATTTCCAAAACTTCATATATCGGTTCACTCATAATTTTAATTGCACAAAATTTAGTTCACATTAGGAGGAATTTTCAAAACTTCCTAAATAGATCAATTCTACCCCAACAATTATCCTAACTCCAAATGACAAGAATCCAGCTCTATCGGTTCACTCAAATCCAAATTGTACACATTAGTACACATACCATAATCCTACAGCCAAACAATAATCCTAACTGCAAATTCCAGGATCCTAGCTTTATTGTACCAACTATAGTACGATTTAGTACTTTTCGTACACATAAGTACAAAGTTTCCAAAACTACGTACATATTCGAATCCCACTCTCTGGCGGTAATGTTAATTTTAAATTTTAGGATTCTAGCACCATTTTTACCTCCAATTAAAAATTGTACCAAATATAGTACCATATAGTACTTTTACACAATTTCAAAACCACCTCCTACTTCTCAACTTTAATTCGCATTCCAAATTTCAAATTTTTAGCTCTATCCATTCACAATCTACGAAATTGTACCAAATTTAGTACATTCTAGTACTTTTCGCATGCTTATAGTTCGAATGCCCAAAAAATCCTTTACTATATATATTCTATACTCCAACAGTGACCCTCATTTAAGAGTTCTAGCTCTACCGGTTCGCCAAGTACAAATGGTATCACTTTTAGTACGTTTCGTACCGTTCTAGTACGAATTTCCAAAAACCCAGCCTTATCTGTCACCTTTGGACCAAGAGTGACCCTCAACCAAAATTTCAAGATTCTAGCTTCAGCCGTTTCCTCTTATATTATTCAGTCAATCACTTAGTATAGATAATCGAAGATGTAATTCTATAAAATTACATCTCTATATCGAATTTTCACTAAATAATTGGGTTTTCGGATATCGACATCGGGGATTTTTTTCTATTGCTATCAGTTTTTTATTTTGTTGTGTCATTCATTGTCTTTTTGACGTGTCATCATTAGGAATTCTTGTTTATTTACTTTGACAAACATTCGAAATCGATATTGGGAAACTACTACTCACGTGTTTGTAATTAATCGAATTAGTCATTTTCCCTAACAGTAATTCGTCATCTTTTTGGAACTTATTGTGCTGCATTCTAAAATATATTTGTATCAACAATGCTAACTTTCGATTTATTTCTGTGGATTTCAAATGCAACCTCATTTCTTTAAGTGTACACGTGCAATTGTGATTATTTCACCAAAAGTGCGAATATCACTTTGATAAATCATAATAATGCAATTTTGGGTTTTTGAGACATTATTTTTCCATTACAACACCAGCTACAAACAAAAAATCATATCTCACCCAAACAACAATTTCCAAAAATTGCATGTCGGTTTTTCGTTTGTTTTGTTTTGTTTCTTTTTAACATTTATGGTCAAAATAGTTTGGCCCAAATGTGGAAGTGAACTGGATTTCCTCACACCAAATTTACTCATTAAAAAACTTAACTCAAAACGACAAATATAATTTAATTTACAGATCAACAAAAGAAAACGACATTTTAATAATATATAATTTTCGTATCGAAGGTTAGGTCATTCGAGGTAATTGTGGCAAATTTTTAATTTAATTTTTTTCTCATTTTTGGAAACCTGATGGTAGTGAATATGAAATTTCTCAGTCATTACTTTTGTGTGTGTGTATTTTTTTTGGTTTTCGATTATGTTATTCATTTTTACACACAATATTCATAATTATTATTAGCTTGATTAACTTCTGTTGTTAATTTGTCTTTGTTTTCTTGGATCCCAGCTTTTAATTAATACCGATTTGTTTTTTATTACAATTGCCACTACATCTAGTGTTATGTAAATAATATTATTTAATGATTTCAATTAGTTGACTCAATTCGAACGTTTGCTTTCAAAATTGGTTGTTTTGGCAGATTTCTGTTTTTATATGAAGGTTTCGTAGTTGCAGAAAACTAACAAGATTTGAATATCTACAGAAGAAGAAAAGAGTGTCTTCCATTTAAGAATACCTGACCAATGGGGTGTATTTCTAAACGATAATGAACCCGCCAATTGGTTGCAGATAGTGGGTAGCCCAATGAATTACCCAATAATTTTAAAAATCAATCAGGGTCATTAATTAGACCTAGGTGAAGATTCGCGATGATCCCATAGTTACCAAAGAAACCTAAAACCAAGTTGTTAAGCATTGCTCAGAGTACCGACCAGTGTTCGAAGTTTTACAGTCAAGTCCTTAATAAGATTAGCAAGTTATATTGGTGATAACAATTAAAGCACACAATTTATCTGGATAATCCCCCATATCCAATTAAAACCACAAATATCAAATTAGAGCCAAATCGGTTGAAATACGTTCAAAATTCCGGTTAATGGGAGGTGTCCTACTTTGAAGATCAATATTTATTGATGATTGCTGGTAGGTAAATATCCTACTCAATGAGAATTCAAAATGCTGTTTGTTTTTTCGAAAATTCCTTTAAAAAAATTTACAATTTAAAAAATTTAATTTAAAATAATCCACACTTTGAAATTATCTTTTAGAAATTAACGCTGACGAACATTTCTTTAAGAAATCCACAATTTTGAATATCAAAAATCAACACTTTGGACCATTTCTTTAAAAAATCAATGCTTTAAAAAGCCTATTTAAAAAATAATCAACGCTATGGAAAATGTTCTTTAAAAATCCACGCCTTGGAAATGTTTTTTAATCCACCTTTGCAAAATTTATTTTAAAAAATCCTAGCTTGGGACTTGATCTAGGTTCGGTAAAAGTACTACAGTGTGCAAAGATCATATCGGGCATTCAATTCGCTTGCAAAGTTTCGATGAAATCCGATATTCAGTTCGCTTAATATCAGATGAATAAGTTTTAAATATTATGAAAATTTGGGGAGGAGATACTAGAATCTAGTGGACCGGTAAGTCCAATTTTTCAACAATATATACAGTCATGTTTATAATATTAGGTTGTACAAAGTTTAGTCCAATCGCGTGATATTTTGAAAGAAATTTTCAACAAAATTTTGAAAATTTTGTGGGAGAGGTCCCAAAAGGAGTGGACCGATGTGTCCAATTTTCTCCATAATCTAGGTGAGGAAAAATATTACGATATGCAGAGTTTCGATGAAATTGGATGTTTCGTGGAATTGATAGTAGATGTACAAGTATTCCAAATTGTTAAACTTTGTTGGGAAGGAGCTTGAAGGAGTAGTCCGAAATTTTGCCCATTTTATGCGCGAGGTACCAGAAGGAGTGGACCGATTTCCTCATTTTGCAACATGAAATGTTACGATGTTCACAATTTGGATCTAATGGAACATTCCAGTAGCATAATATCGGATTTATTAATATTGCATTTTTTCCCATTTATGTGATTTTATTATTAACTTTATATTCTACTCAATTCGCTTCAAATTAAATTTATAAGCATTTAGTACACAGCAGTACGAATATCTAAAACATTCTACATACCCCAATCCTACCCCCACACTGATCCTAAATCCAGGTTTCAGGATTCCAACTCCAACGGTTCACCCACAATTCAAATTGTACCAAATTTAATACACAGTAGTACGAATATCTAAAACCTCCTTCTTACCACAAACCTTCACCCCACAGTGAACCTAAATCCAAGTTTCAGGATTCCAACTCTATCGGTTAACCAACAATTCAAATTGTACCAAATTTAGTACACAGTAGTACCAATTTTCAAAACTTCCTACATCCCCAATTCTACACCTCCACAGTGATCCTAAATCAAAATTTCAGAATTCCGACTCTATCGGTTAACACACAATTTAAATTGTACCAGTACACTTTAGTACAAATTTCTAAAACTTCCTACATATCTCAATCTTACACATTATAATTTAGCTCTATTGGTTCACCTAAAATTGAAATTGTACCAAATTTAGTACCATTTAGTACCCATAAGTATTAATTTCTTAAACTGAATCCTGTCCCGAATCCTACACCCCTACAGTAATCCTGACTCCAAATTTTATTTATCCCGCTCTATCGGTTCACCCAAATCCAAATTGTACCAATTATAGTACGATTTAGTACTTTTCGTTCACATAGGTAAGAAATTCCCAAAGCTACGTACATATCCCAATTCTACACTCCGACGGTAAAGTTAATTTCAAATTTCAGGATTCCAGCTCGATTTGTATCTCCAAATGAAATATGTACCAAATATAGTACTTTTCGTACACATGAGTACTCCCTTCCAAAACCATATACTTAAATATACCCTACATCTGAACCCTTATTCGCTTTCCAAATTTCAAGTTTTTAGCTCTATCCATTCACATGCTACGAAATTGTACCAAATTTAGTGCATTTTAGTACTTTTCACATACTTATAGTTCGAATGTCTAAAAAACCCTTTGCTATATCTATTCTACACTCCATCAGTGAACCTCATTTAACATTTAAGAGTTCTATCTCTACCGGTTCGCCAAATACAAATGATATCACATTTAGTACTTTTCGTACCGTTCTAGTACGAATTTCCAAAAACCCAGCCTTATCTGTCACCTTTGGACCAAGAGAGACCCTCACCCTCAAGATTCTAGTTTCAGCCGCTTCGTATGGGCGTTGATGAATCCTTAAATCAATCACTTTACTCTTTTATTAGTATAGATTGACCATTTGTGAGGGGGTACCGGAAGACTTGATATAGGCTTGTTAAATATAATATTGAAAATTTGGTTCAAATCGGACATTCTATTGGGATAATATTGGATTTATAAATATTGAACATATTTACCGGTCCCATCCTTGGGACTGTGCAAAGTTAGGTTGAAATCGAACATTCCATTCGCTTGCTATTGGATTTACAAATTTTGACCTTTTTCGGGGGAGGTACCAAAAGGAGTGTGCCAATGGGATATGTCAAATAAATCCTCATAATTACCGGTAATGTAAATGCCGCTTAACGGAGCATGCTAAATAAAATTATAAGGTATTGTTCTAAAATTCAACCAAAATGGCTGTAATTTGGTATTTTGGGTTATCATTGTGTAGCAAATCTTCCTTCAAAAAATGATCAAGTTTGGTCCACTTTTTATTGTAGCCTATATATAACGGTATCCTCCAAATCTCGGTACTTTCAGGATTTTGCTCATCTAGCTTCTGGAAGATATTCTTCCTATGAAATATGTATAGAGGGTCTACCATATAGGAGGCATATAACCTGTTTAATGGAATCGAAACATATAAAACAGTGCCATTTGCTGTTGCCGACACATATTTACCTTTACACTATGACATATCGTATGTAGTACAGTAATTTTCTTTTAGCTGCCGTGTACTTAGCTGCACTTTGCACAAAATGCATCTTTTTGGTATATATTCTCAGATTTGCCCTCCAATATTTTCTTTAAAAGCACTTCATACCTGCACATTTAAGATAACTGCGCCGAATAGTTCATATTTCTCTCTGTCTCTCTGCACATTTGACATACCTGCACTAAAAAAATTGGCACGCTAAGGGAGGGTCTACTATATACGTTTGGTTTTTCAAGAAAACAATTCATTTGTCTTTGACGAAATTTTCGAAATATACCAGTTTATGTGTAACTTTAATTATAATAAAGTGTATATTAATGAATATATAAACATACATGTGAGTATGTATGTACCAATGTTTGAGCCTACCTTTTGCATGCGATATTTGGTTATATGAATAACCTTTAACGAATTTAAGTTAAAATTTGCATGTTCAGACTTCTTGTTTTTCTATTGAATTTTTATAAGACTTGTTTTTTCTTCTATAAGAAAATCCAAGTTGCATTAGAGGCTCAACAAAACCCATTGCGCCATATAAATAAAAACCTTTAGTTTTTCTTTGTATTTTATTTAGCGATACTCACAATGCGAGAAGAGAAAAAAAAATCACGACAAAAAAACCAGCCGCATGTCGAGAAAAAAAGAAATATATATTGTGGATAATTGGGTAGTACGACAATGTGGCCCATTCAATGAATGAATGAATATAGCGGTGTGTCTATTGGTGTTCTGACCAACCTGCATGTCTGGAAAAAAAAACACAAAACAAAAAATCAGCAACCAACATCAACGGCATTCAATGCTAAGTTAATAACCCAGTTCTCTTCATGCCACGATGCCATTCCAAGTGCGAATATTTTTGTTGTTTATTTCATTTGGCAAATTCTCGGTTATTTCATCGAAGAACAGAAAAGTTCGCTGAATGGATACCGTGTGTGACTGCCATGAAAGGCAATCCCCATAATGGCGGTGATGGTGGTGTTTTATTAAGAAGAAAAACCAAAACGTCATTTTAGAACCTAGGCTTTACGAGGTGTTGTTTAAACCAAATTTCATTTCATTTGATTTATTGTTTATTTTTTTTTTTTTATTCTATTCAACTGATTTATTTACGCTGAAAATTCTATATGTTTTTATTTAGAACTGTTTTTCATAGAATAACACAGATGTTCATTCGAAGATTTTTTGTTTGTTCTGCTATCGAACAATCGTGAAAATTTAAACAAATTGTCTTCAGGCCTAAGATAAGTGTTCATAAAAACAAATATTGTTAACAAATTAGTAACATTTAATAGATTTTTATTTCATTTGTGAAAGAAAAAACTTGAATTATTGACAGTCACAACTATGGGCATGTCCATTGCCTGTTATTTAAAAAAAACATTATTCGGATCAGAAAATAAACATTATAATAACCATTTCTATTGAAAAATCGTCCTCTGGTGCAGATAAATTTTTTCTATAGAAAAAATCTTCCTTTGGTAAAGTCCAGACGATTTTTTCTATAGAAACAAATCTTCCTCTGATCCAGATGATTTTTCTCTATTGAAAAAAATTTTCCTCTGGTCCAAACAATTTTTTTTTATAGAAAAAAGTTTTAGCCTTTTCTAGACGAATTTGTTCTATAGAAAAAAGTCTTCATCTGGTCTAGACGATTTTTATACCCTACACAACTTTGTTGTCAGGGTATTATAGCTTTGTGCAGCCCCAAGAGTTTGTAACGCCCCGAAATATTGGTCCTAGACCCACCATTAAGTATACCGATCGTCATATCTCGACTAGCTGAGTCCATCTAAACATGTGTGCCCGTCCGTCCGTCTGTCCATTATAATTTGTAAACACGATACTGGCCACAGTAATGGACCAATCATCACGAAATTTTGCATGTAGGATGGGTTCTGGTCAATGGGTTTTGGTAAAGATCAGTTAATATTTAGGGGATGAAAAGGACCAAATACTTAATTTTTGTCGGTTTTTCTGTTCGCTCCAGAGGCCGCAGTTATGGCCAAAGAATAAGCATGCCTTTTGATAAAGATCGGTCAATATTTAGCGGGTCAAATGGACCCTAACTTTTCTGTGAAACATGTCAAAATTTGTATTCTATGGCATATATATTTACTCTTGAAGGACGTAGACCCGACATTTTGTGGAGTGGAGTGGTTGACCTTTAAATTGATACCAATTGTATTGTCGTCGTATGTACGCAAATGTGGGAGCTACAATCAAATATTTACAGATGTTTACGTATTCATATATTATTATGTAACCCTTTACCACACTAGAGGGCGGAAATATAGCACTAATCGCTTTGAAATTTTCCACGAGGTTCCAGTTGGGGTCAAGGACAACGCCTATAATTTTCGGTGATGATTAGATAACAATTTTGGGATGTAGTGGACCGACAACTTAATTTTTTTGTGTTGTTCGAGTAGATATATAGGCCACAATTATAAGCTGAATATCGTAACACAACCCACGGTGAGGGTCAAGAGAGTGCAAATATTGCCCAAGATAGAACCACACAAAGTTAGATTTTCGTGGAAGTTGTGTAGGGTATCATATGGCCGGCCCCGTCCGACTATACTTCTCCGCTCACTGATTTTTCTATAAAAAAGTTTTTCTCAGTTCCTAACCATTTTTTTCTGTGAAAAGAGTCTTCCTCCTGTCCTGACGAATTTTTCTAAAGGAAAAAAGTCTTCCGCGATTCCTGACGAATCTTCATGTTTTTAAAGAAATAATCTTCCTTTGGTTCATACGAAATCTTCCTATATAAAAAGTCTTGCTCGTTTCCACACGAATCTTCCTCTGGAATTTTGATACATGGTATTACATTAAAATTTCGCACCCTTTAGCCCCGTAGAACTTAACCATTTTTTTACTTGTTTTTTATTTATTTATTTCTCCACACAATATTAAAAACCACACACATACATATTGAATGTTCAAAATCTTTTTATTTTAACTTTTACTACTCTACTATGGCATCTTTATATAATTTCCATTTAAATAAGTTCCCTTTAAATGGTGGTACCATTTTTATTGACAAAGCATTGTGTTGTCCCTGAAAAAAGAGTGGTAATTAAATTTGAAATAAAAAAGCAAATTATTAATTTACTCATCAGATATCTCGAAAATATTCCGAGGAACATATTTCAAATTCGAATTTTTACACAGCAAATCCCATCCGGTCATAGCTTTATAATTTACCAAATTCATGTCATTATCATTATATTCCGGAATTTCGGTTGGATTCGGTTGCCGAATTTTTGCAAATTGTTCAGCTGCAATTAAATAAAGAGAGGGTTAAAGATTAGCAACGATTAGTAAATAAATTAAATTCGAAATCATTAGATATTAATCTAATAACCCCAAGAGATTGTATGGACGTAAAATGTTGGTCCTAGGTCCACATTTAGGATACATATTGTCATCGATTTGCGTCCATTACTAACCTGTAGTTTTTGCTATGATTAGTTCGTATTTAGGGGATGTATGGAAAACATAATTTTTGAAGGCTTTAGCGGTCTTTTCCAACCGACGTGGGTATAATTTTGCATTTTAGGGTTCTTAGAGGGGAAACACATACATATTTGAGGCAATTTTTATTACAGCTAAAAATATTGCTCAGAAAATTTCAAATATAGGTCCATACCCCTTTATGGATATGTTGGTGGTCTTAGTCGTACAATTTTAGGCGTTTGAAACCTCTAGTGTTAATTTTAATCGAAATAATTTAGCACTCCAAGTTATCAGGAGAAAATAAACTCCTAACAGACAATTTTTAGTATTGCCTCAATAATGCTTCTAGCCACATTTTCGAATCTATGTTTCTGTAATTTGCTATTTCTGTTTCTCAAAAGGAAGAAGAATATTTTAAAATTTTGTTTATGTGTACCTCTCATACTATGGTCAATAGGCTATCCTCAGAACGGAGTATCCCATTTGATCCAAACTTTGCACATCTTAAAATGTTGACTATACTTCGATCGTTCTTAGAGAATAAATAAATGACATCCTGAGAGACAATATGCCCTAATAAAGATATATTGATGGCCTTATCCGTATTTTAAAAATTATGTTGAGATTTCTATTTCTTCAACATAAAAAAAATAGCAGAAAATCTTTAGTCTAGGTTCATTTCTAGCCCTTATATAGAAGTCCAGACTTCTTTTAAATATTTTGAATGCCCAAAAATTTGTTTCAGACCGATAATAGCAATAATAGCTGATTCGCTCCATTTTCGATATTTGATGATTCTGGCTGCAATTTTTCAACGAAGTGACTCCAACTTGGCAATTTCGTTTCTGACAGTTATCCCTCATAGAAATATTGGTTCAAGACCCCATTTTTCTTTGGACCAAATCCATTGCAGATCAGTTTACAAAGGTCGATTCGTCTGTCTGTCTGGTGCTCACTCGAAAGAGGTATCCGATTTCATTCAATATTTGCACAACGTAATATTTTCTTCAAACAATTGCAACACCCAATGCGAGAGAGAATTATTATAGAAACGAATTATTATAGCGAATTATTATAGAAAAGGATACCGCACTGCACTTATTCAATTGCCCAGCCAGTGGAGGTAGCTGCATATTTAAATCTGGAGACAGAACTGGAGGAAATTTAAATAGGAAAATATACAATTCTTATAAACTGCTACAACAACAATAACAACAAATCTCGACGGCTTTGGCGCGGTGCTATCTAGCGTGATATGTGAACGATTGAAGTCAATGGCCAATGACATTAATGGACCGTATCAATTCGGCATCAGACCTGGCAAATCTACCATTGACCAGATTTTCACACTGCGCCAAATCCTGTAAAAGACCCACGAAAAACACATCGTCACATTTCACCTATACGTCGACTATAAAAACACATTCGACAGCCCTATCCGTTCAAAGATGTTTAAAGCCATGTCTGTGTTCGTCATTCCTGCAAAATTAATTCGGCAATGCAGGATAACTTTAACTGGCACAAGATCAGCAACGAGAATTTAGACAAGGTAACAGTTTGTCGTGTAACCTTTTTAACATCCTGCTGAGAAGGTCATACGAAATGTAAATGTGAACAGAATTTGCACTCTGTACACCAAACAACACATGTTACTCGCCCACGACATCGACATAATGGGTCTAACATTGCGAGCGGTAACAGCCACCTTTAGACGAATTGAGAAGGGGTCTGCCAAAGTTGGACTGCCAGTAAATTGGGAGAAGTCCAAGCTGATGGTATAAAAGCACTATTTAAGAACAAGACCATCTCTCTCGCCAAATCAAACTCACACAGGACGCTGATACGTTCGCAAGCAGATTAGGCAGCTCTTGGAGTGTTTGAGAGAAAAATTCTTGGAAAGATCTATGGGTCGAAAGATCTATGCCGATGGTGAACATCGTCGTCGAAGGAAGCATGAGCTATACCATCTGTTCTCGGACATCGGCATTGTTAGACGTATCGAGCTGCAGCAACAACATTGGCTAGGTTTTGTTGTGAGAATGTGCCCCAGCACAAAAGGCATATAAAGGGGAAGGCCGCGATGCAAAGATAAAGTAGAAGACAACATGCGCAAAAGAGCAATGTGCCTGGATATCTTTTTAAAGCTTTTGTAGAACAAATGTTCTGTCACAAGCCAGCTATAATATTTCTTCCAAACTGAAATCATGTTCGATATATTGTGGTTGGGACTTATTGGTACATTCCTTCTCATACCTCCCTCACAAAGGGTCAACAATTTCAATTTGTATAAATCCAATATTAATCTTCTAGTACCTCCTCTACAAATGGTCAAAATCTTAGTAATTGTTTAATCCAATATCAAAGGAATTTGATCCAAACTTTGCACATCATAATTATTATACCCTACACAACTATGTTGTCAGGGTATTATAGCTTTGTGCAGCCCCAAGTGTTTGTAACGCCGCGAAATATTGGTCCTAGACCCACATTTAAATATACCGATCGTCATATCTCGACTAGCTTAGTCGATCTAGACATGTGTGTCCGTCAGTCTGTCCATTATATTTTGTAAACACGATACAGGCCACAGTTATGGACCAATCTTCACGAAATTTTGCATGTAGGATGGATTCTGGCCAATGAAGACCCCTATTGTTTTTGGTAAAGATCGGTTAATATCTAGGGGATGAAATGGACCAAATACTTAATTTTTATCGGTTTTTCTGGTCGCTCTAGAGGCCGTAATTATGACCCAAACGTCGCGAATTTTTACATAGAGAAGGGTGATCGGGCCAAAGAATAAGCAAGCCTGTTCTGATAAGGATCGGTCAATATTCAGCGGGTCAAATGGACCCTGATTTTTGTGTGAAAAATTACAAAATTTGTATTGTATAGCGTTAGATTTATCCCTGAAGGACATAGACCCGAAAAGTTGTTGGTTCATCCAAGGACAGTGGTTGACCTTTAAATTGGTACCAATTATATGGTCGTATGTACTCAGATGTGGGAGTTACACTTAAATATTTACAGGTGCTTATGTATTCCGATATTATTTAGTAACCCTTTACCACACTAGAGGACGGAAATATAGCGCTGAACGCTTCAAAATGTTCCATGAAGTTCCAGTTATGGTCAAGGAAAACGCCTACAATTTTCGGTGACGATCAGATAATCATATTGTGATGAAGTGGACCGAAAACTTAATTTTTTGTGTTTTTTCGAATCGATCTATAAGCTTCAATGGTAATAAGAAGATCATAACACAAGGGAAGGGAATCTGGACAAGTAATTAGAAGGGCTGTACCGAACAGGTGGTTCAAAAAACGCGAAATATTGCCCAAGTTCAGAATATAGATCCACAGAAAGTTAGTTTTTCGTGGAAGTTGTGTAGGGTATCATATGGTCGGCTCCGTCCGACTACATTGTTCCGCACACTGGTTCACCTTGGCAAGATCACGTCCGAAGATGGGACCAATCAATCCACTCTTTCGCAATCGCTTCTGGTATCTCTACACAGTTGGTTAATGACAGAAACTTTTTCACTTTTTTGTGGTTTCTCCTCATAAAGACTACTTCTTCTTCCATATGTTGGATATTTAGAAATCGCTGTGAACCTAATATCCACATATCAGAATAAACATTAATATCGCACAAGTTCGATAAAATTTAATGACTTGGTGCATCATATGTACTTGCCACAAGATCATATGTCAATAAGAAATAGCTTCAAGGCTATGCGCCGCGAGGATTGGAAGGGGAGATTACTTTTAAAGATGTCTATATGGTTAATGATGAATAAACACAATCATTTTTTGGTCAAATCCTTAACGGATCTGTTTTGCTCAGACCTCGTATGTTACTGAACGTTTCAGTAAGAACTTTAAAAACACCTCTTATATACCCAAAACACTTTTTATATATCCACAGTGTGGGGTATTATTAAGTAGGACCATCCAACTTTGATCTCCTTACTGGTTATTTCTTTATATTTGTTGGTCCTCATAGTTCTTTTTTTCTGTATATTACATGCGGTTGTATCATAACAGTAACGACATACATAGGTTCATTTTTATTAAATAGATTTATTAATGCTTAAAACCACCCAGGTGTTTTGGGAAATTTGTTTACCAATGTAAGTAGGATATAGACGAAGTTTGAAAACTTAAAATAGTTTCAGTATTTCTCATACATATTAATGAGACATGATTTCGATCATGATAAAACAGTATTAAGATATACTGCTACCATTCGAACAATGACCACCACCAATACTTGACCCCCAAACAGAATTAGTTGATTTCAAATATAAAAAGTATTGAACTGTTCACTAATATTGAAGTTCACTACTAAAGAGTCTGCCTAACTCCTGAATTCAAAATGCATTTGGTCTATGCTGCAGTATAATTTATTGAAAATTGAAAGAGAAACATGTTAATTATTTTAAATGACCATAGATACACAGGGTTTGACTTATTTGCAAAAATTTTGCTTGACCACCTGTTTTTGTATGTATGTACGTAGGTGCAATTGTGTACCGTCATCTAAATATTTATCGTTATTTGTGAAACTGAGAGAATGGAATCGCGGATGTTATGTAGATACAAAAATCAATGTTGATGGGTGTAAGGTCTCCACGTACATGTGGAGTACACGCCGAGTGACTGACAGCTAGACCAAACATGACAAACGACGACAGTGGCTGGTGAACGCAAAAGTGACACAATTGAATTGAAAAATGTATTGGCGTCAATTTCATTTCAGTGTCACTTTGACTTAAGCATGCATGCATACAAAGTTACACAGATCGCGCACACATATTTGTCGATTCACAAAAATGAATGAAACACAACAAAATAATTGGGATAATTAGAGCAATGTGTATTAGGGTGGTTCAATGTGTGTTTATAGTCATCAATGATTTTTGCCAAATATTAATTTAACAATTTATTCATATCCTCCAACATAAATTGGAGTGTAATTAAACTAGTCATTCCGCTGGTAACATCTCGAAATATTCGAGAGGATGTCCCATAATTATTATATATTAGTTGGGGGAAGAAAAAGAAATCCATTATTTTTTCCGCAGAAAATGTCGATAAAATCGGAGAATGTATCAAATTGGACCGGCATGTTAGCAGTCGTAACATAGCTCAGGAGCTAAAAATCGACCTGTTTTAAACCATTTACATAAAGCTGGATTCAAAAGGAAGTTCGACGTTTGGGTACCTCACCAATTAACAGAAAATAAATAAGATGGATCGAATTTCCATCTGCGAAGCTCTGGCCAAACGGAATGAGATAGACCCATTTCTTAAACGGATGGTGACTGGAGATGAGAAATGAGAGAGATCATATACGATAATCCTATGCGAAAACGATAGCGGTCAAAGAGCGGTGAAGCACCTCAAACGGTGCCAAACAAGGACTAACGACCAGGAAGGTTCTGCTATGCATTTGGTGGGCCAAACGCTAAATTGTAATCTCTACTGTCAACAACTGGACCGTCTGAAGATTGCAATTGGCCAACATGAGAGGTGTCGTCTCCACCAGGACAACGATAGGTCACACACATCTAGAGTGACTTGCTAGAAACTTCGGGAGCTTGGTTAGGAAGTTTTAATGCAACCACCATGCAGTGCGGACTTGGAACCAAGCGATTACTATCTTTTTCTTTGCATTGCAAAATTTCTTTAATGATAAAAAATTGGTATCTAGGTAGTATTGTGAAAATCGACTACAAGAGTTCTTTTGCAAATAGAGAGCAGGACTTCTATAAGAGAGACATTATGCAGTTACCTTTAAAATGACAAACGGTGCATATTTGGCCCAAACCGGACTTTCCGAAGCATTTTAAATAAAGTCTTAAGTTCATAAAAAATTAAGAATTTCTTTTTTCCCAACCTAATGTATATCTGATCTGGATGCAATGTCGATTTATCCATTGCCTTAGGTATGTCTGTTGAAATTGCGATAGTAATCGCAATATTTAAGAATAATATTTGAAATTTAGCACACAGACTGTCACTATTACTAGAATTTTTGGTATTGAAAATAAGTTATATTGGTGTACGTTGTAAAGTCATTTGAAAGTATAAACCGCATTCATCAAAATGACGGCTTTCCAGCATTTTCAGAGACTGGCATGGTTTCAGAAAAAAATCAATTTAGGTCCAAGCTTAGACGTGGCTTCCATACGCTTTATTTTCCCTCTTTTAAAGGTTTTTAAATCCCAGGTGCCTGTAATTTGATATTCAGGGTTTATATAGGCTGACGTGAATGTTTTAGTCACATTATCTCACCAACGTGGGTGTAAATTGGTAACGGGTTTTTAGGAGTCATATTTACAGACAATTTTAGATTTTGGTGTATGTTTTGACATTACTCCAATAGAAAGGCCCCGCTCCATTTTCGGTATTTTTACGATTTTTTGGCATTGCTTATTTTCGAAGCTGATATACATTTATGCCGAAAGTGATAAATATATATATATATCTATATCGATGTTTTGATATGCTATTTTTATTATGCTATTTTAATCGAAGTCAATATTCTACTAAAGTGGCTGCATTTGGCATTCCGAATTCTTGAAGCGGTAAAACATTTTTGCAGAACTAAATTGATATAGGTCCATATATCGTCGTCATAAATGCAAACAGACGTAACTACAGAAAAATTCGAAATATACTTTTTGTTTGATTACACTGTGCGACACTATAATTTTTCAGGGGTTCTAATGTACCAATTCTGTTTAGTTGGAGTCCCTGGACCACAAAAATACCTTTGGTTTTTCTGGGTCACTTCGAAAATTAATTTTATAACGGTAAATATAAAGAAAAACGTGGTTTCATGGATTTTCAATTTGAAACTTGAATAACTTATTTACTTTATATCGAATTTATATTATTCTTTTTTTCTTTCGAAGAGTACAATTTTTCCTTTCAAACAAGATATATATTTGGTAAATTGGTTGAGGATTGGCTGAGTTACAGCGGTTGAAATGTGAAAAAATACGCATAAAATGACAAAATTTATTTTTCTTCGGACTGTACGATGAAATTATGAATTATATTACGGGGAAGAAAATTAAATTAGCTTTCGAAAATGATAAAAATCAATTGATTGATTGATTCTATACATATTCTCTAAAGGAACTATTTCCTTAAAGAATAATATAAATCCGTTATAAAGTAAATAAGTTATTCAAGTTCCAAATTGAAAATCCATGAAACCACGTTTTTCTCTATATTTACCGTTATAAAATTAATTTTCGAAGTGACCCAGAAAAACCAAAGGTATTTTCGTGGTCCAGAGGCTCCAACTAAACAGAATTGGTACATTAGAACCCCTGAAAAAAATTGTTTGTTATTTTGTAGCACAGTGTTATTGTTTGTCTAATCAAACTACATGTTCAAACAAAAATTTAGACATCTAACATCAAAAACAGAGATCTTATTAAAGAAATGCAAACGGGCGTAACTACTCTCCTGTAAAAAAAACTAAAGTTCCCAATATTGATAGAATTTCTGAACTTATATTAATGTTACTTCTGGGATGTTTGATATTGAAAATGAGATATATCTGACGAAAATATGTGTGGGAGCTATGTCTAAATCTGAACCGATTTTCACGAAACTTAACACACATCACTCTAGCCTCAATTCAGTACGCTATGCAAAATTTCGTGCAAATAGAAAGAAATATATAGGCTTTAATGCACCATTTACACAAAGTCTGAAAATATGTGAAGGAGCTATGTCTAAATCTGAACCGATTTCAACAAAACTTAACACAACTCCGGACTCAATTTGGTACGCTGTACAAATTTTAGTCTCAATCGAATAATTTTTATTCACTTTGTTGTACTACAATTGTGTTGTAGTTACGTCATTTTGTTTCAGAAAAAAATATCAAGTCAAAAGGTCAAGTCAAAAAATAAATACGGCTCTATAGTGCGGTTAAACTATGAAAAAAAATTTCGAGCAATGCTCCATTTTTATAGATTTTATAAAGATTTTTGCTTCTCCTGTAAAATTATTAAAAGTGTAGTTATGTCCGCTTGCATTTATGATGACGATATGTAGGTTCCGCAACATTTTCGTTATTTTTAATTTTCCCCCATCGAAGTGTCAGTAATTTGGCATTCGGGACCTCGTCAGGAGAAACAAATTTGAGCCAAATATCTTTGATATAGATTAATGTTTTGGCATGGCACCCACATAAGAAGGGGACCGCCTCATTTTCGGTATTTGAGCCAAATTTTCTACCAACGTGGCTGTAATTTGGAATTATGACATTCCTGTACGTTGAAGTTTCTAGTACAATTAGTATTGGGTGAAGGAATAGAGCTGAATTTAAAAAAAAATGGTTTCGAGGATGAAAAACTTTGAAGCCAATGGTCGCTTTTGGAGAATGTCGAAAAGGAGTCTTCGAAGACCCAGACGAAAACCCAGATTAATACTTTCCAGCCCTATTCCTATAATTGGTTTTGATCTAGTAAAAACGTTACGATCATGGATGAAAAGTATGGATGAAATGGATGACTAACGGACAGTTCTATCAAATTTTCTGAAACGGATTTGGTCCAAAGAAACGTTGGGTCTAAACCCGATATTTCGATGAGCTAGAACTAGATCCTTGCCAAATTTTCCTCTTATTTATATTTTCCTATATGACAATGATTATACCATATATAATAATATGTAGGTCCACTTTTAAATTTGTTTCCCATACCCCTCCTATTACATAGTGAATTTTAGATCACATTGAATATCAGTCATCCCTAGCAACTATTCGGGATCGAGTCTTCCTGGTGTGAACTTGCACGCCATAGAATGCACATTTTATCACTTGCACACAAAAATCCTGATCAATTTCACACCCTAAATATTTTCCTAAATATTCATATTTTGTGTGGAGCTCCCTATTTATTCTCCAACGAGATTTATTTGAAAAATGTATTCGCTATGCTTTCTTACCCTAATTATCAGAATCAATTACCCTAAATTATTACAAGCAAATAAACTTATCACATATCCTAAATGCCTCTAATCCGGGTATTTTTTTTTTACGCTCATTCACTTCCGGGTATTATAATAACATTTGACACGAAATTGTATAGGAATAAATTCCGTTCGTTTATATTACACTTTAAATGAATATTTACTCCAATTAATTGGCTATTAACTTGGTAGTGTTCGTTGCCGGGTCAGCAAAGTTTCTTGTCTATTCGTACGGTGTTCAGAAGAGAAAAAGAAGCCATCATTTGAGCCACCTGTGTTGTTGGTTGGGTCACAATAACTAATGTGTGAATGTAGCAGCTACATTATCTGCCATTCGTCGTCGTTAGCAGTTTATTCTTAGCTTGTTCTGTCTGTCTGTCGTCATTCATTCATTAACAAAATCTTTGATATATCGGAGAAATAAATAACCAACGAAGCAATCCCAAATACACATGCGAGTACACACACATACGAGTATTACTCATTGGTACGACTGTCGATGTCAACCAAAAACATTCATGCCATAATTGTTGCAATTTTGTTACCATTTGTTGGTTTCACGAAATGAAGACAAGAACCGCAACGTTCGTTGTTATTATAATTTATTTGATTGTGATAAACGTGTCTAGGGCACAGTGTGGTATTTTTTTGGAATAAATTTCAATATAAATTGTAGTATTAGAAGGGTTAATAAAAATGTGTATGTGCATAATAATCCCAGAAAACCATACGCCATACGCAGTTCAGATCACCCGTTTCGAGCTGCAGTAGGCATGCGCTTTTAAAACTGTGCTCTACCAACAAATAAACCAACTTTTTCTTACTTTGGACCCCCTTATCTTAGCCAATTTCTGTAATATCGACACTAAATTTTATTTATTATTTCAGCGATAGCGTAAATCCAATCGGTGAAAGATCTTCTCTATTTTCCAGCTTCGTCCGATTTAATGTATTTCATTCGATTTGCACGAAATTTCGCATAACTCACTGAATTAAGTCTAGAATGATGTATGATGTAAGTTCCGTCAAAATCGGTTCAGGTTTAGATATAGCTCCCATATATATTTTCGTCCGATTTTATGTAAATTGTGCACCAAACGCCTAATGTTTGTCGGATTGACACGACATTTTGTACAACGTATAAAATTGAGACTAGAATGTCGTTATTACGTTTTGTTGAAATTGGGGCAGATACCGATGTAGCTTCCATATATATTTAGAACGGGTGTCTAATTGAGATTAAATTTTGAACAGTGCTTTAAATCGATTTAGGGGAGAGGGGGGCATCTTTGAACACTTTTTGCTTTCAAGCCTTATAAAATTTTTTATTTTATAATTTTTGGTTTCTTATAAATTTTAACTAATAGGTACATATGTAACCTTTAAAATGAATATACATATGACATACTTTAAGCTTGATATACATATTTTATTACTGTTTTAATGGAGGAAGTCAAAGTGTTCAAAACTGCCCCCCCAGGGGGGCACCTTTGAACAAAGCTTGGTATTTTTGAACGGCATGGTTTTTTACAGTCTTTCTGTTCAAATATATATGTATTTTATTCATACATATCAGAAATGCATTAATTCATTAAAAAATATATAAAAAATGTTCAAAATTTAAAAAATTTAGATCAAAAGTTATTAAAACATAAAATGACTTAAAAACAAAAATTAATATGGTGAAAAATACAGTTAATTTCGTAATCTTATTAGCCCATTTGAAATTTTGAGAAATCGAATCCAAAAGTTAAAAACTCATTTTTTACTCGAGTTTAATGGGCATGTTCAAAGGTGCCCCACCCATGGCATTTTACGGAAATTTAAAATAACTTTTTTTGTAATAAATATATATGAAAGAAATTACAATAGTTATGTTTGAAATGATAGTTGGAATGCAACAAATTTGTTTGACGAAAGAAAACTATCACAGAATTCTTCCTGCGCCCTTACAACCAAATGAAAAAAAGTTTACAATGACACTCAGAAAACATGGTCACCCATGCACAATTTTTCGACAAGTGAAAAAGCAAGCCAAAGTGGTTTACGCATATAGAGAACAAGATTGCCATATACAAAAATGTGGTTGCGGGTCGGAAAAATATTAAACCAAGGTTTTATGAGCGCTGTTCAAAGGTGCCCCACGTTCAAAGGTGCCCCCCTCTCCCCTACATAAATTTGTCCCATTTTACGCAAACGACTCTAAATATCACGTATTTAAGCTCGTTTAATTTCATGCCAGGATACATATGTATAATATACCTATAGTGGTGAAGGGTATCATATAGTCGGCCCAGTCCGACTTTACTAGTTTTTCTTTTTTTTTAGTCTTCAAGTACATCTATGAAAAGTTAAAAGTCTTTGACAAAATGTATGCTCATTTGCCAACCAGTTAAAAATCGTCAAAATTTTAATTCGAGAATGGACGGGAACTGGCTGTAATTTCCAATCCTAGGACAATAAGATTCTTCCACGCTGAATGTTTTAAATATAGGGTCATATTTTGCGAAATCTTCCATAGAATGGTCTTAAACAGAGATTGTTTATGGGGAGGCTGAAGGTTGGAAATTCTTAAAAGAGATGCTTAGTGTCTACGCGGTCTTTACACACGAGTTAAAGGAGATCTATATATATATATATATATATATATATGCTGATAGATATTTATTTAGGCTATTTGAAGAGTTAGATAATCGCTGTGGAAGATTCGATCTTTGTAGTAGATCAACTGAAAACCAATGCATCTTTATCAATGGCAATAAGTATATTTGAAGAGCGAAAGGACAAAGATTTCCAGCCGTATCGGTCTTTTGCGCAGTTTTTCTAATTTGAAAGGCCATGTTCGGCAATGTTTTCTTCCACTTGATCTTTCCATCTAATTCGTTGGTTCGCTTTTATGTGCATTTAAGCTGGGACATCTTCATCCATTCTCACAACATGGCCTAGCCAACGTAGTCGCAGCATCTCAATACGTCTGACAATGTCGATGTCCGAGAATAGATGGTACATCCCCTGGTTCATTCGACGGCGATATTCACCGTCGACGCAGATCGGCCCATAGATATTCCGCAGAATTTGTTTCCCAAACACTCCAAGAGCTGACTCATCTGCTTGCGTAAGTACCCATGCTTCAGATCCATACAACAGCTCGAGTAGTATCAGCGTCTTTTAGAGTGTGAGCTTGGTCAGGCGAGAGGTGGCCTTGTTTCTGAAATGCTTACTAGACCATAGTAGCACTCGTTGGCCAACACTATTCTCCTCCGAATTGATGTCAATAGTTTTATTTATGGCCAAGGTATATAAAATCTTTGACTACTTTGAGGCCGTAGTTCTCAAATTGGTCCGAATTTACTGGACGTCTTGCGCGTTGATACCATCAGCTAGTTCTCGCCATTTACTGCCAGACCCACTTTGGCAGACTCCTCCTCAATTTGTTCAAAGGTGGCTGTTACCGCTCGCAATGTTCGACCCATTATGTCGATGTCGTCGGCGTTGGCGAGTAAAATGTGTTGTTTGGTGTACAGAGTATCATTTCTGTTCACATTTCATCTCGTATGACCTTTCCAGCAGTATGATGAATAGGTCACACGACAAACTGTCACCTTGTCGGAATCCTCGTTCGGTATTAAAGGGCTCCGAAAGACCCTTTAAAGTTATCCTGCATAGCCTATTAATTTTGATGGAATGTCAAACGCAGACATGGCATTAACGGATAGGGCTGTCGAATGTGGCTTTATAGACGACTAATAGGTGAAATGTGTCTATGTGTTTTTCGTGGGATTTAGCGCAGAATTAAAATCTGGTCAATACCAGGCTTTAGTCGTTCCCACAGCTCGCTGGATAGTATTATATGTGCGCACGGGACACAGGATGCTGCGGTTCCAATCATTGGGCATGCATTCCTTTAGCCAAATTGTACTAATCAGCTGGTGCATGCTCCTGATCCGCATCTGACCACCGGTCGTAAATAGTTCGGCTGGTAATGCATCGGCATCTGCTACTTTATAGTTCTTCAGCCAATTAATTGCTAGTCTGACCTCATTTTGGCTAGGTGGTAAACAATATATACCAACATCTCTTTTTGGTTTTTGGATATCTTCTTTACCGCCACTATTTGATACCAAAATGTTATGCAAAATGCACATACCCTCAACACGCTATCTGTATCTGTCACCAGGTTTCCATCTTCATCTCTGCACTAAAGCCTTCGGTTTGGTGTTTTACTCGTTGGTAAACTATCCGCACATCATGCTGACTCTTGTAGATCTCGAAATGCTCACGCCTGCGTTTTCGCCAGAAAAAAACTGTCATATGCGTTTTATTACGTTATTTTTATTAAATTTTGGTAACATCATATACAATATTTAATCAATATCCTAATTTCCAAATTTGTATAAATATTGTTACACTTTTGTAAGTATTTGAAACACTGTCAATTCAATCAAAAACCCCCTGTTTAATTAAAAAATAATAATAAAAAAATGTTACTTTGCAAAAAGGCCATAAAATACGCATTTCGTCAAAACGAATGGCCCCAAACAAACACACACGTTGGCACAAACACACACACACGAACACAATTCAATACCCAGTCAGTCAGTACACAACAATTCATAAATTTATTTGAAAATTAAGATTTCGTTTTTATTTGCAAAAAAAAAAACAAAAATACTATTTTTTTATTAGCGTTTTAAGCAAAACACAAACAACGAGTCATCCTAGTCAACAAGAGGTACGTACATATGCACCGTTTACATACATTCGCACATCTGATAATGCGTTTTCTTAACCTCAAAGAGATGTGTTTTTTTTAGCAACATTGTCATGTCACGTTATACTTCCATAGTAGTTACCTCTCCGATCAAAAATTATTGTTTTTTAAGCTTTACATTGGCCGCTCAATACACTCGAGAATTGATGCCAAATTGCAATGTGGATTCATGTTGTGTGCGGAGGTTTCGAAAACATCAACAGTGATTTACAACCTCAGGTTGTTACAGTTTTTATATGTTGGTACATATGTTTTATATTTAATTTTAGTTTTTGTAATATTGGCTAAAATTTTATTTATTTCATTAATGTTTTTTTTTCATAATTTAATGGATGACAGCACTCAGACAACCATCCAAAGACATTGCCATCTTCATCGTCATGCTCTTCGTTGCCGTGTCTTTGAATATTTCGAGATTACAACAAATTGATGTGAGTCAAACACATTCGACAGCGTTCATCATTGGTTATTATATTAAACTGGTTTTTATTTTGTTTTTTTCTTTTTCAAATTCTAATGACATTCTACAGATGGTTGGCATTTTACCGAATACAAATTTAGCATGAAATTTTTACACATTTGTGTGTGGAAAGAAAAACGAAATACATACTAAGCGTTGCTAAACGTTAAACATACAGTGAGTGTCAAAAAATAATTTGTAAAATACTTGAAATTTTAACTTAGACTCGGTACGCTATACTAAATTTCCTTTGGGAGTTTGTACGTCATTTAAAGGAAATCGAATGAAACTTGGAGTAGTTTAAGATAAGAGTTTAAAATCCCACATGCAATTCTAATAAGACAGTTGTTGTTAAGATTTTAAAGAATGCATAGAATGGTAAACATCTCTACAGATCAAATTCTATTATTAGGGGACCCCCCCATTCTCGGGGTCAACATTGTTTTTTTATTTAATTCGAATCTACACTAATTCAAGAATGTCCCTACAAAATTTCAAATGGAAATCTCAAGAACTCTTGAAGATATAGCCGATTTATTGTGTCAGCATCAAGTGACGGCTAAAGGGCTTCTCAAACTTTAAACGCGTTTTTCTCTTTTGCGAATGACGCGCACGATAAGTCAAAAACTAATAACCCAATCGGTTCCAAATTTTTACACGTTTCTCCGTGAGTGTATAGCTATCGTATGAACTAGGATAAAGCCAATCGGTGAAGATCTTCCTTATTTTTTAACTTGGTTTCTGGTCGAAAATCGGCGATTTTCAAAAAATATTTTTTCAAAGGTCCGCCATTTTGTTAATTTTAGAGCGAAGTCAACAATCTTAGTTCATACGAGAGCCAGACATGTACTCTTTCTAACACCGTTGGAATTTTCGGATTCCGATGTTCCAGTGAAAAGTTATCATGCCCGCCATCAAAAATAAGGACTTTTCTTTAATTACAAAAAACAACAACAAAACAATAACAAAAAAATTTTGTAAATTATTTTTCTTCTCTTTTAAATCTTCAAATATATATGTGCAAAGTTACAAACCTTAACAATCATTGGTATTGATTTACCAGCCCATTGAAAATCTTCAAAAATTAAAATCGAGAATGGGTGGGGTTCCCTTAAATTGAAAACATTCGAATTCTCGCCGCGAGCATTCGAGAGAAAGATCGTATTTTAATCATTCTCCGCACGGTGGGTTTCAACCATTTTAAAGAAAGTGGGTGGCATCAAGCGGTATTATATGAAATTCCAGAATGTATGATTTTGTATTGGAGGAAATCTACAATGGAGCAGATGTGTAGGTGTGGACTTCTCTGAAGATATATTCTTTTAAATTAAATAGAATGTTCCAAATATGCTCCGATATAATGAATGAACTGAAATAAAAGTACTGATTAGCAAATGTTCAGTGGTAGGAAGACCACTGAAGAAAACACATGAATTAGAACCAGAAGTCTATGAAGAGCAGGAATAAAAAGAACTCCTGCAGTTTAGCGTAGCTGAACCTAGGGGCAAGCTGAAGAATAATGAAGATGGCGATGGATACCTCATAGATGAAGAAAATAAAGTCGAAAAAGATGACGATGTGTCTGCCATATATGGAAATATTGCAGAAGAAACCAAGGCCTAAGAAGATATTTTAATGGGGAAAAGCGGGGCGTCACATAAATGATAACTAAATGTTGTCTCCAAGAAGTTGTATGAAGCCTGTTGAAGTAACTAGAAGCGGGGTAGATTACGGATAAGTAAATGAAAAGTTTAAAAATTAAAGTCGACTTTTGATCTTTGAGGAAACCGCTAAGTCGATTTTTCCAAAACGGCTTTCGATTTTCTTCACAAATACTTGATTAATTATCACAAAACCCAAATTACTCAAAAATTACACATTCCAGAACTTTATATTATCTGTTGACTTACATTGCTTTAGATTTGTATAATAATGTATGAGTAAATATAAGAAATCACCACAAAGGATCAATATATTTACTTTGCGAGTTGCCAGCATGCCTTGAACAGAAATTTAATTTGTCAGCTCTGCTTGCCAGCCGTCTAAATTTGAACCCATATTCACATTTTTATATGGTTAATCTTTTGAGCAAAGTAAATGATCTTTAAATATAATTTTAAATTTGACCATAAATGTGACTAATATTTAGTTTACAGGCAGACAGGCGAACATACATAAATCGACCCTAAAAGTGACGGGATATTGGTTATTTTTTGAGTAAATCCCATATAACAGATCATCCAATTTTCCACATTTTTGAACCATGATATAATGGTGACGTTTGGATTGCGATATATTGCAGGTCAATTTGTTTTCAAGTTCTATTATTCAATTCATGTTCTATCATAACAAATTTACACAATTGGTGCTAATTTTCAAAACCACTTACTGTACGAAGGGCCAAAATTCTAATCCCTTTCAACAAAATGCACTAATTTTAGAAATATTTACGAAATATTCTCCTTATCTCAGATCTACATTCCAGGGCAACAATATACATTTCTGGCATGTTTATGTACACCTTCAGTCTCAAGGCAATGAGGGGGTATATACACTTTTCTACAATGAATATTTGCCACAAGGAAATAACGGATTTCGGACATTTTTAAGTCGATTTAGAAATCTCCGTCCGTGCTATAAATCCTCTGGACAATGAAGTTAATCTATGGAACTTCTCTACACATAATAACATTTACATGTCTTCCACAAATAGAAAATCTGTTATAGCTCCTTTTAGATAGGGATTTCCTATATGTATATATGTATCATTATCTAGTTATGACTTATGTAAAGAACCTTACATCGACATTATTTCGAAATTTAGAACACCTCTAAGTTCCCCACAGGTGTTTAGGTCTTAAATGCATATTAAATCTTATATAGGTATTTGTATAGGTTTTTATACATAGTAATCATCAAAATTTCCAAGAAAAGAAGAAACTTCCATTGGTATTATATGAATAGAGTAACTTCTACAGGTCTTCTTTAAATATATGACTATTTATCGACCTCCCTAAATATACATTTGCAAATTTATATGCAACTAGCAGACCCGGCAAACGTTGAATTCATGAAAAATATATTTCAGAAATTATTAACCATTTAATTTACGTCAAATTTCCGCAATAAAAAAATACGCATTATATTTTCCCCACAACGGCAAACCTTCATTTACTGATACCGCAATATATAAAGGGATGTCTTTGCAAAATAGTCAGGCTGAATCCCAGTTTGTTGTTTACAAAAAAAAAAAAAAAAAAAACAACTATTTATTAGTGGGGATAGTGTTAAGTAAAATTGTTATTGTTAAATATTAAATTATGTCAGTATGTATGGTGTTTCAGCTTATCAATTGGTCGAACTTATTCCTCCTAACATTTTCACCAAATATAAGTATCGATGGCGCAATTACTATTCCTATTTTGGTCACATACGATTCATATGTCTTTGGAATCATCAAAATTGGTGCAGACGTTCTTGAGTTATAAAAGTGGTAAGTAACACAACATTCGATTACTCCAATCTCCGACTTTTTGTATGTTTTTCTCGTTGGTAAAACTCTTCGCACTGCAATAATCGGTGCAGTAATTCTTGAGTTACGGTGCAAATACACAAAAAAGCTAAATATTGCGCCATCTGTCAGATGAACTTCAAACTACACATGAACACTCCTCACGCCCCATAGAGCCTGTACATACAATTTGGTAAAAATCGGTGCAGTAGTTATTAATGCAGTAATTTATATATAGATATATATAGAGATACTAATAAACTTTATAATGCCGCTCTTTGTATACCTTCGATACGAGTACATTAATTAATGTTGTCACCACATCTACTTTTTTTAGAGATCATAATTTAATTGTGTAGTATTTACACAATTAATAAAATGTACATTTGTTTCGTTTTTTTACTTAGTACTGATATTTTGCAATATTGTTGTCCGTTTGTTATTTTTTCTGCTATTTCTAGTCGATGTGATTTGTTGATGTTAGGAAACATTTAGTAAATTAAATCAAATTTCGATCTCGCAGAGAACTATTAAGATTTAAGATAAATTATATCTTGTGCGTGTTTTGGTGTTTAAGGAAATAATAAAAAACTGGAACACAGAATAAAGTAATTATTATAAATGCAATTTCCTACAATAT
The DNA here is from genome assembly GCF_032173495.1 of Musca vetustissima. Classification (NCBI taxonomy): domain Eukaryota; kingdom Metazoa; phylum Arthropoda; class Insecta; order Diptera; family Muscidae; genus Musca; species Musca vetustissima. Next base: position 5,625 of record NW_026880915.1, on the reverse strand, counting down.
GTTTAGATTTTTATTTGTCTTAAATGTGGCAAATTAACTAAGAATTAAATGTGAGAAAGAATGTAAATTATACATATCGATTTTTTATATTGACCCAGTAAGTCAATATAAAAAATCGAGTTTATGTAGGGACTAAACTATGGAGTGGAGTTTATGTTAAATTTGTCATAGAGTTAATAGAGGTCTCAATATTTATAATGGCTTTGAAATTTTTTGCTACCGTTGCTACCGCATATTACGGAACCGGTCCACTCCAAAATTATATTGGCCTATGTCATTGAGAAAAAAAATCATGAGGAGATATTTAATCCCCTAAGACCTGAAACACCAATCATTACCCTTTGGCTGAAAAGTCCACCTATAGAGAACTATATTAAAATATGAGCCTACAGAGTAAATAACATTATCATAAAATTATAGGGTAATTATACCCTATCACATCTCTTGGAATCAATAGGAACTTCTCCGGGCTATAAGTAGATGCCCCATGATGACATTTTTGTAATATTTTACACAAAAGTCCATTTGACGCGCTAATTCTTTACCGATAATTTGTTTTGAGAGAAGGTGCCTGAGACAAAGTACACCACAGTAGTTCACCGAATAATTTTCTGGTCACATTTTCCAGGCATCTTATTGATATATATGATACTATCTAAAAATTACCTTCAAATAGAAAGGAAAGAGGTCCTTAAAGGGTCTTCCATGTCTACAACACCTTTATGGGGTATTTTTATTAAGTCGACTTCAGATGTTATTTTATAAAAATAACCCTTTTAGTATAAATGAGAATCCTTCTGTAAAAATAGACTTCATATGTATACCGCGTAAAATTAGGAACTTCTATCGATGAAACCGTTCTCTTTTTTATTTTTAAGACCTAATATATTCCTTCTATAGATAGGAGACTCACTTAATGTTTTCTATAATTAATTATCGTTTCAAAATTGTGTGAAACGGATAGGGTACAAAGACATAAGGGGCTTAAACCCATTATTACTACATTTTTGTCGTAGCTATATGTATATATCCTGAAGGTGTAAAGGTCTTCTGTAGTTATTATTTATTCTGTTTATATGGAAGAACTTCTATAGGTCTTATTTAGATAAAGGATCTTCCTTCTACATGTTCTGTTAAAAAAAAAAAGATTTTAATAAGTCTTCATGGTTATACGAACAAATAAAAAAGTGCCAGTCGGTGCTGCCGACAGATATATACCCCCACCCTATTTTTACAGGGGAGTCTTCGGAGTTACACACAGGTTTTATTATTCGTTTCTGGTCAATTGCTATCTTCAAACGATCTAGTTGTTGACAGTAGAGCTCAGAATTTAGCGTTTGGCCATATGGAAGCAACTCATAATGAATAATGCCCTTTCAGTCCCACCAAATGCATAGCAGAACCTTCCTGGCCGTTAGTCCTGGTTTGGCCACCGTTTGAGGTGATTCACCGCTCTTTGAGCACGATCGTTTTCGCACAGGGTTATCGTATGTGATCCATTTCTCATCTCCAGTCACCATCCTTTAAAGAAATGGGTCTACCCCATTCCGTTTGGCCAACTCTTCGCAGATGGAAATTCGATCCTGAGCGATGTTACGACTGCTAGAATGTCGGTCAGCATCGATCATTTCTCCGATATTATCGACATTTTCAACGACCGGCCTAATGGATTTCTTTTTCCCCAACATAATATTTCAAATACTTTTATCGTTTTTTTCGTGGAGTAAAACTGAAAATGTAACAAAGTGTTACAGGAACTATTCATATGTTATTGTACAAAACTCCTAGTTTTATATCATGCCAAAACGTGTCAGCTAATGAACGAATTATTAATAGACTCACCTTTAGGTATATCGATCTCATATCTCGACTAGCTGAGTCGATCTAGATATGTGTGTCCGTGTATAAATTATAACTTGTAAACAAGTTACAGGCCACAGTTACGGACTAATCTTCGCAAAATTTTGCAATAAAGACCCCTTTTGGTAAAGATAGGTTAATATTTAGGCATGAAATAGACCAAAAACTTTATTTTTGTCTGATTTTCTGGTCGCTCCAAAGGCCGCAATTAGTCTCAAACATCATGAATTTTTGCATGGATAAGGGGATCTTGCCAACGAATAAGCATGCCGGTTTTGATAAAGACCGGACATGTGAAAAATGACAAAATTTGTATTCTATAGCGCATGCCCCTGAAGGACATATACCCGAGAAGTTGATAGTATATCAAAGAGGAGTGGTTGGCCTTTAAATTGATACCAATTATATTGTCGTATGTACTCGGATGTGGGAGTTACACTAAAATATTTACAGGTGCTTACGTATTCAGATATTATTTAGTAACCCATTACCACACTAGAGGGCGGAAAAATAGCGCTGATCGCTTTGAAATTTTCCATGAGGATCCAGGTATGGTCAAGGACAACGTCTATAATAACGTATATAATGATCAGATAATAATATTGGCATGAAGTGGACCGAAAACTTATTTTTTCGTTTGTCTATAGGCCACAATTAAAAGCCGAACATCACAACACAACCCACTGTGAAGGGAATCTGGACAAATAATTAGAAGGACTGTACTGAATACTAGTAATTTTTTGACCTCTAGCCAAGATGGTGAAAATATCACGAAATATTGCCCAAGCTCAGAATATAGAACCACAGAAAGTTAGACAGTCGTGGAAGTTGTGTAGGGTATCATCATATAAAGTTAGATTTCATCATACAGAAAGTTGGATTTTCGTGGAAGTTGTGTAGGGTATCATCAAGACCGTCTGCTCACTGCTTATAAACTACAATGGGATAGATTTTCCAGAAATGAGAAAGCATTTAAAAGTACCTATATATTAGATATTGTGTACAATGGATGTTGAAGAATCGATCCCAGTTTTTAGCTAGGGGTCTGATAGTTCAACCGACCACAGTTCAGTTAAACAAACATTTAAAAAAAATACTTCAGATAGTTTCGATCTGTTCCTATTTGTGACATCAGTCATTCCAATAAATGGGAATCCAAAATATAAAATTACAGCCAACTTGGTTGAAAAACGTACTCAAATTCCCCTTAATACCAAATTTTCGGAGGTGTCAATATATGGCCGATTTTTGACCGATAGTTTTCTGTAGGAAGATTTGCTACCCAATTAAAATCTAAAATACATTAAGACAGTAAATTTGTTTACATAACGTGCTCAAAGTCCCAACAATTCCGAATAATGGGGTATATTGATATATGGAGACTACCCGAAAAACTAGTCCAATATTGATTAGTTTTTTATAGGGAAATTATCTATACAATGAGAACTCAAAATTACTGCCAACTCGGTTAAAAAACGAACCCAAAATATACAACATGTAGGGGACATGGCCCGCCCCCACACCAAATTTGGTTAAGCTAGCTTGTCAGCAAAAATTTTATGCCGCAATTTCAGCCATGGTTAATTTTTGGGCCTTATATAGTTTTACTGTTGATAGAAACACCAGCATAGATCTCCTATAAATATGCATTTTAAGATAGAAACCCTAATTTTGGTCTTTTATAGGCAGAAGACCTTCGAACAACTTAAAATTTCCAAAACGCAGAAGAACATAGATAGTCCCTCTTTTAGGCATTGAATGACTTATACAGGTCTTCAATATACTACAGAAGACATATGGAAGATCACCAATAGATAAAAAAATTTATAAGAAGTAGACGTAGAAATAACTCCTTTTGTAGAAATAACTCCTTATGTATATTTTTTTATCACAGATGTTTCCTTGGTAGAGGACTTTTCAGATGACCCACATATAGAAGACCATTGATTATACTGCATTAATAATTCTGAAGCTATTTTATGAATGGACTTACCAATAATACATTGGAATGTTGGTCCAACGGCAGCATCCTTAGCTGGGATTTCAGAAATACCACCAACAATTAGATCAATATCCTGCCAATTTTGATAGACCTTTTTAAGTTTTTCAATGTCCTGGAAATAAAAAAAATCAACAATGTCAGCACCATTAGTACCAAAAAACTGATAAGGATGTATTCTTACTTCAGCAGCAATAAATTGTTTCAGATCATCCCATTTCGATATTTTAACATTGGTGCAAACTTCCAAATATTTATAGTACGGTTGTAGACCATGATCTCTACCCCGTTGGATATCAAATGCCAAGGCATCACTGTGTGTTGGACGTCTTACGGAATTGGAAACAAGCTGTAAAAATAAAGATTCTCTTTATTTTTTTTTTTTCAAAGTTGTAAACAAATTCATTCAACCTACACTCTCCACATAAGAATTATCCATACGCATGGTACGTTGATGAATGACTGCATTAAGGATTTCATCCAACTTCTGGGCCGTATAGCTGATATTCGAATTATACAATTGATCCTTTAAGGTGAAAATATCCGTGGGTGGTACTGTGCTCGAAGCTGAAACATCCCCGAACCCATAATTATGCACATCATTCGGCATCATGGATAAATAAAAACGTGACGCAGCAATGGCATATTCATTGGATACTTCCACTGAACTTCCACTTTTTCCGATTTTCCGTTGTTCCTTCTCAATTTCTCCGACCATACTTCTACCCAACACATTGACCAACCATTCCTTCAATACAATCCTTTTATAGATATCTACATTTATAGTCTTGGCCGTTTGATATAACTTCTCATCATTCCATTGTGGATGGGCCTTTTTTAATGCGGTGGCCAATTGATTGTGATTACGCATAAATATCGTATATAAGGTAATGGTGAAGGGATTACTATTGACCCGGGAATCACCAGACATAAAACAATTGTTACGATCGCTACCCTCTTTGTCGAGGCGATGGGCACAGAAATGGTGTGAGTCCTTGGTCACCAATGGGAGAAGGGAATTTTTTATTTGCCCCGGATTAGTTGATTTCAACAGGCCATCTTTATAGAGACGTATACGTTGACGTGCAGATTCTGTGAAACCATATAGAGGGGACATATCCAAGTCACCAGTAGCTTGATTCAGCTGAAAATGAAAAAAATATATATTCACGCCTTTGATGGGCCTTCAAAAAAATATTCTTCAAAAAATCCACGCATTTGATGGGCCTTTAAAAAAATATTCTTTAAAAAATCCACGCCTTTGATGGGCCTTTAATTCGGGAGCTGCAAAAGTGCAAGTGTTGCCAACAGCCAAAGCACTGCGAACATAATTCAAGCAAGTGGCCTGACCATAACGCCTATTTGAATCTTCTCTTAGCAAAGGTGCACAGGCAGGATGATTGTGACGAGGTTGGATTCTATAATTCTGGCTACTACAGCATTCAATTGGGGCGCCATTACCTGTTGCGAATAAACATTTGAAATTATTTTTTAAATAGAAATCTCATTGTCGTTGAACTTACTCATCGAGGTTGCCACAGTTTTACTTAAATCCGATGATATAAATTGAGCCCATTGTACAACAGCCAAACTCCTAACGATGGTTTCCGTTTCACCACTTTCTTTTCCACTGTATTTTCACACAATTCCTTGCTAATGCTTAGAGGTTGGGGCAGATTTTCCGAATACATCTAAAATGCGTTGTTTAAATTAAATTTCTCTTAAATCTCTTAATTACCTTACCTTATAAAATCCATCTTTGTAGT